>NW_027187391.1:51986321-52038322 GCF_028583685.1 Petaurus breviceps papuanus
CAAGAAATTAGGGGGGGGGGAATCAAACTTTTTTTTCAGATAAATGCCTCATTTATCAATTATATAGGGAATTGAGCTTAATTTATAAAAATAAGAAGCATTTCCCAGTTGATAAATGGCCAAAGGACATGAACAGGAAGTTTTCAGAAGAAGAAATCAAAGCTATCAATAGTAACATTTAAAAAATGCTCTAAATCACTGGTGACTAGAGAAATTAAAATTAAAACATTCCTAAGATATCATATCACACCTATCAGATAGGCTATTATACCAGAAAAGGAAAATATTGATTTCTAGAGGTGATGTGGAAAAATTGGAATACTAATGCACTTTTGGTGGGACTGTGACCTATTCCAACATTTTTGGAGAACAATTTGGCACTATAACCAAAAGTCCATAAAACTGTGCATGCCCTTTGATCCGATAATATAAATACTAGGTCTGTATGCTAAAGAAATCAAAGAGAAGGGGAACATGACTTATTTGTACCAATACACACACATGCGTGTGTGTATGTTCATATGTGCATTATAAGAACTGTACTCAGCTACTTATTAAGACAATGATCTAAGGCAGTTCTGAAGGACCTGAGATAATAAAATGCAATCTATTTCCAGAGAGACAACTGATCAGTTCTGAATGTATATTGAATCATAGTTTTATACATTATTTTTCTTGTTTCTTTGTATCTGTTTTTTTCCCCCCAATATGGCTAGTATGGAAATGTTTTGCCTGACTTCACATGCATAATCATTATCAAATTGCTTGCCTTCTCAAGGAAAGAATAGGGGCAGGAGGGAGGGAGATAATTTGTATCTCAATACTTTAAAATGTATTTTTAAATGTAGTTGGGAAATATTTAAAGAAATAAATTAAAATTAATTAAAATTAATGAATGAATTTAAGGTAATTAATTTAAAAATAATGAAATAAAAGTAAATATTTTTTTAAGTTCTGTGCAATTCTATTTTAATTTTTCCTTTATTATGGTATTAAGTTTCTTTTGTATTGACATGTCTATCTGGATGAGATCTTTAGGTTGTCTCTGATCAGTATGCTTTGCTTGCATAGTGAGAATATTTCTTTAAATGTTATTTTTCTTTTCCAGGGTTTTCTTTAAATCTGGGTATTTTCCATCTATTCTTCCTTTTTTTTTTTTGATGAAGCTTTCATTGAAGATTGAAGGGTTTTTTTTCTATCCTTTTCATTATTTTTGTTCTATACAGATACATTCTGCTCTTATAATTCTCTCTCTTTTTTTTTAAACCATTCAGGGATTCCATACTCAGTTTCCATGTTCTCTAATTCCATAGCATACTCTATTTCATCAGTTTGGATCATTTTCATTTATCTTGTATTGTTTATTCCTAGCTGCATGAATTCATCTACTGTATTTGGAGGCCACATTTCCTTTTGCTGTTAGTTGTTTTGTTTTTTTTTTTACTCTGTTGATTTATCTGTTTATGTTCAAGGTCTTTGAATCATTTCCTTATGCCCTCCCCTTTGATTGAGGTTTCTTTGGTAGCTGGATCTAAAAGCAACAAAGTGTGAGATATTCCCCTGAGAAAACCACAATCAGAGGAGGGAAGGAAGTCATGAAATAACTAATAAGAAATACTGGGGAGCTGAGATTGCAAAAGCACCAAACAATTCAAAAAGAAGAAAACTCAGGCGGGTGGTGAGTGTACTCTGGATCAGTAAGTGCCACTTTGGGGTTCAATAATTTTTTTTAATTGTTTTAGATTCTATACACTATAGACAATGGAAACAGATGAAGTTGCTTTATCTTTGGTGCATAATTTCTGTTTTGTAGAGGTTAAGGTCATGGTGATCAGAGAAAATGTCTAGTCTGCCACCGGGATGTTCAGATTATCTGAAAATCTCACCATGACTTCCTAATTGGTATCTTGAGTTCTTGCTTTAGGGGGTCTCTGCATCATTCCAGGCCTTTAGTATTGTTTCCTATTACTTTGACCTTATTGGAAGGGAAACAAGATTTCTAACAAATCTGTGATTTCTCTGGTTCTTATAAGATACTCTAAAGTTTGTTACAAAATGAAGATATCTAAATAATGTGGGGAAAGGATACCTGCTTTTACTTAAATTATTTATATTTCTTTTGATTATGTAATTCTTCCTTTCCTTCATTTTAAATTGTATTCTTTATCAAATTTTTTACTATAAAAAACTACTGAATTCACAGTACTATGTTCAGATTTTGTACCTATAAAAACTAGCTTAAAAGTCAATTTTCTTTATTTTGAGGCTTGGGGCTTTTTTTCCTCCCATGGAGGCATTCTGAGGTATAGAAGGATTGATGACCTTATTGCTGAAAAGCACCAACATTGACTTTTCTGTTTACAGCTCAATTGGTTTACTGCAGATTTTATGCAGTTCTCTTAACAAAGTAATTTCATGGGCTAATGATAGGTCTCGGCTGAAAATCAAATAGGTCCTGAGAAAATTGCACTACAACAGATAATTACCATATATAGTAATTTTATGTTTTCTATATAGATATGTTGAACTGTACGAATGTGCAGCAAAAATGTTTTACGTAAAGGAATTGTGTTTATGTCAGTAGCAAATGTTTTGATTCAAAAAGAGCTGTGATTAAAACCTGTCAATGGTAACTATTGATTGATTCTAAATAAGGTAGTCTACTTCCATTAAAGCCATTGTTGTCTGTAAATGAATAATATGTTTTTCTTGGAAATGTCTTATATTGATAATACTTGAGACATTCTCTCTCTCTCTCTCTCTCTCTCTCTCTCTCTCTCTCTCTCTCTCTCTCTCTCTCTCTCTGTTTCTCTCTGTCTCTCTCTGTCTCTCTCTCTGTCTCTCTCTCTCTCTCTTTCTCTCTTTCTTTTTCGTTGGAGATATGAAGAAAGGCAAATAACAGCCCTGTTCTTAAGGAGCTCAAAATCTAACAGAGAGGTGAAGGGACTTATGAAAACTCCTATTTACAAATAAGATATACTGTATAGAAGAAAACACTTCACTATTAGGCATAACTTAGATGAACATCCAACAAAAGAAAACGAGAAGCAGTCAGATAGGTAGGAGAAGAACCAGGACAGAGTAGTGTTATAAAAATCTAAAGTGAAGAGAGTATCAAGAAGAGAGTGATCAATAAGGTCAACTCTATCTCCTAAAAATATTTGACATCTCTCTGCATCTTTCTACTTTATAGCACAACCACTCAGGTTCTGCCTTTTATCATCTCTGAACTACTGCAGTAAAGAGACTTCTAATCAGTCTCCTTTCATTCAGACATTCCCATTTCTAATCTGTGTCTCACAAAGCTGCTACATTTATATTCTTAATGTGGATATATAGTCATATCAATCAAAATTTTCAAGGGCTCCACCTTGTTCTTATGATGATATACAAACTGACCTTGGTTTTCTAGACTTTCCTCACAATATTCCTCTACATACACTCTATGCTCCTTCTAAATTAACTTGCTAATTTTCTGACATTACATTTCATCTCCTACCTGTCCTCATCAAAAAATAAATTATTGAAGTATTAATCAAAAATACTGGAAAAATGGCTGCATTTTGAAGTTCTCAACATCATCATCTCTTGCCTCTTTTTCCTTCTCCTCATTCCTTTAAAGGCCAAACCCTTGTTAATGCCTGAGGGGTGGGTTGAGTACAAAACAGGAAAGTAGAGCAATACTATGCCAGGGTGGTGTGCAAGTTTTGACTTTGTTTTCCCTAAGAGGGATATATAATATTTGTGAAGAACTGAAACCTAGAAATGTGAAACACTAGCAAAATGGCCTCTAGTGATACCATTGATTGCGTTAGTATTCCAGTTGCTGTGGAAAAACTGCTCCTAATTTTCAAAGAAATAGACCAGATAACATGATTTTGCCGGCTAGCTCTACTTAGGACTTTAGTGATAATTAATTTGATATAAGGACTGAAGAAATAGGATGTTTCTTTATGATCTGCTATCAGCATACACAACAATACAGATCACGTATGCAATAAACCACATGATAGCCAAGCTTCTGTAGAGATGATAGTAAGTAGGCAAACCAAGGATATGTATGTAGACTGAAAACACAGATGCTCACATTACATAACTTTAGAAAATTGGAAACAAATCTGATGAAGTAATCACAAAGTCTTTGACTCCGTTCCACAATCATGTGTTACCTATATTACTTTTTGTTGATAGTAAACAACTTAGTCTATCACCAATGAGTATAGAAGAATCATTAGAATTAAATTTATCCATAAAATTAGACTGGATGAAATACATCACTGAGACATGATTTGAACTTTCATCATCTGATTCTAAATCCAACAAATGTCTTAATGATGTCAAAGAAAAAAATAAAGAAGAGGCTTCAGGGTTAAATGTGGAAGTCAAATGGAAACAATGGATGGAGATGAGCCTCTGAAAAAGATCTCTGTGCTCCAGCTAGTAATGATGGGGTACAGGCTCTGGGAAACCCCTCGAACTCTGAATCTTCCCACTTGATAGGCATTTGCCTGAGGCCATAAGCCTTTCATTATAGCTACCGTGTTTCCCCGATAATAAGACCTATCCCGAAAATAAGCCCTCCCCTTACTGTGTAAGATTCCTCTAAAATAAGCCCTCCCCCAAATATAAGCCCTATTGAGATTGCTACTGTAGTGAAGGTGATCCCCTGCTCTATACACTACATTATGGTACCCTCTGTATGCACCATTCCCCCCCCCTCCCCCCCGGTGAAACGCATGCCGCGCTCCGAGCTGCATCCAATCAGAGCTGCAGTAGTGAGCGCGTCATCCTGTTCTTTATTGAATTCATTATTGAATAAAGGTACATTTTTTTGTTCACATTTACCTGTTTATTAAAATTGCTCTCAATGTTCATTAAAATAGGCCCTCCCCTGAAAATAAGCCCTCTGGTGTTTTTCTGTCCAAAAAAAAAAATAAGACAGTGTCTTATTATCGGGGAAACACGGTAGGCCCAAATGTCTTACTCTTACTAGCCTAGCCCTCCATTATCTGTCATCTTTAGGTAGACTTCAGCTATTTCCCACTCTTAATCTCATTACTGAATTCTGACCTCCTTTGATTCCTCCTCAAGACTGCCCCAAACTCCTCCTCTAGACCACCCCTAGATCCCTCCCACAATCTTTCTAGACATAGAGTTCATCTTGCCTCCATGAAGGGGCTGAGAATTTAATCTAGCTCAGAATCTCTCTGTGTCTGATTATTATGGCCAGCTTGTAAACACAAACATCACAGATACTTAGGCTACCTATCATGGTGAATCTCTAATAAACTTTGCTTTTCTTTGTCTGAGAAAAGACTTTAGTGGAATTCATTCAGCAGGACCCAGCATGTTGATATTATTAAGGTATAGGGTTAGGGGTGCTCAAGACCCCAAAATACAACACGCTGGGTGCTGCCTAATGAATTTGACTTAAGTCTTCTCTCAGCCAAAGAAAAGCATAATATATTAAAGGTTCACCATAATGAGTAGACTCTTAAGGAGCCTCGGTAGTATCTGTGATGCTTGCATTGTACATGCAAGCGAGCCAGAATCATCTGACACAGAGTGAGTCTGCACTAGATAATTCTCTAGCCTTCTTTTTTCATGAAGGCAAGTTGGGGTCTTATATACAGAAAGGTTGTGGAAGGAATCTAGGGGTAGTCTAGAGGAGGAGTTTGGGGAGGGTCTTCAGGAGGAGTCAAATGAAGTCAGACTCCAGTGATAAGAGATTAAGGGTGAGAAGTAGCTGGGGGCTACTTGGAGATGACAGACAATGGAGGGCTAGGCTAGTAACAAAAAATTGGGCCTGAGGCTATAATGAAAGGCTTATGGCCTTAGGCAAATGCCTCATCAAATGAGAAGATTCAAGGAGAATTCAAGGGGGTTCCCAAAGCCTATACCTCATCAATATTTGGGGGTCTCAAGCACCACTAATGTAAACCTTAAATCTTAACAGTAAGACACTTTCAAAAGAAATCAAGGAGCAATCTGTAACCTTCCGTTTTAAGAAATATCATTAAATCCTTTGATCAAAGCTGTGTGAAGAATGTGCTTAAAACAATGAATATTTGACAAAATCCAAGAGTGGAATTAACAGGTCCTTCAAAGAACACAAAATCATCAAGGTATTAATAAAAATACAGAAACAAAACAACAACAACAAAAATAAAAGCAAAATATGACATTTATGTAGATTTGCTTATAGATAGAATGGAGTTTATGATGTTCAAGATCAAATAATCATTTGACCAGAAATTATAAAATGGTTACACTTAAGTAGACCAAATGTACTGATCAATACAAATGGAAGAAAACTATAGAACTCTGCAAAATATCCCTGAATATTTCAATAATTTAGCACCTACTGAATAACTTGCAAAATATGACAGTACATCATATATACATACATCAGAAACTCACTATCTTTCATAAACAGGTAACATATTGCCCTCCTTTAAAAAAAGAAATTCCACATGTCCTTGAAAATTCAACAACTAAGCTAAAATGGAGCGAGGCCATTAACAGACATAATTGTGGCCTAAAATCTCCTAAACATAAGATAAATCCATAAAATTTTAAGAACCATGGTTTAATAGATGTTGTGATAGCAAATTTTCATAATCTCCAAGCTAAGTAAAATGAAAGACTTCCAAAATATAGTAGGAAGTAAATTTCATGTCCATTGTCCTTTCAGCTACTGGATTTCTCCTGAACATACTTTCAGTAAACCTACAGAAAATGAGATTATATCTTAATACTTTCATTTAAAAAAGCAGGCATTGGACCCATTTCTGCTGTAGTAAGTGGAGAATTAAATATAACAGAGTTATCAACTAGCTACTTGTCCCAGAGCTGTTTTTGTATGAATTTCATTGAAACAAAATAATGCAATTTATAATGATTTTTTCTATGAGATCTTATTTTGAACTACTCTAAAGAATCAACATGGATTACTGGATAGAACTCCAGCCTCAGGTACAGAAAGGCTTAGGTTGGAGTGCTGCTTCTGACATAAAGGTTGTGACCCTGGAAAAGTCACTTTATCTTTTAAGTGACCTAGACAGTTCTCTAAAACTATAAATTTTAAGGCAGGTGCCTACCTCAATTAGGAGACAGAGGGGAAAAGTGAATAAGAATTTTTATAGCATCAGCTATGTGCCAAACACTGTGCTTATTGTTATGGAAATATCTCATTTGATCCTCACAACCCTATGAAGTAGTTACTCTTCTTGTTGTTGAAGTTGTTTTTCAGTCATACCTGAATCTTTGTGACCCTATTTGGGATTTTCTCTGCAAAAATACTGTAATGGTTTTCATTTGCTTTTCGAGTTCATTTTACAGATGAGGAAACTGAGGCAAAGAGGGCTGAGTGCCTTTCCTAGGGTCACAGAGCTAGTATGTGTCTGCGGCCAGATTTGAACTCAGGAAAATCAGTATTCCTGATGGAAGACCTGATACTCTATCCACTATGCCACCTAGCTGCCCAGGTACTTTTATTAACTACATTTTACAGTTTAGACAACTGAGTCAGGGAGAGGTTAATTAACTTTCCCAGGATCATAAAACTAATAACTGAGGCTGTATTTGAACTCAGGTCTTCCTGACCCAGGTCTAGTGCTCTATACACTGTTTCACCTAGTTGTCTCATCTGCTTGTTCCCTCTATCAACAAAATAACAAGTCCATTCCCTGTCCCTTCAAAAAAAGCTTCACATGTGATATGTATGTAACCTCAATAGTTTGCTGAGAGGCTATTCCATGAAGCCTCCAGGCAGCAAGTCAATATGGACAAGAGGTCAGCCTTAGAGTCAGGAAAGGAAGGCTTAATTCCTTCGTCTGACACATCGTATTCATGTGACCATGGGCAATTCATTTAATATCTCAGGACTCAAAGCAATAGTCTTATTAGAATTTTCAGATGATCTGTATATTTTCTGCATATCTGAATGCAATTTAAATTGCTGGAACCCTTTATACCTCTTACAGTATGTCTGGACAACCAAATAATCCCATATTAAAGAAATATAAATTCCCTCTCTAGTTTGTTCTTTTGCTAAAATAATTTAATTGATATATTTAGTTCTTTAATCATTGGAACTTCTACCTATAAACCTCCTTCTCCCAGAAAGTCATACCATATATCAAATAGCATTTCTAAAGAAAAAAAAAAGAAAAATAAACAAGCAGGGAGATTAAAAAAGTCAACATCAAAAAATATAATAAAAAGAAATCTGAAAAATATATTCAATGTTCAAACCCATGGATATTCCACTTCTTCAAATGAAAGAGGTAAAGGTATCTTCTAATATCTCCTCTTTGGAGTATACTTGTTCTAACAATTTTTCATCATTAACATATGATTGATTCATAATGTTTTTTATATTTAGATTATTTTTGTAATAATGCATATTTTCTCATTTTTTTTCTGTTCCATTCTGCATTGTTTCATATAAATCTTTCCATGGTTCTCTGTATTCATATTTGCAATTACTTACAGCACAGTAATATGACATTATAATCGCATACCACAATTTAGTCATTCTCCAATTGATTAGAATCTACTTTGTTTTCAATTTTTCCTTGTCACAAAAATGCAATTGTAAATGTTTTAATGTGTATAGGGATTTTGCTCTTATCAATATCATCCTTAAAGTATAAGCCTAGTAGTGAAATCATATTACCTGGTAATTTGCTTTTCGTTTCTTCCCTTCTATTCTCCTAGTTATTTGCTTTCTGACTTCTTCACCTTTAGTTCTAGCCCTGAAGGCTGGCTTTCAAAGCTATCCAAGTTTCCAACTTTACTAGGGATTTCATTTTTCAGTGACTCAAGCTCCTGCTCCAAGTTTCTTCTTGGGGTACAAAACTGGCAGAGCTGGATGCTGTAAAGCCAAGCAGGAGCAGCTTTGCAGAGGACTGCTGTTGTGTGCAGCTTTCAAGGTTCTGATTACATAGTATAGCAAACTATTTATGCAATAACAAGGGCAAAACATTTATAGAAAATCAAGGTACAGCATTCACAAAGTTACAACTTCCTACAGAAAAAATCAAAATACATCACTCACTATGTCACAGCTCAACAACTTATCACTAAAATGGCCACATAGTTTTCACCAAAGTGGTCAGATAGTTTTGTTTTGATTTGTTTTTCCTTTTGGAAGGCAGTTGGGGTTAAGTCACTTGCCCAAAGTCACACGGCTTGTAAGTGTGTCAAGTATCTGAGGTTGTATTTGAACTCAGGTCCTCCCGACTCCAGGGCTGGTGCTCTATTCACTATGCCACCTAGCCAGCCCTGGTCACATAGTTTTCAACAAAGTACAATCATTTAGTGACTCAATAATTCAATCATCCTTAAGGAGGCCTCCTTAAGGGATACAAAGTACAAAAGTCAAAGCCCTCCACCTATGGAGTGAAATTAAATTATAATTTCATCAGTCACTACTCAGTACCCTCTTAAGGGGTAGTGGAGAGTACAAAAGCCATCTATTCCTAGGTCACAAGTAAATTAAAATTTCATCAGTCACTACTCAGTATCCACAGAGAGGTTTTTCATTTTGACTTGAGGTAGGCTTTCAGCTTTCTTGGTTCCTCTTCCATGGTCCCAGCTCCAACTGTCACCTGGATTGAAAGGCAGGCAGCTCCCAGTTCTTGTCCAACTCCTTGTCCAGTTCTTCATCCAGTTCCCATTCCATACTGAAGTATACAGTGTCCAGTCTACCTCAAGTTCTTCACAGTTCCTGTTTCTGGGAAGACAAAGCTTGACAGAGCCACAATAATATTCATGAACATTGCTGATACCATCATCAATTCACTATCTGCCTGTGAAATCAACTCATACCCACCAACAAGATCTGAGAACTCAACACAAATCATCAACATAGAAATCAACACAGACCCACAAAAAAAGTACAAGAGGTCAGCACAATCATCAGTAAAGTCCCAGGACCTCGGAAACCCTCCTCCAGGACTTCTGTAAACATACAACCAGAACATCCTCTTTCAGGGCTTCCAGGATGGTCCCAGAGCTTCTGTACAAAATATCACAAATAAATATTGACACAGGCAGAGCAGACAAACAGAGTGCCGGGACAACACAAGTTTTCTCCTTTTTGATTCTGCCACCACAAGAGTCCTCTTCTCAGTTCTGCTGTCTCTAGCATGGAAATTCTCCTTATATATGGGCCTTAGCTCCTCACCTTCTTGTTGCAGGAGTTCATGAGTTCTAGGGTTCACAAGCTGTGGGGTTCACATGTTCTGTTTCTTTTTTTTTTAAGCAATCGGGGTTAAGTAACTTGCTCAAGGTTACACGGCCAGTTATTTCTGGGTGTGGTGCTGAGTGTCTGAGCCCAGTTTTCGATCTCCAGGTCATCCCAACACTGGAGCTGGTGCTCTCACTTGCTGTGCTACCTGGCAGCCCTCATGTTCTGTTTCTTAACAGAATTGATACAAGGTTCAAAAGACACTTGAACTGAAACAAGGTGTTAATTCAATAGCTCAGACAAGGTGTGAACTACTTCTGTGCTTGTCATTACAGATGATAGTCTCCTTTCCTTCAGGTTCAGTGCAGTCAAACACATGCTGTGACACCTTGCTTCATTTCCTTCTATTCTTTTATTCTCTAGCTGAGCATTATTGCAGTGTATCAGGTTGCTAACTATATACATATATATATATACATATATTTGTATATATATATATTTGTGTGTGTATATATATATATATATATATATATATATATATATATATATATATGTATATAAAAACATGCTTCAGCTTCCCTAAAACTCTACTACACACTGGATGGGGGAGGGAGAGCTGAGTTGAGTTCTCTTGCTTGTTACTACAGAATGGTGGAAAGGAGGCAACTGGATGGTGTAGTGAATAGAGCATTAACCTTGGAATCAGGAAGACCTGAGTTCAAATCCAGCATCAGACACTTAACACTTACTGGCCATGTGGCTTTGGGCAAGTCACTTAACCCCAATTGCTTTGCCTTCCCCCCTTCAAAAATAATAAAAAAAAAAGAATGGTGGAGTGATAGCAATAGCAGGTTGTTTTGACAAAGACTGTAACAGCAACAAGGATATTGCTGGATGGTATATACCTAAGTGCTATGAAGCACAAGTCCATGCTAAGTCCTATAAAGCCATTCTACAAGAAAGTGGGGGAGGTGGGTGCTAATGGGAGTACTGACTCAGCAATTTTGGGATTTTGAACAAGCTCTCTCTTCTTTTAATTCATATTACCTCCTTAGAATTCTTGGTTCATTAAACTAGTGATACAGCTACACTTGGGGCAGCTAGGTGGCACAGGGTATACTGTACTGGGCCTGAAGTCTGGAAGGCTCATCATCTTAAATTCAAATCTGACTTCAGATCTTACTAGCTGTGTAACCCTGGGCAAGTCACTTAACCCTGTTTGCTTAGTTCCTCCTCCATAAAATGAACTAGAAAAGGAAAAGGTAAGGCACTCTAATATCTTTGCCAAGAAATCCCTAAATGGGGTCACAGAGTCAGACACACCTGAAAAACGGCTGCAATTGCTTCCCCTCTAGCATACAATTCTTGTTTTGGGGAGTTTTGAGAGGTTGTGAGGATCAAACAAAATATCTAATCCTCCACTGTGTTGGTCAAATGACCTGGGATTTCATTTCCTTCAGTTACTCAACCACTTTCAGCTTAACTATCCAGAAACAAATAATGTTTTTCTCACTTGAAATGTTATATTTTTTTCTATAAGATACTATCCCTCTTTTCTTTCAAGCTCTGTCTCCATCAATTGTTTTCTCAAAGCTGACATTAGAAAATCATTAAAACAACATAACAGCTTAAGATAGAATTTAGATAACTCCTAACGCACATTCATCATATTAATTTTTATCATCAGTCTAGAAAACCTTCAGCATAAGGAGGCTTAACTCAGTAAGCTGTCTATTTTGGACATGAACTTGCAAAAATTATCCCATATTTGACCTAGACTCTTAAAAGGGATCATTCATTTTCTTTCTATAATTAAAATAAAAAAATTTATTTCTACCCACGTCCGTAATTTTATATCACTTCTTCCCCATATCTTTACTGATCCATAATAGTTCACCTTCCAAGGTGGAAAGAAAGGATTGATCAAGGTTAACCCAAGCATTTTTCAGTTAAATTCAACAAAAATGTATAAAATGCCTATTCAGTTATTATCTGAAGAAAGAAAGGCAGAGATAATAATATGTCTTCAAGATTATATTCTATAGAAGGGTAACAAGTTTAAATTTAAAAAAAAGTAAAATAAATAATTTAGGGGAGCTATGAGAAAGGATTAATAACTAGCCAAAATGAGTCAATAAAGAGTTTCTATTGAATAGACTGAGGATCAGAGCTATCAATGTATCTATGGGTTCTAAATGATATAACTACAGTGGAAGAGTATTGTAAGCATAGGGAATAGTTTTGCAAAGATATGTATTTTAGCTCTAATAACATACTGGTGAAACTCATTCAACACTACCTATTATTACTACCTATCCATACAGATTGTTACAAGGAAAACATCTTGTGAAATTAAAAAGTCCATAAATGGCTTACTGCTGCTGTTGCTGCCACAACCACTATTACTACCACTACTCTTAATAATACTAGTCACTTTTCTTGTGAGTGATCCTTTCCATTTACCTTCTACCATATTTTTTTTCCTCAAATGGATCATTCATCATTTGAAATTATCTCAAATCCTTTGTTCCTCTACTGAAGCCATCTGTTCCTTTATTTAAATGTCCTCTCTAAATTCAACCATGTCCATTTCTACTGTATCCTATCCAAATTGTCATTAATTTTTGTCTTCTTCCCACTCATTAAGAAATCCTCTAAGTCACTAAACAAACAACAACTAAGGGAAAATAAAAGAAGCCAAAAATAATTTACAGTATGGTAGGACTACACTAATTTTATGGGGAGATAGGATATGGAAAAAACAACAGTCTGGATTGAAAAAAATGAATTCTGGAATATTTTTAAAAGATTGTTTACTGCTTTAAAATATGAACTTTTCTGCTCTGTTTCTTTCAACACTGAATATCTTCATTTCACCTAGAGTAGAATATAGGGCCTATCGATAGGCCTGATCTTGAAGGCTAACCATATTAATGCTGCATTTAACTCCAGATATTGGAATTAAGGAGCACAGGATGCTACAACTCATTAACTACTAATTTCAAAATTCCACCAACCTCTCACATCTGGTGGCTTTGATTATAGGCGTACCACACCATACCAAGTAACAAACCACAGTTCTAATTAAGATAATATAGAGTCATCTCAGAGAAATCTTTGTCATATTTTAATTTTTTTTGACAAGATGATTATGATTTACAGGTTGAATGTGTGAAATATGTGTGTGTGTGTGTGTGTGTGAGTGTGTAATCAATTGAGGTCAATGAATTTAAGACTGCATGAAAACACTCTGGGATGATATAATTCAATCATGCTTGCTTTCTTAATTTTCACTACGTATATAAACAAAGGGGCAATTGAGGCTTCACAAAATTACTATAGATTCTATAGTAGAAGATTTGAAATTATTTGCTTATATATGCTGTTCAAAGATTCTAAGCTGTGCTTTTTAAAATGGTGCTTACCCACACTCAATTTTGTGTAAATGGTCATACTTAGAAAAAGAATGAGGAAACATGGCATAAATCTAAAACATGGGACTGAAGAGTCAGAAAGACCTGGGTCAAATTCTTCCTCAGATACTTAATAGCCACCATAGGCAAATTATTTAATGTTTCTTCGCTTACATTTTCTAAATTGTTAAAAGAGGGGGTTGAACTAAGCGGCCTCTAAGCTCCCTTCTCACTCAAAGTTTATCATCTAATACTTCAATAAAATATTAGAAACATTTTGATACATAATAAGGAACCACTTAGAGTCAGTCCTTATATTAATATCTTCTGGCTTATGGGAAAATTAGCAAGAAAATATTCCATCTGTAAATGTCATTAAAATAAAATATAACTTTAAAAAATTTACCATAAAAATCCACAAGTTAAAAATATTCTTCTATGAAATTCTGTGATAGTTTTCTCTAAAAACTAACATGTTCCATTTCCACTTATCTGGAGAGCAAAGTTAGATTTTGTTTGAATGTATCTCTAAAATTTTAATAAAAATGAAAAGATGGTATAGCAAATTTAGTCCAGTCTATTATCATTTTAAATGATGTAAAATATTTTAACTTTTTAAAAGTACTACTAATATATGGGTTCAGTGGCTAAAGTTTCACAATTCCAATTTTATCTCTGTCTCTCCATCCCAACTCCTCCTTCCCATCCTCATGTCTATTCCTTTTCCCTATTCATATTTCTTAACTGTTTATCACATAAAATTTATATATGCATAAAATTGTGTATGTGTTTGTATGCCTGAGAGAGAGAGAAAGACAGGAACAGAGAAAGAGAGGAGAGAGGAAAAAGAGGAGAGAGAGAAGGAGGGAGAAGGAAAGAGAGACAGAGAGAAACATGGAAGTAGGGAGGGAGAGAGAAGCACCATGTACTTCATTAGCACTGTCAGATTGGATCCTCATAACAAGATTGTCTTTAGCCTCAAAGTTCTAGGGACAAACTAGAACGAGCTGGTTTTTCTAGTACTTTGACTCCCACATCTCCATTGTTGTGCTTCTTCCTATTATCAATTGATATCAACTGG
Organism: Petaurus breviceps papuanus; assembly: GCF_028583685.1. Lineage (NCBI taxonomy): Eukaryota > Metazoa > Chordata > Mammalia > Diprotodontia > Petauridae > Petaurus > Petaurus breviceps. The sequence continues at coordinate 52,001,011 of NW_027187391.1, forward strand.
TCAGCCAAATACATTTTTAAATGTGGTATAATAAGATGAGTTAATATAAATACCCCCCACCCAATATTCAGAACACATTCCATCACAGCTTCATACAAGGGAAAGTGGATTAAATGTTAGAGCGTATGTCAAAAAGGGGTAACTCATGTCTATGGGAAGGCCATATGTGGAAATTCTTTTGTCTCTTTCTGGGGATTTTCATGAAATTTCCTTTAGCCTTTCTCTAGTACTTCCTCAGATTCTGTTATAAGCATTGCTGTTAGCTACACCAATGATGCTGTTAGGATGCTGATTTAAAGAAAAAAATCTTAAATTCTCTGACATTTGCAAAGTCATTTTCATATCAAAGCAGGAAAGAGGAAGAATGACAAGTCTTCTTTCCACTTAAGGGAATCATATCAGAGGCTTGACTAGTATTGTCTTGTCTAAACAGCCAGAAGCTCAAATATTTGGTTCTGACCTGGCTTGCAATTTTATAGAAAATGGACATGTAGGGCATGACAGGGAATAAATTTAATGCCTTTGATTGATTGATTCAACAGAATTGTTCTCACCAAATAAACCTATCAGGACTAGAGAGTTTTGTTAGTTAAAGTGGGGTAGGTTGATTGATTATTTGACTTAATCAATCTCTACTCTTAAGTATATATTTACATTTATCCATGATACAGTTTGTGTTCTGTTTATTGAATTTAACATATTAAATGCAGGGATGGATCACTGAATAGTAATTTTTAAAATTGTTGTTGAACATGTTAGGGGATTGTAAATAAATAAATCATTTTAACATAAAAAAATATGAATTTTTCAAAAAAGATGAGAATTCCAAAGATTGGTTTTTCTTTTAGTTTTCTTTGGTCCCCCATGGTTGTCCAGAATTTGATTCTGAAGGTGTAATGTAATGCCAAAAGAAAGGCAACTTCCCAAGGTTCAGAATACCAGCATAGGTGCTCTCCATTTTATTCAGTGACAAACCAAGAACAGAGAAGATCAAAACATGACATCATTCCAAATACAGCATTTACTAAGTGTGATTAAATAATCTCCAAGTACTACCCCACCCCAGGACCTTCCAATCATTCAATCAATTACAAAGTCTCTGTTCTAAATACTTCTCCACCCCTAGGCTATACCTTAATTAAGTCCACCACAAAGCCCCTCTTCTCAAATGGAGATTAGTTTCCAAACATAAGGTCAAAAGTTCCCCACCCCTGGATCACAATTGAATCTACCCCAGAGTTACATCAAGTTTAAACACAGCACTTAATACCCAAATGGAGGTCTTTTCTTCATCTTGACACGAGGCAAGTTCTCAGCAATCTTAGTTCCTGGGGAGACAAGGCTTAGCAAGGCCATAAGATACATTGCCAGTCCCTTCATGAATTTATCCTCTGTCTATAGAACAGTCCTAGAACCCCTGAACACATTAGCAAAGCCCTCTCCCAGGATTTCTGTAAACATACAACAAGAAAATCCTTCTTCAGGGCCTCTGAACCAACAGAAAGGCTCCCAGACCCCTGCAACAACAGCACTGTCCCTCACCAGTGGACAGTATTCACTCTCTGTCTGCAGGACAGTCTCAGGGCTTCTTAGCGAACAGCCAGGTTCCAGGACTTCTTCAACAAAAGGACTGTCTTTCACCTGTGGACAAATCTGGCAAAACAACATCAAAACAGACAGACAAAGTACCAGCAAAACAGCTATGTCTCCTCAGTCCTTGGCAGCTCAGGGGGCAGGTCTCAAAAGTCCAGGGCAATTCAAAGCGGCCACCAGCAATTCTCTTAGTCTCTCTCTCTCTCCACGAGGTGCTGCTTCCAAAAAGATCTTCCGCCTCTCTCTTGTCTCTCCAAATCTACGTCACCAGCTCCTCCCAGTTCAGGACTTTCTTTTCACATCAAAAAGTCCATCCCACAGGTGGGATTAACAAGCTCTGGGTTTTAACACAATCAATTTGAAAACCAAGCCAATACAGGGGAATCTTTAATTGCCATTACTATCACAGAAGGCTATTGGGGATGCAGAGTTGACTCTTAAGGTTTGTTCCTAGAATCCCAACCCAACTGTCAAATTCCTAATCCACCCTTTTTGACTGATGTGTCTTTTCACAACACAGAAAGAGGCTCAAATGCTTAAGACTCTAGTAATTAATTAGACACACAAAGTGTGTCTAATTAATTAAACAAAAATCATAAGGACCTAGGTCAAATCCCATCTACTAATATCTCTAGCTCCTCATAGAGCTGCCTGCTTGTCTTTAGTCTGTGGTATTCTAGATTCATTCAGCAATGTTAATGGGCCATCACTCCTCCTCCAGGAAAGGTCACTGATTAGCATTTGTAGTCTGTGTAAGAAGTACTGGGCCTCAGTGGGAAAGGTCTAGAGACTGTAGTAGATGAAAGGTAGCACCCAGGACCCAGCCAGTCCCTATGTTATTCACTTTCTTTGTGAGTTTTAAGACAGTGCTGTCCATGAACCCAAAGTCATCCTTTAATAAGACTGTTATGTAACTGAGATCCATACACAGGAATAAACTGCCCAAGGTAAAATTTTCCAAGTTATCACAAACTTCCCTGGCTTTTTTTTTCAGTCATTCACTTTTAATATGCTTTCCTTTTCATAATCAATCATGTCTGTGTCAACAGTTCTACTATAACAATAAGAAAAGGCATAGAAGAAACTTTTGCAGATCTTATCTGACTGGTGAAGTTTTCCTTGAACCACCTAAATTTTAAAGCACTTCAGAATAGCGGGTCTCAAACCCCATTTCCCCTTCCTATCTGCCACCAAACTGATATTTTACTCCCCCCAAATCCCATTTACCTCCAACCACTTGGGTAGACAGGAACTTTGGAATGTCTGTCAATGGCTTCCACGTCCAGGGCCCCCAGGGTTGCAATTCTAGCAGCTTTTAGTCCAAATTCTAAGTAACTATGTGCATAGAACTCATATGCACTCTTGAACATCTCAAAGGATGTGAAACAGTCTTTGGGGTGTCTTCCAAGGTTTTCTTAAATTGGGGTAGGAACATGATTTGTTCGGAAGCACCTTCCAAGTCCAGAATCCCAACAGTCTTTGGGTTTTGACCATGCAGTTGACCTGTTAGAAAATTCACAGTAACCCAGGCTCATATTAATACCTTTGTAGGATTCATCCATGATGCTAACACTGTCTTCTGGGACCAGGAAAGATGATTTTTTGAAAATCTTTACTTCCAAGAGCAGAGACTGGGCTTTGTGATCAGGCAGGACAGGAAGTCCTCTGGTAGCTATTAACACCACTGGGGTCCTAAGGATCTCCAGGGGCTCTGGGAGACTGATTCTTTGCCTACTTCTAAGAGTCTTCAAAACAGTCTCCGCACCGTGCTTTGGTTAATCTGCAAAAGCAGAAAGACCTGGCTTCACTGAATCAAAGATTTCCCCTCCTAATGTTGGAAGATGTTCTGGTGTTTAATGTACAAAGGTGTAAACATGAATTCGAGTATCAGTGCTTCCTGCATACATGGTGTCCATGCTAACGTTGAGGGCACACATTGAGGTCAAGAAGACACCTTCAAACCAAGTCTGGTCTGTGGAAGATAGTGCCTCAAACACAGGAAACTAATATGGAAAAGGCTGCAATCAAGAATGTGGCCATTCTCTCTTCAAGATTAAAGAAATACAGTCTACCGATTTCCTTTTCCTTCCGGAGAGGAAGCATGTCATTGTGGAAGGAGTGCTGGATTGGAGCATGAAAGTACTGGGTCCAAATTCTACCTCTTACACATAAGAGTTAGGCAAGCCACTTAATCTTCCAGAGCCTCAGAATGCTCATACAGCAAGTGCAAAGGTATGGATTCTATATGGAAGATGCGCTTCTTTCCTGTTACAATGCTCAAACATCTGACTGTGACTCTTATTGCTTCTGTCTCAGAGGCTCCCTTTCTTCCCTTAAGACTCATTCCAAATTCAGACTCACAGTTTTCGCACATTGTCAATGTACAAAAATTTATTAAGCTGGACTATACGGTTCACGTCCAGGGCTCTTCAAGCCGGGAGACCTTCACCAACTCCTCCTTACCCCACCCCTTCCCCCCCCAAAAAAAGCCCGGGTGCTCGCCTCCCTTGCCCTCTCTTCCCCTGCGTCACTTCCTGCCTCCCGCCCCCTGATCGCGGGCGGCCCCGCCCCGGGAGACACAGAGTCCCATGCAACCCGCAGCCCCTGCGGCGGAGGCAGAGACCAATAGCAATATTAAAAGTCATAAATTAATTTCATTTTTTAGTTCTCAATTTATGCAGTAGTTTGCAACCAAAAAGATTCTATATTTCAAATTGGTATCTTTTTTTTTTTACCAATTGTATTGAAAATTGATGTGTCAACCTCTCATTTAACTGCTAATTTTAGCGGCGTGTACCTTAGAAGTTTCCTCATGTTTGTATAGTTTGCACTGGTGATCAACACCATGTTATGAAAATACATTTTGACTATCTACTTCCCCCAAGAAATTTCAAATCCCTCAAATATATTATTTTAGGGTATTTTGGTGTCTGCCCTGAACCATTTTATCTTAGGGATCTGGAAGATGGTAATTTGACGATAGAAAACAAGGACTGGCAAAAGTGCTCGTAATAATCCCAGTTTTTTTCCCTTATTTTCCGACTTTTTAAATAGTATTAGAATACTAAATGTGCCATTCTTCCATGGAATCATCTATCTCAAATTTAATCCATTGAACACCGCTCCGCCCCCAACAAAACAGAGCAAAAAACAAAAGGTATATACAATAACAACAAGCACCTTTTACATAAGACTAGGATTTGCAAAGTGTTTTAACTATATTATCTCATCTGATCTTCACAATGACCCAATGAGTTAGGTGCTATTGACATAGCAGTTTTATAGACGAGGAAACTGAAGTAAAAGAAGCTGACTGACTCACCAAAAGTCACACAGTTCATGGGTGTCTGCGGTAGGATGTGATTAAGGTTTTACTGATTAACCCCAGCACTTTATCCACTGAGTCATTCTAGCTGATTCAATATATAACATGTTCAGGGCACTGTGTTGAGCTCTGTGGGGAATGCAGAGAAGTAACGTCTTTTAACTCAATCTGCTTATTTTACTTGACTAGCTACCAACCTATTTTATTCCCTCATCACATTTTGCCCAGGCTACTGCCATAACCTCTTTATCGCCGTGCTTCAACTCTCTCCCCTGTCCAATCTGTCCTCCATATACCTTCCAAAATGAGATTAAGAATAAATCTGTCCATGTAACTCATCTGCAAAATAGTAATAATAAAATTTTTAAAATCCACCTGTATTGGCTTTGTTTTTCCATCTGAAAAAATAAAAACTCTTTTGTAGGGAATTTAAAGACCATCTCAATTTGATGTCAATTTGTCTTTATGAAATATAATAATTTTACGTGGCTTACACTATTTTACTGTATAATACAGGCAAATCTCTTGCTTTCTACTCCTACACTGAAGATTTTGTCTCCTGCTTCCACAACTCTGCATGGACTATCCCTGGAATACTTTTCTCCCTCTCCCTGTATAATGACTAGTTTTGTTCAAAGTACAAGTCCTAATCCCCACTCCATTTCCCATCTTCCCAGGTGTTAGCATTTTCCTTCTAAACTCCACATATCCATATGTATTGACTCTGCATGTATTTTGTAAATACTTAATCTACTGTTGTTTTTCATTAATAAAATAGAAGATTTTTGAGTATAGGGGCTACATCATTATTGTCCTTGCATCCCAGTAAGTACTTAATATATGCTAAATATGCTAAAAATTTTTTTGAACTGAATTTCAATTTTCATGTTTTCTTTTAATCCATTGTATTTGTTTGCATTAGTTACTTCATGGTATTCCATTACCTTAGTTTACAATGTAACTAATTTGACTACCTTCTCATTGTGAACCATTTAGGTTTTCTAGTTGTTTGGGTTTTTTTTTAATTACATATAATCCTACCTTAAAAATATTTCAGCCTATAGGAATTTTTGTTCCCTTTTCTTTTCCAAAAACTTTTAGGATTTATTTACAAAAATTGATTTATTTAGTTTACTGTGAATTGCCAAATTGTTCTTCAAAAATATTCTGCAATTCTATGATAAAGGATAACTTATACACTTTTTCACATCCCCAGATTCTACACACACACACACACACACACACACAATTAGAATACACAGCAATGTAGAGTGCAGTATAATGTAACATTACAATTAGCAGAAATAACATTACCCGGAAAACATATGTATATATATACATATGAATGTGTATACATAAATATATGTGTTCACATATTAAAATGCATAATACTTATATACATAATGGTTACATATGTGCATATACAATTAATAATTGTTTGCTTACTGTCATTTGACAAATACAAAAAAAAAAGAATTACAGATTTTGAAATCTGGAAAAAACCTCACAGGCCATCAAGTTCAACCTAAACATAAAAGGAATTCTCTTTATGACATATCCAATAATTCCTTACCCTGTCTTTGCTTCAAGACCTCCCAGGAGGAGAAACCACCAATTCTTGGAGAAGATTAAACTTCTCTCAAGACCATGAATGTATAATCAAGTATTAAATTATTTGCTTATGATAGAAAGGAAAAAGTATTTTTTTATTTTTTTAATTAAATATTTCATTTTCCCCTAATTGCATTAAAAACAAAATTAACATTCTTTTTTTTTTCAAATTTTGACTTCCTACCCTCCTCCCCCCATTAAGAAGGCAAGCACTATGATATAGGTTATACATGTGCAATCATGTAAAACATATTTCCATATAAGTCATATTCTGAAAGAAAACAGACCAAAAAAAAATAAAATAAAGAAAAAAGAATGCTTTGATCTGCATTCAAACTCCATCAGCTCTTTCTCTGGAGTTGAATAGCATTTTTTGGCATATCTTTCAGAATCATCTTGTATCATTTTATTGTTAAAAATAGCTAAGTTATTCGGAGTTGATGATTATAAAATATTGCTTTTACTGTATGCTATGTCCTTGTGTTTCTGCTTATTTCACTTTGTATCAATTCATATGTCTTTCCAGTTTTTTTTATAAGATCATCCTGCTTGTTATTTCTTATAGTATAATTGTATTCTGTCACAATCATATACAAAAATTTATTCAGTCATTCTCCAGTTGATAAACATCCCCTCAATTTCTAATTCTTTGCCAACACAAAAATAATTGTACATATCAGTTCTTTTCCCTTTTAAAAAATAAATCTGTTTGTGATACAGTGGTAGTTGTACTGCTTGGTTAAAGGGTATGCATGATTTTATAGCCTTTTCAGCATAGTACAAAACTGTACAAGAGAATGATTGAATCAATATACAACTTCACCCACAATGCATTAGTCTTAATTTTCCCACATCCCTTCTAATATTTATCATTTTCCTTTTCTTTCTTATTAGCCAATCTGATGACTATTAGTATTAATTTAATTCATGTTTTGATGAATTAAAAGTTAAAGAGTATTTTCCTTTCAAATTCAATGTGTCATGATAAAAATCTGTGATGATGAAAAACTGAGGCTCACAGTGTGAGCATGATCATTTTTTAGCAAAGTTAGTAGTTGCCAATAAGTGAGATCCCAAGCATCTCAGTGACCAGAGGTGCATTAGAGAAGATAGAATGTTTTTTTTTTATGCAATTGGTAAAGGTATATTATGAGCTTACATTTAGCCTGATTTGTAGGAATGCATTTCCATGACTTAGGAAAACAGTTAATCACATTCTCTAGAAAGTCAAGGGTTAAGCAACCCGTGACTTATGACTGACTAGACAGAACATCTTTGATTTATAGGCATTCATCCTTTGCCCCCCTTGCCCTCCTATCTGAGGAAGGAATCCAGGCTAGCCCAGAAAAATAGGGGAGTTAAACTTTCACTAAGAAGTCAAACTACTTTATAGACCCTATTGTTAAGTAGTCAAACTGTCCTTTAAATCAAGTTAATTCCTAAGTACTGATTTCAATGATTAGATATAATTCTCAATCAATAAATAATGGAATAAAGTGGGGTGTCAATTTTCAATTTCGAAAATGACAAGGCATGGAATAATTAGTACTTAAATGTTCTCATTGTTATCAACCACTTTTAGTTATTTGCCATTGAATTTATTGATTCTAAAGATGAATGAAACACACTGTGTCCCAACTTGACAATAGCAGTCATATATAAAATTTACTGTGGTTTGTAAAAGAAGGAAAATATTCTTCATCTGAAAAAAAGTTTTAATGATGAGCATGTGTTTAATGAATTTTAGTACAATTCTCTAAAAATGGAAACTATGTAAAGGTGTTTTTCTCAGAGCTATAAGGAAGGCAAGGTGACTGGGATCCCTCTCAGGGTGCTGGAATTTAGAGGTTACTGGCTGCACTTTAAATCCTTTAGTGGTGTAGAAAGAACTGAACTTAGCACTGACTTACAAAAATCACAAGTTTAAAGAAGCTGCGAGATGGGTTACTTCTCCCCAGAGTGAGCATAGCCTCATATTGCCCTAGGTTTTCTGTCATAATGCTCTCTCAAATAAGAGCACATTGCATGCTGCTTGCCTTAGGCACAGAAATTGCTAGTTACAGCTCTTTTTTTGTTAAAGTCTTAATATAAAGCCTATTTCTCCAAATAAGTAGTACATATTACAAATAAAATTACCCCACACCTCAGAGAATAGAGGATAAGAATTCTTCATTTGACAATTAGCCAAAAACTTGATGTGTAAATCAATCAGTAAACTATTAAAGCTTTAAGGATAACCTGGAAGGATGGACAATGATCCAGTAACCTGATGTACAAATCTAGTCCTAAAAAAAGAGAAGTCTCATGTGGTCCCAATCCATGTAATATAGTAGGGTGTTTAATCAAATTAAGAACTAATTCATACTCATAATAGAAAAAGATGCAGCATTTATCATCATTAGTTTATAATTGCTATTTTGTCTACTGCCATTACATTAATAGGAAACTAATCAGAAGAGGCCTCATTTTTGTTAAGAGACAAATGATAATTTCCTATAAAATTGCTCTCACAAGGTATCTTTATTAGTAGAAAAAATTAAAGGTAAGTCTTATTCAGTCTGCTTATATATATTATCCTATTAACTAATTTATTTAGTAAAATAACATCAATTTTGTTTAAACAACAGTAATAACACTGAACCAATTGTTTATTTGTCATTATACAAATGAAAATGGATGATTTTTTATACTGATATGGAGTAATCAAGAGACAATAGTTTAAGTTTAGGTTCAGTCAATAACTAGTTCTATAATCTTGGTTTAGTCACTTACTGATCATAAATCATAATTTCCTTATATCTTCCCTGCTTACCTACATAGCTAATCTCACTGTATTTTTGAGTTTTCATATAAGAAAGTTTTGTATAAAATACAGCATTATGTAAAAATAAAACATTAAAATGATGATTAATCTCATTCTTCTAATATTTTCAATGAAGTCCCAAGAAGTGATCTTGAGAGAAATCATTTTTTTTTCTGTTTTTACTCACTTTTCTTTCATTTATTGTACGTTATTGAATGGGTAAATAACATAGTTTTATGTAATTGAACAAAGCCATTTTGCTATAAGCTCATCTTCTGTGGGCAAAATAAAAGCATATTTGGGACAATAACCATACCAAGTTGGATGATTTCGTTATATATCACATCATGGTCCCACACAATTTTTTTTCTCAAAGTTTTTATATTTTCAAAGATTTTCATTCCATGTAGCTTAGAGTTTATGAGGCAATCTGTGGCATCTTCACATTTTAGCAGAGACATCTCATAAAAAATATTATTCATTAATTTTACTTCTTATTGTTATATCCTGGAAACTGTGGGAAATTTTTTTTTTTGTGATAGTGTTTCATTTCTCATACAGCTTATTTGTTGAATAATTTAATATATTTTCAGGTTTATATCTGTAGCATAGAAATTTTTTTTCTTATAATTTATGAAAGGTAATGAGCTTCTGATACAAAATTCTGGCCACCATATTATGTCTTGCTAAGCATTCAAGTTCTGTTATATTTTTGTCACCTTCTATCATTTTTTGAATAATATGCAGTGATAAATCTGACTTCCTCTATTATACCTCATCTTTAATTAATAACTAGGAACTATTATCCTTTCCACTTTTATAAACAAATCAACATGAATCAGTTCTTTACTCAACACATGATTGGTTGTGTTCATTGGGTGAATGCTCATAAAGGGCCTCTTTTTTTCACTCTTGAATCTTACGTATTTAATAGGATCCATCAGGCGATACAGAACTTTGAGTTACATTTGCAAACTCTTTGATGTTATTAATTGTCAGCCCAGGCCAACCCCTTCTATATTCCAACTTGATCTCATCCCATCATGTCTTTACCAAATTGCATGCTCCATCATCACCCTCTTTCTCTCAAAACTCCCATCATCACCCTCTTTCTATCAAAACTCCCATTTCTCCCTATCAAATGACTCCTTCTATACTTCCTTCAAATGTGTCCAAGTCCCTTTAATCCTTAAAAAAAGTATTCATTAGGCCCTTCCATCTGCTCAAGCTACCATCTATTCTATCCTTTCTACTTTTATGACTCAACTTCTCTGGGGGAAGAAAAAAAGATTGTCTACACTCACTTCCCTGATTTACTCTCTTCTCACTCACTCCTCTACCCCTGACAATCTCAGTTCTGACTGCATCATTTAAGTTAAACTCCTCTCTCTGAAGTTACTAGTGATTACTCAATCACCAAAATCGATTCCTTTTTCTCACTTAATTCTTTACTTCTCTATTACATTTGAAATTGTTTACCACTCTTTACCTCTTGATACTCTCTCCTCCATGGTATTTTGTGCCACTGCTCTTTCTTAGTTCTCTTTCTAGATGTCTGATCACTTTGTCTTTGTTGCTGTTTCAGCATACATATCATGACCCTTAATATTTATGTTCCCCTAGTTTCTGCTTTGATCTTCTTTTTCTCTCTTTCTACAGTCTCTCTCTTTGAAATCTGATTCTCTCTAATGGATTTAAAAATCATCTGTGCAAATGACTTAAAGATCTTCTCTGTCTGTCTTTGTCTCTATGCGTATCTCCACTATCTCTTTCTCTCTGTTAGGGACACACATCCAGAGAGATGAAAATGTGCCTACATACTGTGATTATATCCTAACTGAGAGCATTTGAAACCAGATGTCTTAGAGAAATCTTAAACACAAACTCGAATGTTCCCAGTATCATTAGCTTTTTACATCCTCTGAATATTGCAAAATTTCTTCTAATGTTATTGACGCCTTGTCAACCTACTAAGTTGATAATCTTGTATTTTTCTGGACTTCTCTATCTCCCTCAGCCCCAGAATCAAATCAGTTCCCAATTCTTGCATCATCATGTCATGTTTCAAATGTTTCCTTTGCTCAACTTAAATAACTATCACCTAAATTCAGGACTTAATGCCTTTTTGTCTAGATTATTTTAACAACCTTCTAATTAATATTTCTACCTCATCTTTCAATACTCCAGCCCAGGCTACATTTAGCCTCTACTGTGAATAGAATCCAAAAAAGGGCAAACTGAAACAAATCTTGGAGTGATATCATTTATTAATAGGGCACTGAACATATTAGTAAGTGGTCCTTATGGGATGCCTCCATTTCTTCTAAAAGACCTCAATTGATGGCTGACAGGGTTGTTTTTTTTTTTTAACTTAGGTGGGTTTTCCTTCTAATTGTCTTGATAGTACATCATTTAGACCACCCCTGGCAAAGGCAAAATGATCCTTTTTGGTTTACATGTAAATGAGGAGTGGTCTAAGAGCTCTCAGCTCCTCCCTATTACTTCAACTGTGGGAGAGGAGCAGGACCAATCTGCAGTTGGGGTAGGTGGATTGGTCTTCAGAAGTGGCTGATTATGTCTAATTTGTCACTTAAGGAATGCTAGTTGCTTTATGAGACCCATCTCCCTCCAGCAATCTTGTCTAGAAAAACAAAAGACATCTCAATGAGATTCTGTTTGGGAGAACCCCAAATTTTGATTAGAAAAAACAAGGACCCAAGAATCATCCTCTGGGGAGGGCTTAGCTCTGGTTGCCTTCTATGCTTTGGGGGTTAACAGAAGGGATAGGTCCAGAACAGGCTAGTAAACAGGTGTTTTGGGGGTTGAGAGTAGTCATCTTATTCAATCATATCCTTCAGAAACTTCCCACCCTTCAGAAGTGGGATCTGTCAAAATGGGGAAAAGGATGAATAACAAAGAGATACTGGTTATTAAAAATACAGCACAATATTAATTTTATCACCTCCCAAGACATTTTCCTTATGTACAGATCTAAACATATGACTCTACCCCTACTTAATCAACTCCTATTCCTTTGTATAGCTTCTATATTCAAATATAAATTCTGTTTTTTTTTAAAGTGGTATACAACCTGACTCTAATCTATATTTCAAGCTTTATTGGATACTACTTTCCTCTCACAGTATACAATATGGCCAAATTGTCTTTCTCTCTGTTCTTTACACATGACATTCCAGTACCCATCACTGTGCCTTTGTATTCACTGTCCCCCCCACCTAGAATGTACCCTTTACTTGCCTCTTTCGCATACAATCCATCTCTTCCTTAAAGCCACAGCTGAAGCACCACTATTGACATGAATCTCTTCCTGATATCTCTAGTGCTCTTTCTCTTCACCTACTCCTATCTATCTATCTATCTATCTATCTATCTATCTATCTATCTATCTATCTATCTATCTATTTATCATCTATCCATCTATCTGTCTGTCTATCTATCTATCATCTATCTATCTTCTATGTAATCTATATATGATGGATATGTTTATCTCCATTAGAATGTAAACATTTTCTGATTAGAAGGTTGTACTTCTAGTATCTCTGAGTGTCTGAAATGTATTAGGCACTTAATAAATACTTGTTGACTAACTCTCCTCTCCTCTTCTTTCCCTCTCCTCTCCCCACATGGGGTATCATGCTCTATGGATAGGCCAAGCATAGGTCCCTACCCAAGCACTCCTTAATGGTTATTGTTTGGGCCTCTGATGTCTCTGAGTAAATGCAAATACTCATTATTTCTCTTTTGGTTAGAAACCCTGAGGGTCTTCCCTTCCCAGTTTCATTTGGGAGTGGGCAGTAAAGGGGATTTAAAAAGGGTGTTAAAAAGGGACCAATCCTTGGATTACTTCTTACCTTTAAGAAAAGCATTCTACACAGTAGTTTATCTGGTTAAGAGCTGTTCACACATTCTAAAGACCCTCCCTCTGACACATTGGAATGTGTTATCAATTTACCTTCTACAGCTCTACAGGGAACTATTTAAATTACCTAAAAGAAGGGAAACATTTCTTCACCAGAGTTTTGCCTGCACCCCTATACCAAAGAAATCAAAGATTCTATTCCCATGTCATCTATCTCCAGCAGCTTTGTCTACATTAGTCCTTGCTGTCTTTTTTTGTCAAGTGAGGCAACTGGGGGTAAGTGATTTTCCCAGAGCCTGTACACAACTAGTAAAAGTGTCAAGTGTCTGAGGCCAGATTTGAAAACAGGTCCTCCTGACTCCTGGGCCAGTGCTTTATGCTCTATCCATTATACTGCCTAGCTGCCTTTTTTCCCCCTTAAAACAAAAGAAAAACAGTAAATCTTGAGGCTTCTTAAAAATATTTTCTAATGTTTTAAATTATATTTATAAAAGAAATTTGAAAATTATTTTTATGGTGTTTCATTTCTAAGGCTGTAACTACAAGGGCACAAACATACAGTGATTTATCACAAGGCATTTTTTTCTCCATGAAAAAAGTGTCTACAGAATAGGTAATGGATTAGAATGAGAGAAAATATTATGAGGACAGCATAATACCCAGTGGGATTTGAATTAGGAATGCTCTGTTAATAGTCAGCTTTAGATTTATCATTTAAATACTAGATAATTAACAGAAATACTTATTGGGAAGAACGGATGATAATGAGAGAGAGGGGGGAAATGTGACAAGATCTGGAGAAAAAAAAATTCATAAGTCATTCTAATTTCAGGATGGTGAGTGAACCTGAAAAGTTCAGGGACTGCAAAGGAAAATCAATTTCATGTTAGTCATACTTTCCCCAAGGCCATTTACCTTTCTATCTACTTCATTTCCTCCATTCTGAAGCTTTCAGATTTAGTCTTTGATCTTAAGTTTCTCTCTTTTGAATCTTAAGATGCATCCACTTCAAAAAAATGTTGAGTTTTTAACCTGGTCATGGAAATATAGACAGCACTGAAGATACAAAGATGAGCGACACAGGCTTGTCCTCAAAGAGCTTATACACTAATTGTGGAGATAATGTATACATGACAACTTCTATACAATAGTAATATATGATTAATGCCTTGAGGGGTATGAACACATTTTTGCGAGAATTCTGAAAGGGACAAGACAAATTTGAAAAAGATGAAATCACAGGAGACTTCATAAAAGAGGAAATTAAATGCTATCTTATTTGTCACTATTACACATATGAAAAACTAAGCCACTTCCCAAGTAACTACATTATAACAAAATTCTGGGTAAGGGGAAGTTCATCAAGCACTTGGTCTTTATGAAGATGAAATTCTTTAGCTGGGAGGTTAAAGGTTTTTAAGTTGTCTGTGTCCATTGGCTAGCTCTAACCAGTTTCCTGTGAGCTCTGCTCCACCCTTTAGCAAACTCCTCCTACCACAGGCTCCATGTGACTACATTCAGCCTATTAGAGAGCAGAGTTCACTTACAAAGGAGTTTACTTCCAAACTCTCCCCTAAGTCTCTTAAGGGGCAGGGAAGATCTTGAAATTCCCATCCTCATTACAAGAATCCATCACATAGTACTATGTAATAAACATTTGTTGATCTAAACAAAGTTGAATTGAAGGCCTTTTCCTGAATGAGAATAATAAACTAATCATGTAGAAAATCTTAACTAATGATTATTGTACTTTACCCTAACTATGCACGAGCAGCCTGATTTCAACATATCCCTAAAATTTTTTTCTAGGACAATCTGTCTGTGTTGTCAGAAATACCTTCATATCAATGAAATTGTTCTTCCCTACAACATATTTTGTTCTTACACAGAAACATGATACTTTCAAGTAGAAACAAGGATCTAAATCATTTTTTTCACCCCTGGGAAGCCTGATTATCACTAATGAAAGGCAAATAAGGAATCTCTCCCCAAAAGTTCAGGGTTAAAAAATTAAAAAGACAACTAGGATACCAGATAATGAAGTAGTTAAGTGATTTGTTTTTTTTTAAATCTCTGTTTGAAGAGTCCATAAAAGAAAGGCAATTTCATAACATTGCCCTCAATTTGCAAAACCATTAATTAATCACAGGTGCAGTGCCAAAATTCTTGTAGAAAAAAAGATTTTTCTCCTCTTTGAAGTTGTAGGTGCAGATTGATTTTTCTAAAATTATAAAACATTTACAAAACTTTGGCTTCCAGGGTACCTTTTTAGATTTTTAGTTTGCACTGTACTTTGCTGCTCCAAATATGTAACACAGGTTAAAGTAATGGGTTGTGATGGTTTTTCTATAACAAAGAAATCTGAAGAAAATGAGAGCCCATGTACATGAAGAGTCTTATGATGAATAAAGATAAGAATATGGACTAAGGATAAAGCAAAAAGGACTGTTGTTTTTTTTTTTTAAGAAATTGGGGTTAAGTAACTTGCTCAAGGTTACACAGCCAGTTATTTTGTGTGGGTGCTAAGTATCAGAGGCCAGAACTGAGGCTGGAACCAATCCCGGGTCTCCCAACACTGGGGCCGGCGCTCTTACTCACTGCGCCACCTGGCTGCCCCAGGACTGTTTCTTTCATTAATATCATAATTGAACAGTGGAATAGACCACTAGATGATATTTCTAGTTGATTTCTGGTATCATTCCAGCCATATGAGAATCATTTTAGGTTCTGGAAACCAAAGCCAACCAAGCCAGCAAGATCCCCTTACCACAAACTATTTCCTACTAAGTAATATATCCTCCATGAAACCATCTCTGATTCTCCCAACTGTAATATAATGGTCCTTGCCCTCAAGATTACATTTTATTGAAGGATTTTTAAAATGTGCACAGATAAGTGAACAAATCAGTAATATTCTACTATGCATTATGTCTACAATATACAGTAAACAATATAATACATAGATCCATCATAAAATTATTGTATATGTTGTATAATCTATGCAATATTACTATCTTCATAAAATTTCATAGAAAACTGAATCCCAGGAAGATTAAATGACTTAGAACTAGGCTCAAATATTCCTTACTTTTTTTCCAAACATACTTTCTACTATTTCATGATTCAGTTTCATTCCTGAACCAATTTTCCTGTACTAATAACTCTATATAATCATTTGTTTCAAATATTAGAAAAACATAGAATTAAGAAATATAAACTTCAAACTTGACAAATTTCAATCAGAAAAAGTTGTGGGGAGCTAGCAATTTTCAACACAAGGGGAAAATGCCAAGAATTAGGGCTATATAAAAGAATAAGTGAACACCATGGTAAATTTTCCATTTTTGGAAATCTTCAAACAGAGATAGCTGTTAGACATGAAGCAGAAAAGATTCTTCCAACTCTGAAATGTTGTGCAACTTAGCACATGTTGCTCATTGTTTTTGTTGTAATATAGCATTCTATACTCTAAAACCTTCATTAACTCTCCATTCCTTTTCAAATAAAATACAAATTACTTAACCTGACATTCAAGACACTCCACATTGATTCCAATCATTCTCCCCAGTCTTTTTATATACTACTTTCTTTCTGCACATTCTAGGAAAAGCAGATAATTTGTTGTTTGGCAATTTTACCCTATCTTCATATCTTTGTACACACAGCCTACCTTACTGACAAGTCTTTCCCCATATCTCCTTCTGTCTTTTCTTGACTTATTTTACCTCTACCCTGCTTTAAGTGGTTATCAGTTCTGTTGTTATTGAGTCATTTCAGTCATGTCTGTCTTTTTATGACCCCGTTTTGGGGTTTTCTTGGCAAGGGTACTAGAGTTATTTGCCATGCCCTTCTGTAGGTTATTTTACAGATGAGGAAAATGGGGTTAAGTAACTTGCCCAATATTACACAACTAGTAAGTTTCTGAGGCTTGATTTTAACTCATAAAAACGAGTTTTCTTGATTCCAATCCTAGTACTCTATTCACTGTGCACCTAGCTGTCCCTCATCACTTCTAGTCCAGATTATTGAAAGAGCTTCCTATACATGTTCCATACTTCAAATTTCTCTCTTCTCAAGATTATCCTCCACATAGCTGCCAAACAGATAATACTTAAACAGGGGTATGACTATGTCACAGTCCTGCTCCAAAATGCTATTGTTTCAAGAATACACCATAAAAAACTCAACTTGATATTTAAATCATTTTATCTTCTGACTCCTATCTTTCTCTCATTTAATATTATTCTTCTTCCAACATTCTCTTTCAAATTCATCTTCCATGATTACCTGTGCTTTCTGCATGAAATGGTATTTTATATCTCAGTGATGTTATGCAGGGTATATATGGAATGCATTCTCTATTTAAATCTGCCTTATTGAATTCCTGGAGTCTTTTAAAGCATAGTTGCTACAGCATTAGGCCTACAAGATAATTTGCCTCATTTCCTCCACAAATGCCAAATGATAGTTGGTGATATCTCTCTAGATCATTTTCTTTTTCTTTTTTGATTTGTGGCGGGGGGAAAGCAAGGCAATTGTGGTTGACTTGCCCAAGGTCACATGACTAATAAATGTTAAATGTCTGAGGCTGGATTTGAACTCAGATCCTCCTTATTCCAGGGCCAGTGTTCTATTCACTGTGCCACCTAGATGCCCCTAGATTATTTTCTATGGAATTTGATAAAGATAGGTAATAATGCATAGATTGTACAAAACATAAAATAATTTTATAATATATATTAATTTGTTCACTTATCTGTGCATTCTTCTTTATCCTTCAACAAAATATAATTTTCTTGAGAGCAAAGACTGTTTCTTTTTTGTTTATTCAGTTTTACCTTTTCATTCTCCAGGTGTATGGAGGGGGTAGTAAATAAATGTTTATTAAATTGAATTGGATTAGATTGAAATATTTCTTTTCTTCCATGTCCAACTCCTGAAGCCATCTTTGATTCTCCAAACTATAAATGGCCTTTCTCTTCTCAAATCCTTTTCTCTATATAAACTATTATATTTTGACTATGCACTTATTATGGCTTGCATTATGGTTTTTTGTTCCTTCCTTTTTTCTTAACCATCTTTGTTAGATTAAAAGCTAATTGCATCTTTCTTCTTTGTATCCCAAATGTTGATTATCATTAAAGTGGTATGTGATCGACATGTGTTTGTTCAATTAAATTTGACTGGTTTCCTCCAGTGG
This sequence comes from Petaurus breviceps papuanus, assembly GCF_028583685.1. Classification (NCBI taxonomy): domain Eukaryota; kingdom Metazoa; phylum Chordata; class Mammalia; order Diprotodontia; family Petauridae; genus Petaurus; species Petaurus breviceps. The sequence goes on from NW_027187391.1 coordinate 52,019,423, forward strand.
GGAGGGGGGTAACGAAGGAATATATTTTCCACTTGAAAAAAATAAGAGGAAAAAAAAGCTTTCAAAATTATAGCAAAAATCACATGATTATAGCTGGCTAACAGATTAAATGGAAGATATTTAACAGGAAATGAGTTGTAGCTAACAGAAACACTATAGATGGAAATACCATGGTGAAGTATACCATATGACGGTGTAGGAGAGAAGTGTCATTATTTATCATTTGTGGTATACCAAAGTAGACTTGCTAAAAATATAAAGAAAACAAGTTCTTGCCCTGGAGGCTTATTTACCATCTAAGTCAGGTAAGTTTAACAAATGAAGTAGTTGAAGAAAGAAGTGATAGAAAAGAAATTTATTCCCTTTTTCTCTTTAACTTAACCATCTGTTAAATTGGCAATTTGAAAGGTAGCATTGGCTTTTAAGGAATGATGGGTTAACCTGGGACCTCGTTTCAATGGGGATTGGAAGAAAATTTGTGCTCAGTTAAAAGTGTACCCTTGAGCTAAAGGACAACATTTGGTGAGATTGTTCTCTCAAAAAACCCAAGATTTGTGGTATTGATTTTTTTGGGAAACATTCAATGACTTTGAAATACACAATTGATTGTTGTAGCTATAGCATCTTAGTTATCTTAGTTTCAGTGCATAGATTTGATTTTTGTATGAAAACTGAATATAACTATAAGATTTCAACCAGAGGGAGAAAAAACAAACAAACTAAAAGCCATCAAGGATGTAGGAATCCATTTAACACTTGTTCCTGTGGAAAACACAAAAGTATAAGATATCTCCCTGTTCACAGGGTAACCATTATATAGTTGGATCAGAAAAGACTGAAAAATATTGAACAATACATGTTTATTAAGTATATACTATAAACAAATTGCTATGCTAGGTAGCAGGGATACAAAGACTGAGAGAACACTTCACCTCATTTGTCCCTCATGTAAAGTGTGAATTATTCTGTTTCTGTGAAATTGACTGACTATTTGGCTAGCTAGTCAAATGATTACTGTAGTAATATATATTTTGTTTTATGGTAGTGAAAATTGATTTTTACTTTTCATTCCAATTTGCCTGTAAACAATCATACATACATAAGTGCTAGTTGCAGTTCAGGCTTGGTAGTAGTCTAGAATCATAGCCTATTGTAACATGGGGGCTAAGCCAAGTAACATTCTTTTTTGTTTTCATTTCTATTTTCTATGTCACACAGCAATTCTTGAAAAGAAAATATTATAGTGTTCTTAAGAGAAAGTAAAGAAAAAAAATTTTCTTTTTGAAAATTAGTATGTTAGGGTTACCTAAGGGACCAATATTAAAGAAATAGCTATTAAGGATTTGTGTGGGTGTTAGAGAGAAGGATGGTCTCATTGAAGCTCACTTTCAAGCAGAAAATGTAGCCAACTTTGTGTTTATTTAATTTCAAAGGAGAGGATATGGAACAAAAGATAGTTATCTAGTCCAAAGACAAGACCACAATTAATAGGAGAAAAAAAATTGGAAAAAATTGAAAGTATGTCAGATTTTACTCAGGATTTTGCATATTCAAGTTGGAACTTTTAATAGTTTCAATCATCTCTGGTGGTGTAGTTGACAGTGCAGAGTGGCAAAGAGGTCTCTAACTGAGGAAGAGAATCTACAGCAGGACTTTCTAGCTTTGCTACCCATTGTGGTTCTGGTTATTCAAGATGGCATTCTTTTGATTAAATAGCACTGGAACATGATTAGGCTATCAAAGATCTATAAAATATGCCCATGAATAATATGGGTGGAAACAGTCATACCATAGATGAAAAATTGCTTTGTACTTTCTATAGGAATCACAAGAATGAATAGAGGAAAGACTGGTTAGAAATTTCATGTTGTCATAACTGTCCTGATTCAACATAGTGAGCACACAGTAATATTAAAACTAGCTGATGCCTTTACTCCTCCCACCCTCGGGCTCTTAACAGCAGAGTTCTGTGGTTGTTATTCTCTCAAACATCTAAAACTGAAGCAAGTAGTAAAATCTTAGATCAGACATTGTGATGAAAGTTCCTCTATCTAAAATGGTTCAATTGGTCCCCTTTATGGTTAAAAAAAAAGAGAGAGAAGGGTTTGAAACATTTCATTCTCCAGATTTTTATTACTTCTCAAATGATCCCTCCTACATATCTGGCATGTGACTTAGAAAGGAAGGAAACAAGCTTTTATTAAACCAGACAGTGTTCTAAATGCTTTAAAAATATTGTCTGCTTTGATTCTAACACGAAAAAATTAGGAGGTAGGTGCTGTTATTATTCACATTTTAAAGTTTAAGAAATTGAAGGCAATAGAGGTTAAAAGACTTGCTCAGGATCAGAGAGATAGTTAAGTATCTGAGGTCAAATTGCAACTCAAGTCTTCCTGACTCCAGGTCCAATACTCTATCCATTGCACTGCAAAACCTGTAAGCCCTGCCCTGACTGATTCCTTTCTTATCTAAAACTGCCCTTTTCCCTTATTTCCATGATATAATGAATGTTGAAAACTAAAAATAAATTTAAAAAAAAAGAAAAAAAACCTGTTGTCAAAAATTTTGTTTACAGATTTTTATACACTAGTCTGGTGATTGAATGATTAATTGATTGAGGTGGGAATTTAGAACTACCTGTCTTACACAGTAATCACATCAAAAAATCCCAGCACACCATAAATTCTCTTCAGAAAAGAATTAGCTTCTGGTTTTCCATTGATCTACAATTCATGAGCTCAGGAAATCAGTCCTCTAAACTCTTATACTTTGGGGTTATTTTTGTGGGAAACCCTAAAACTTGTGCTAACAAAGAGATGTTTCTTCTTTTAGTCTAACTGCTTAGAAAAGTTACACAAGCCTTCTCTATACATATGTGTTTGGGGTTCAGGAATACTGTGTATAAAGTACCCCCAGGAAGCTATGTATGTTAGCACAGATAATTGCCATAGACTTGGTCAGAACAGCCTTAGTATTCTACCAGTACCTCAGCTCCACTTTCTCTTGGGCTGAGAGGTTTTCATCTAAGGAAAGGATACTGGTTCAATTTTTGTTTTGTTTTGGCAACCCCCTGAGATCCAAAAACTGATCCTCTTGGATCATATGGGTTCAAGCACATCCATTTCACCATGTGCCACTGTCCTAAAGCACTAATAGTCTTTATTGTGGAAGGTGGAGGAGAAAATTCATTTTCTAAACTTGTCCTTTCCCCCACAAACCCAAATATGCATGCTTTGGAAGAAAGATAAAAGAAAACTTGAAAGAGGGAGGGAAAAGGAGGGAGTAGTCTGTGAGCTGTCTGTGATAAAACAACACACAGAAATGTCTCCTACCATTAATAGTCCACCCTCCCAAGAATCCTAAGCAAAAAAAAAAAGTGTTTGCATATATATACAAATGTATGTATACATGTGTGAAAGATTAATAATCAAATACTGATGAAACATTTATTTTAATCACATTCTTTATTTATATTCATAGTCTAGTTCTTATAAATCATAGTGGGTTAAGAAGTATGTTAGGGGAAGATGGCAGAATAAAAGTAGGGACTTGCTTAAGATCTCTCCCCAAACCTTCCAAAGACCTGCAAAAAATGACTAAACAAATTCTAGAGCTACAGAAACCACAAAATGACAGAGTGAAACAAATCTCTAGTCCAAGAAAACCTGGAAAGTCAACAGGAAGACTATATCACACTGGGCTGGGAGCAGAGCAGAGAACAGTCCAGTGTGGGCCACACCAGCACAGACTGGGCTAGAGCAGGCCTCAGGGAATTGTGGCAGCTGTGGTGGTTTCTATATTTTTCAATGCACAAAGTAAAAAGAAAAAATAGAAGGTCAGTGGGGAAACTGTCAGACATGGATGAGGGAAAAGCCCGGTAAGGCCCAGCCCTGGGTTGGTAGAGGTGAGGCAGTGGCAGTGGCAGCAGCAGCAGCAGCAGCAGCAGCAGCAGCTGAGGGATCACCAGCTGATCAGAGGGGGGTAGAAAGGATCTCTTTGGTGGTGCTGAGGCAGGATTGCCTTGCTTTGCCCTGCTTGGATCTGGGTCACAGTCCAGGCTGGTGTAATGGGAATGCAGATTTGGAAGATCTTCCCTGCCCCTAGGCTAAAGTGCACCTGAAGCCTGGGGTGGGAGGCTTGTTTTTCAGTAGATACTTCTTGATTGGCCAGTGAGTCAATAAGGTTGTTACATTCTCTGAGCCAGGAGAAGGCTATATAAGCCCTGATGTGAGGCTTTGTTTTGGGGGCTCACTTTGAGAAGTGTTCTGTGATTTGATCTGTATTCTGGGAAGCCGTTGTCCAGGGACCCCCGGCTTTGAAAAACCCAGATGTGGAAACCCAGATGTTGACTGGGTATGGATGTAATGGTTGGACAGTTTGGAAATCTGTCTACTTGATCTGTTAATGTCTTGATAATTCTGTCTGTATATTTTGAAGTTTGGGGTTCTGACCTTTTTCCCCTGAACAAGGTAAACGATATATGTCTGACTGATTAAAGTAAGCTTGTTAACCCATTTTGAGTTGCTTTCCTTTATCAAAGCAGATCCAAGAACCTGTGAGCAGCCACCCTGGGGACGCTTGGGGTGCTTGCTGCTACAGCTGGTAACCCTGGGGTGAGGAGAAGCACTAGAGTGGCAGATTTGTGGTGGCTGTGGATAAGGAATCCTCACAATTCCAAGGCAGAAAACTGTGTTTGTGGTCACTCACAGACCAAAGCACAGGCCAAGAGAGGAGTAAACACCTCTCCTTGCATCCTACCACCTTAGAAGAACTGAAAATATAAAGGTGCCAAGAAATATCTCTGAGAATAGCTGTGCAAAACCCCTGAAAGTGAGACAGCAGAAGCCAAATGGTGATGTAGAAGCAGGAAAACTCCCTGAGCTCCCCCCATAAGCACCTCAAATACCTATGAAATATGACTCTAAACAAATTTTAGAGCTACAAAACCCACAAAGTGACAGAGAGAAACAAATCTCCCACTTAAGGCAGCCCAGCAGGCAGACAGGAAGTGTCCATCATAGCACTGGGAGCTGAGCCCAGCCCTGTGTGAGCCCGTGGTTTTAGCCTCAGGGTGGCCCTGACCAGCCGTGACTGGAGGGATTTTGGGAGAGTGTATCACTAACAGCTGTGGCAATTTCTAGAATTATCAACCCATGAATGCCAAAGGCAAAGTAAAAGGTCATTGTGAACTTTGGAAAGAGGAGGATCGAGAGTGTTGTCCGGCCTCTGCCCCCAGAGGAAGAAGTGACTGAGGTGCAGCAGCCATGCAGCCGCCACCACCACATGGCTGCTTCTGAGCTCCTGGGCTACAGATCATAGGGCGACCAAGTGACCATTCTTAGGGGTAATCACTTGCTTTAACCTGCTTGTATCTGGATTGCGGTCTTGGGTGGTGGTTCTAGGGTGTGTGAACAGGTGACAGAGCCTGTGGAGGCTTCAGAGAGGGCTGCCAACTAGTACCTATGGCAGTTGCAAAACCCCAGCAATTTGGGACAAACTCTCCTGTCTGGAAGCAAGACTTCTACTGTGGCAAAAAGCTCAAAAGTCAAGTAACTGAGAAAGCAAAAGAAGCAAAGCAATCACAGTACTCAAATCTTATATTCCTTTTTTGGGGACAAAAAGGATCAAAGCATGGAACAGGAGTAAGACAAGAAAGGCAGAACTCCTGCACCAAAAGCTTCCAAGAAAAATATGAATTGGTTACAGGCCATAGAGGAGCTTAAGAAGAATTTTCAAAACCAAATAAAAGAAGTGGAGGAAAAATTGGGAAGAGAAATGAGAATGATGCAAGAAAATAATGAAAATAGAGTCAACAACCTGACTGAAGAAAACGGTACCTTAAAAAATAGACTAACTCAAATGGCAAAAGAGGCTCAAAAAGCCAATGAGGAGAAGAATGTCTTAACAAGCCAAATTTGCCAAATGGAAAAAGAATCTCAAAAGCTCACTGAAGAGAATCATTCCTTCAGAATTAGATTGGAGCAAATGGAAGCTAATGACTTTATGAGAAATCAAGATACTATTAAACAGATCCAAACAAATGAAAAAAATAAAACGCAATGTGGAATATCTCATTTGAAAAACCACTGACATGGAAAACACATCCAGGAGAGATAAATTTAAAAATTATTGGACTTCCTGAAAGCCATGATCAAAAAAAGAACCTAGAAATCGTCCTTCAGGAAATTCTCAAGGACAATTGCCCTGATGTTTTAGAACCAGAGGGAAAAATAGAGGTTGAAAGAATTCACCAATCACCTCCTGAAAAAGATCACAAAAAGAAAACCCCTAGGATTGTTATAGGCAGGTTCTGGAGTTCCCAGATCAAGGAGAAAATATTACAAGTAGCCAAGAAAAGGCAATTTGAATATTGTGGAAACACAATCAGGACAACACAGGATCTGGCATTGAAGGGATTGAAGGGCTTGGAATATGATATTCTGAAGGTCAAAGGAGCTAGGATTAAAATCAATAATCACCTACCCAGCAAAACTGAATATCATGTGTAGGGGGAAATATGGTAATTCAATGGAATAGAGGACTTTCAAGCATTCTTGAAAAAACTAGAGTTGAATAGAAAATTTCGCATTCAGATACAAGAATTAAGAGAAGCGTGAACAGGTAAACAGGGGAAAGAAATCATAAAGAACTTATCAAATTTGAACTATTTACATTCCTACATGAAAAAACGATAATTGTAACTTATGGAATTTTTCTCAGTATGAGAATAGTTGAAGGGAATAGAAATTATATATATATATATATATACATATACATGTGTATGTACATATATATGTCTATATAGAAGAGTATATGGGCATATGAATACATATGTGAGTGTGTGTATATGTGTACAGGTATACATGGATAGAGGGCACAGGACCAATTGAATAGGAAGGGATGATACTTAAAAGGTGAAATTGAGAGGTGAGAAAGGAATATAATGAGAGGAGATGGGGAGAGAAAGAATAGGATAAATTATCTCATATAGAAGAGGCAAGGGAAAACTGTTACAATGGAGGGGAAGAACAGGAAGGCAAAAGGGAATGAGTCAACCTTACTCTCATTGAATTTAGCTTAGGGAGGGAATGACAAACACACTAACTAGGGTATCTCACCCTACAGGATACTAGAGGGGAAGGTGATGAGAGGGGGAATGATGGAGGGGAGGGCAGTTTGGGTAGGAGGAAAGTTGGAAGCACACACTTTTGAAAAGGGACAGGGTCAAAGTAGAGAATAGAACAAGTGGGGGGCATGATAAGATGGAAGGAAATATAGTCAGTTTTTTACAATATATCCAATATGGAAATGTTTTGCATAGCTTCACATGTACAACCTATATTGAACTGCTTATCTTCCCAGTAAGGGTGGGTGATGACAGAGGAAGGGAAAGACTCTGGAATTCAAAGTTTGAAAATAAAATGTTTAAAAAAATAATAAAAATCTAAAAAATATACATCAGATTTTCTACTGAGCTCTGGTCTTTCACAAGGAAGGTTTGGAATTCTCCTATTTCATTGAATGTCCATCTTCTCCCCAGAAATCTTATGCTCAGTTTTGCTGGGTAGTTTATCCATTTTTGTAATCCAAGCTCATTTTCCTTATGGAATATAGTATTCTATGTCCTCTGATCTTTTAATGTTGAAGCTGCAAGGTCCTGCATAATCCTGACTATGGTTCCATGATATTTAAATTGTTTCTTTCTGAATGTTTCAATTAGTTTCTCTTTGATCTGCTAAATTTGGAATTTGGCTACAGTATTCCTTGGCATTTTCAATTTGAGATCTCTTTCAGGATGTGATCAGTGGATTCTCTTGAAGTCTAGGACCTTAGGGCAATTTTTCTTGATGAGTTCTTGAAAAAATGCTACCCAATTTTTCTTCTACCTCTCTTATTTGACTTTTAAAATCCTTCTTCAGCTCTTCCAAAATGGTTTTTTAGTCTTGAGACCAGTTTAAACCTTTTGAGGTTATAGATATGGGTGTTTTGACAATGTTGTCCTCTTCTGAATTTGTACCTTCTTCATCCCTGTCCCCATAAGATTCTATAGTCATTGTCTTTTTCTGCTTTTTGCTCATTGTATTTGCCTATTTTCTGGCTTTTAAAGTTGAGCTGTCCTGCTTCCTCTGCTAGGAGCCAAGGACCTGGTCACTTCTGCTGGGGTCTCAGGTGTTGGCAGCTAGAGGCTGTAGGGTTTGGCAGCTTATATGGTGCTGAGCTAGAGTCAGGAACGCTAGACCTATTGGGGTGGGAAGTCTGGCCCCTGGAGGATGCCTGCCCACCAACACACATGGTTGTTTTCCAAGCTGGTGCCTACTGGTTCCCCTGCCTGTGCAGGGGACCTCGTGTTGGTGCTTGCCTGATCCACCACTCTGTGACTTTGGATCACCTCCTGGTTTGTTTAGGTGGGGCTTACAACTGACTTGTTTGAATGCCTCCCATCCTATAATGGTTTTCTTCCCCCAGAGCAAGAGGGGCCTTTCCCATTAATCCCCCAAGCTTCCTGGGGGACAAGACTGCTGTTCCATATCTTTCTGCTGGCTCAGCTGTTCCAGAGTTTTTCCTGGGATGATATTTTCTGGGACACTGAGAATAACTTATTTCTTACTCCATCATATTTCCTCCCAGAAGTCGAAAAACTCCAGGTATTTTTAAAAGCCAGTGCAGATTGTATTTGGTCCTAAAGCTAAGTGGGATCTATTGCAGTTTGTTTAGAAGGGGAGTGACATGGTCAGACATGCTTAGAGAATATTATTTTGGTAGCTGTATGGAGGATGAACTAGAGAGGTGAATGACTTGAGGCAAGGAGACTCATTAAAACGATAATCCTTTTATACAGAGAATATTGCAATGTATCTTGTCAATGTAATAGCCTTTTGATGTATCTACCTATTTCTCTTACATGCTCATTTTAGATGACATTCTGTTAAAACTTTGTTAAAACATAGTCAAGAACCTTAGTTGACAGAGTCAATGCAAAGAGTTTAAATAGGAAGTGAACTCACTGTAAAGACATAATAGGAACTACTGATTCAAAGTATTTCTGACAATTTAGTGTTTGAAGCATTCTTTTTAACTTCTACCATAGTCTCACTAAGGTCATTCTATGTGAGGATTCATAGACTTATCAGTCACTTTTGAATTCTAATGGCTTTTCTCCATTCCAGTGTGATATATTATTAAAACCACACAGAAAAAAGATTTGAAAGGTATAAAGCTCTGTTTTCTAATTCTCAAGTCCCCCTCTAAAAAAAATCATTCTTCTCAGAGCATCAAGTGATATTTAAACTTTCCAAAATGTTAAATTGCTATTTGACTTTCTTGAGGGCATCAATTTAAGGGAAACACACACATGCACACACACACACAGTAACACACATACACAGAGGCACACAGATATATGTGTATGTATACATACATATGTATATACTAAGGACTTACTAAGTGCTGAGATCCGTAGTAAGTATTTGGTATAGAAATAAAAGCCAAAAGAAAGATAGTCCCTGCTCCTGAGAGGCTTACATTCTAATGGGAAAAAATGACACACAAAAGGTAGTTAAAAAACTGACTGGAGGCCATGTGAAGTGATCTACGTCCTTTCATAAAATGGAAATTCTGGGAGAGGATAGGAAACTAGTGTGGCAGAAGGATTTTCTACTGTATGAATTTTCCAGCATAAGGAGACCCCATGTGTTGAGGAAGGTTCCAGGGGGAGACTTCAGTTGAGGCAAGTATTGAAGTCTAAAAAGTCAGAAGCAAGGTTAAGAGAAGAATAAAGTTCTAGGAATGTCAGCCAACAGAATATTATGCTTCTCTTTAATTTCAAAGAGAATTCAGCAGAGAATTTGGACAAATTTTCTCTGTGTTGGTTGATGATAATGAGTCCAATGAGAAAGAAAAGCTATATTATATTCTAATATAAATACTATTGCTATTTTTTTATCCAAAATTACAACTATTAGGAAGAGAAAAAAAAGGACTTATAACCTACTTTCTTACTTTCCTTAATATTAAAATTCTGACACAATGCCTTATGTACACTGGGAAGTCAATACATTTTTATTACTAATGTAATAGCCTCCTAATTGGCCTCCATATCTCTAGCTCTTCATCCCATCCCCTACACAGCTGCCAAATGATATTTTTCTAGTATGGGCCTCATCATTTAACTCCCCTGATCAGAAAGTTTTACTCTCTCCCTCTTGGCATCCTCTCCTAGGATATAACACAAACTTGTCAGCTTGATATTTGAAACCCTTCATAGTCTGACTCCCATGTACTGTTTCAAGCTAATTGCTTAATACTCCCTTTCATGTTTAATACTTAATACTACTTCTGAATTCTAGTCAAGCTGGCTTGCTTGCTGCGCTCTGTGGCTGACATTCTTTGAACTATTTCTATGTCTTTACTCTGCTCCCAGAAAACTCTCTTTCCTCACTTCTGCCTCTTTGAAGTTTCCTTCAGGACTCAGTTCAGGTACCACCTTATGCGAGAGGAATATTTGTATCTCCTCTTCAATCCCTAGGTACTTATGCCTTATGCCAAGCAAATTTATTCATATTTTATTTTATATACACACACATACACTCAATTTGTGGATATATGTTTATATGTATGAATGAATGGATGTATGTATACATGCTTTTTTCTGTTTGTTTATTTACTTGGGTGCATATCGTTTCTACTTAATAAAATGTAAGTGCCTTAAGAACAGGGACTGTCTTTGTCTTTGTTTCCCTAGTCTCTAAAATGGTTCTTGAGGATGTAGTAAGTGCTTAATGAATGTCCATTGAAGACATAAATTAATGATGATGTTGACAAATTTTATAATTATAACAAATAATATGTAGCAAAATATAAAAGACTAGAACTTTCAGGATACCATCCCAATGGTCAAATTATGGTTTTCTCTTTAAAAAAGAATCACTTACAAAATCAGTCACATGAGAGTTGAAAGGCAGCCTGCCATAAATTGCTGGGCTCAAATTCAGAAAAACATGAATATCAAATTCAGACTCTAACATATATTGGCTTTGTGAACCTGGGCAAGTCACTTAAGCTCTCAGTCCTCCAAGCAAATTTCTAAAACATAAATTCCAAGACAGTTGCTAATCTGCCCTGGTAGAAAGAATTTCCTCATCAGGATTTCTCTAACCAATGAAATAACCAAAACAGATCCAAATCAAGACCAAACAACAAATCATTACACACACATGCACACATACACACATATACACACTGTATATGTGTAAATACATGTATGTGTATGTATATGTATACAGAACTAAATGCATATGAAAACCTATGTGGGAAGTAACATAACAAGTAGAAAACAGTAAATGGACCTTCCAACTTATTTTCCTGATTTCAAATTTTCTCAAATGTCCAACTCAGAATCCTTAAACTTAGTGGTCTCAATGTTTGTATGGAAATGTAAATGGTGATCAGGAAACTGTCAGTTTTGGTATCTAGTGTGTCTATACTATAACCACATTGAATGGGGAATGGTATGTGTGTATATGTGCAACTATGGTATATGTTTTCACTTTGAGTGAGATAATGCCCATTCGGTGAATAGACCTCTTTAAGTAGTTATTCAAGGGATGGTCCCTTTAATAAAAAATAAATTTAAAAAAATCAAACTGTGAGGAATAAACCCTCAGCATTCCTGACCAAAAGGGCAGGGACCTATTGTCCAATCTATGCCTCCAGAGTGATTTATTTTTAAGGACAAATCTTTGAGAAAGAAATCTAGCCAGTAAATTGAAAGGAAAAAAATGTAGCTTTCTGTCTTTGAAATGTACCTTCCCTGGGCAGAGCACCCCCAGTTAAGGAAGGAGAGGAAAGGAAAGGAGGGGAGGTTAAGGGAGAAGAGGGGAGATAGTAATCACTCACAGGTTGTGTTTTTCCTTCCTTCTCTAAGAGTATCATAGCATCAGGGAGATGATGACTTGAGTGAAGGAGTGAGGATAGCCTTAAACCCAGTTCACTTTGGAGCTCATAGATTGGACAACAGGTTCCTGCCCTCCTAGTAAAGAGTCAATGTAAATACTAAATAATAACTGTTTCTCTTCTGGCCAGGAACCCTAAAGGTCTTCTGCTTCCAATTTTGTTTTGTTTTGTTTTAATTAAAGGGACCATCACTTATTTTAACTACTTAAAGAAGCCTATTCATTGAATGGGCATTATCTCACAGTGAGAACCTGAAAAGACCTTAGCCTAAAAGGGTCTCCCATTGCATCCTGAGCCATCTCCAGTCACTCTGATAAATATCTGGCCACTGGACCCAGATGGCTGTGGAGGAGAAAGTGAGACTGGTGACTTTGCACAGCCCTCCCTCACTCAAATAAAAGTCAATTGCAAATCATATCATCATGTCCCCGATGTCAAGGTCCTCCTTGAGAATTAAGGACAAACACAACAATACACAATGGTATATGTATGTATGCACAACTATGTGTCTATGTATATTTTGGATGTGTGTTAAATATGCCCTAGTAACAGTTTTATAGACAGAATATGTGTGTGTGTGTTTTGGCGTGTGTGTATTACCAACAAATATATTATTCATATAATCTTTATATCATATAATCTTCCACCTCCTTCTGACTTCTTACGTTGGAGTCTACAATATGCTTTTGAATTCACTATTTAATATGGTTATGATGATGGATGACAATAGGTTCAGCAAGAACTATGATCATTATCTAAGACCAGAAAGCCTGAGATTCAGTCTGGAAAGAATTCAGCCCAAGCCAAATTGGAGTCAGAGTTGTAAAAGTTTATTGTACGCTTTACAGCAAACCTTTAGGGGACCTGCAAGCTTAAAGAAGACACAGGCATAGCTTTTAAAGAGTTAAAGCTATTCATTAGATGTCAATTATGTTGACCAGGTGAGGAGAAGGTGGGATTAGGGAGGAGTTAAGGTAAGGCCAGTGTTTAAAGGAACATGCACTATTAATGTCAACTGCACAGGCATATTGCCCATAATTCACTGGAAAATAGCCCACAGGGGAGGGGGGAACCTGGAGGTGTGGTTTTAGGCTTGAAACATCACTAAGTCAGCTAGCGGTCAAGTGTTGACGGAGAAGTACCCAGTCTGCCACCTATCAGTGTCATGTTTGACAAAATTGATGTCTGGGAGCCAAGGCTAACGGAGACTCAGTTATGCGGATAATTGCTAAGGAGTTAACCTAGAGATAGGGTATTGAAGGATTCATGGGGGCAGCAGAACACTATACAAGGGGGAGGTAATAGTTGCCTAAGCTGGAATGTTTATAGATACTTTTGTGAAGGATTCATAGGGATACCTTGTTATTGTTTCAAGCTGACATAAACATTTCATGAGTTGTTGCTGCTCTGTGTTAATGCTCTGAAGCTGGCGGTAGGGGGTAGTGTGATTTTACAAACTGGTTTTACAAATTAATTTTACAGACTGATGTTACAAACTAATATCACAAATTGATGTTACAGATATAGATCCCAAGCACCCCATCAGTTATAGCATAGACACATTGGACACCAAAAATGACAGTTTTATTATGATCACCATTTGCACTTCTATATAACTTTGAGACTTTATAACTTCTATAACTTTGAGACCACTGAGTTTAAGTACCCAAGAAGAGGTCTTTTCATTTTGACTCAAGTCTGGCTTTCAGATTCCATGATTTCTCTTCCATGGTCCCAGCTCCTGCCTGAATCTCCCCAACTGTCACCTGGATTTAAAGGTAAGCAGCTCTCAGCTCCTCGTCCACCTCCTCATTCAGTTCCTCATCCATTTCCCATGCCATATTGAAGCTCACAGTGTCCAGTCCACTTCAAGTCCTTCACAGTTTCTGTTTCTGGGAAGACAAAGCTTAACGGAGCCAAAACAACATTTATACACATTAGCAGCACCAACATCAATTCACTATCTACCTGTGAAATCAACACAGACCCACATACAAGTTCTGAGAACTCAACACAAATCATCAGTATAGTCCCAGGACTTCTGAAACCCTCCTCCAGGACTTCTGTAAACAGACAACAAGAAAATCCTCTTTCAAGGCTTCCACTATGGTCCCAGGGATTCTGTACAAAGTATCACAGACAAAAATCAACACAAAAAAAGAACACAGTGCCTGGCCACCACAAAGTTACCTTTCTCGATTCTGCTCTTTTCCAGCTTGGGCTTCTCCTTATATGTGGTCATTAGCTCCTACCTGTTCTTCCCCTTCCTGTTGCATCAGCAAGTTCCTCCCACTTTGGGGTTCACAAGTTCTGTTTCATAACAAAGACTTGATGTAATCATGGGCAAGGCTCAAAAGAAACTTGAACTGAAACAAGGTGCTAAATAATTAAATATTGAAACAAGGCACTAAGCACTTCATTACACTATCTCCTGATTTCTTCTGCGCTTTTTCAAAGAAGGGTAACAATGACCGTCTTTTATTGGCATCACTATTTTTAACCTCTAGCCCTCTTACCCCAGCCTCTCCTTCTTAATTCACTAAAAGGGAAACTCTCCCCCAAAAAAACCCTTTAACTAATAAGCATAGCTAAACTCAAGCAAAATGAATACATACAATCATTATGTCCAAAAATGTATGTTTCTGTACCTTGTCCAGCTTTATTTTTTAAAAAAATTATTAAATTTTATGTTTATTTTTAGTTTACAACATTCATTTCCACAAGATTTTGAGTTACAAATATTTTCCCCATTTTCCCCTACCCACCACCCCAGAACAGCAATTCCACTGAATACCCATTCCCCCAATCTGCTCTCTCCTAAATTCTCCCCCATTCCCCATCCAACTTTTCAGTAGGGCAAAATGGATCTCCATAACCTAGCGCTTGTATACCTTACTTTCTAGTGCATGTAATAATAATAATAAAAATAATAATTATTTTAAACATTTGATTTTAAAACTTTGAATACCAGATTCTTTCCCTTCTTCCCTCGTCACCCACCCTTACTGGGGAGATAAGCAATTCAATATAGGTTGTACATGTGTAGTTACATGAAAAATTTCCATAGTGAATATATTGTGAAAGACTAAGTATACTTCTCTCCATCGTATCCCACCCCAACTTTGTTTTATTTTCTACTTTGACCCTTTCCCTTTTCAAAAATGTTTGCTCTTACTACCCTCCCCCCCCATCTGCCTTCCCATCTATCATTTCCCCTCTTATTCCTTTCCCCCCTACTTTCCTGTAGGGTAAGATACCAAATTTAGTGTGTATGTTATTCCCTCCTTAAGCCAAATTCAATGAGAGTAAGGTTGACCCATTCCCTTTTGCCTTCCTGTTCTTCCCCTCCATTGTAACAGTTTTCTCATGCCTCTTTTATATGAGATAATTTACCCTATTCTGTCTCTCCCTATCTCCTCTCATTATATTCTTCTCAAACCTCTTAATTTTATTTTTAAAATATCATCCCTTCCTATTCAATTGATCTTGTGCCCTCTGTCTATGTACACCTGTGTGTTTGTATATATATATATACACACACACACACTGACATATGTATCCATATTCACATATACCCTCCTATATAAACATATATATGTATCTATGAATACATATATATATATATATATATATATATAAACATTTATATTTCCTTCAACTATCCTCAAGCTGTGAAAAGTTTCATAAGTTACAATTATCATTTTTCCATGCAGAAATGTAAATAGTCCAACTTTGAAAAGTTCCTTATGATTTCTTTTCCCTGTTTGCCTGCTCATGCTTCTCTTTCTTCTTGTATTTGAATGTCAAATGTTCTATTCAACTCTGCTTTTTTCATCAAGAATGCTTTAAAGTCCTCTATTTCATTGAATGACCATATTTTCCCCTGAAACATAAACCTCAATTTTGCTGAGTAGGTTATTCTTGGTTTTTATCCTAGTTCCTTTGACCTCTCATTTGTTTGGATCTGTTTAATCATATCTTGATTTCTCATAAAGTCTTTAGCTTTCATTTGCTCCAATCTAATTCTGAAGGTATGATTCTCATCAATGAGCTTTTGATATTCTTTTTCCATCTGGCAAATTTGGCTTTTTAAGGCATTCTTCTCCTCATTGGCTCTTTGGGCCTTTTTGCCATTTGAGTTAGTCTATTTTTTAAGGTGTTACTTTCTTCAGTCAGGCTATTGACTCACTTTTCTTTATTTTCTTACATCATTCTCATTTCTCTTCTCAATTTTTCCTGTACTTCTCTTATTTGGTTTTCAAAATCCTTCTTGAGCTCCTCCATGACCTGTAACCACTTTATATTTTTCTTGGAATCTTCTGATGCAGGAGTTCTGACTTTTCTGTCTTCCTCCTGTTCCATGCTTTGATCTTTTTTATCTCCAAAAAAGGAATCTAAGGTTTGACTGCTGTGCTTGCTTTGCTTCCTTTGCTTGCTCATGTTGTCACTCAATTACTTGACTTTTGAGCTTTTTGCCACAGTAGAACTCTGCTTCCATAGAGGAGAGCTTTGTCCCAAATCACTGGGGTTTTTGCAGCTGCCAGAGCTATTAGTTGGGTGCATTCTCAGAAGCCTCTCTCTGTGGCACCTGGTCACACAGCCTGGGACCTCCACCCAGGACAGTGATCCAGATCCAAGCAGGTTAAAACAAGAGCAATTACTCCTCATAATGGTCGCTTGGTCCCCTGCAATCTGCAGACCAGGAGCTCTGAAGCAGACACATGGGGTCGCCTCCAGGGCCATCATACCTCTGCCATCTTACTCTGGGGGCAGAGGCCTGACTGGACCTTCACTGCCACCGCCCCCCCCCCACTTCCAACAGTTCTACACTGACCTTTACTTTGTCTTTGGGATTTATAGGTTGATACTTCTGGAAACCACCACAGCTGCTGGTGATCAACTCTCCCAAAGTCTACTCCAGCTGCTGCTGGTCAGGGCCTCCCTGGGGCTAAAACTGTGGGCTCATATGGGCCTTGGGTAGGTTCCCAGCATGCCATGATGGACCTTCCTGCCGGCCTGCTGGGCTGCCTTCAGCAAGAGATTTGTTTCTCTCTGTCACTTTGTGAATTCTGTAGCTATAAAATTTGTTTA
The DNA here is from genome assembly GCF_028583685.1 of Petaurus breviceps papuanus. Lineage (NCBI taxonomy): Eukaryota > Metazoa > Chordata > Mammalia > Diprotodontia > Petauridae > Petaurus > Petaurus breviceps. Next base: position 52,036,466 of record NW_027187391.1, read on the forward strand.
CAATCCTATTTTATAGGTACTTGAAGTGGTTATGGGGGAAGCACATGGAATTTTCCTGCTTCTATGTTGCCATCTTGGCTCTGCCCCCTCTGTCCACCTTTCTTTCAAGAGATATGTAATGTGTGTCAGTATAGATTTTCTGGGAGTGTTAATTATTGTTTTCCTTAGAGATCTTAAATCATTCTAAGTTATTTTTCTTTACATTGTTATTGCATTTGTACAAATTGTTCTTATTTTTCTCATAGCATTCTGCATCATTTCATGCTCCCCAGGATCCTCAAAATTGTCTCTTTTGTCATTGTTTATAATATAATTGTATTCCATATGCCAAAATTTGTTCAGCTATTCTGCCAGTGCCTAAGGAAAAAAAATCTAAGGCTTTCCCACCCCTTAGATTCTACTTCTTTTCTTTTTATTTTCTTTTATTTCCCCCATTCTAATCTCTTCACAATAAGAAACCTTGTTTTACTTTTTACTATAACCTTAACAGTATTATTCTTCCTCTGGACCCCAGTCTCCCATCCCTGTCTGTTTTCCTTATGAATTTGATATATTCATAAACCATTTTTTTCTGTGTACGTGGCTATGTTTAACCCTCTTTTATTCATTTCAGACAAGAGTGAGAGTGAGGTTGTTCCAATGTTCAATCTTGACACTCCTATTTTGCATATTTATTTTTATGTACCCCAGTTGTGAGGAATATCAAGTCACATGCTCTTCTTCCCTTTTTTTTTTCTAAACAAGTATACTCCTCCTTCTACTCTTTATTTTCCCCCCCATCATAAAGCATTCAGAACAGAACCAATCCACACTTCGGACATCTGCTTTTCTTATTTAGCTAAATTGATGCTTTGTAAAGCATGAATATTTAGAATGATCATTTGTTTCTTCTTCCACATTTAGAATCTTAGCATTAGATCATCATAGAGACCCTTCCAATTTTTACTTATTCTCTTAAATAGATATATCTTCATATTGTGTCAAAAATTTCTGGAATGTTCACTCTTTCATTGAGAGCATCAGCTGTCCCTCCAAATTTTTTGTCATCCAAATGTTTGATGAGCAAAACATATATTACTTTATCTAAATTATTGATAGAAATTTCTAATTCCATAGTAACAAGGACAGATTCTGATTATCTCCATTTAAACCTTCAAAGTTGATGTTCAACTATTAACAGTTAATGTTTGAGTTTCACCATTCAACTAATTCCAAATTCATATAGTTATATGTGGATTAATTCTGTCACTGTCAAAAACTTTTAGTGGCTCCCTGTTGACTTTGAGACAGAACTTAAACTTTCCAGCCTGATATTAAAGCTTCTCCAAAATCCAAAACCTTGTATTTTTTTCCCCATGAATCCTATCTTGATCCCCTAAGATGAAAGGTGTTTTTTCTTCTTCAGGTTTTTCTTGGAGGATTTCATAAGGATTTCTTTTTTTTAATTGTTACATTCTAACTTCTCCCTCTCTCTCCTCTCTTTCTCTTTCTCCACATACACATGTAAATACACACATATACATATATACACACATAGTTATGTGTGTACATACATGTCATAATTTAATGTTTGTATTTCTTCTTATATGTTGTGAACACACATAGATGTATGTACATATGTATGTATGTATCTATCTATCTATCTTATCTATCTATCTTGCTATCTATCTTGCTATCTACCTAGTATGTCTTTAAGCAATTAGCTTAAAATTGTGCTGACTTTGTGATATACTGTCCATACATGATTGTGTGAATGTATAGATAGGTAGATAGAAAGACAGAGAGACAGAGAAACAGACAGACAGACAGTTAGATAGATAGATAGATAGATAGATAGATAGATAGATAGATAGATAG
>NW_027187391.1:52038332-52050805 GCF_028583685.1 Petaurus breviceps papuanus
GATAGATAGATAGATAGATAGATAGATAGATAGATAGATAGATAGATGTTTTCTATTGTAGTCTTCCTGGCTGCCTCATGCCAGATATGATCATTAAAACCAGATTAGGGGATGAAAAAGGGTATATTAAAAAAGTATTCAAATAAGTTTGCCATACTCTGTTTAAATTATTCTGGGAGAATTAATGAAGCAAAAGAAGAATTAAAAAGTATAGGCAGAAAGAAGTTTAAGGCATGTCTACAAATAATAATTGTTCATGTGAATCTTAGCCTTTGGGGCTAAATCTTATTCTCCCACATTTAATGATTTGGCTTATTTTTTTGCAAATCAGTGCATATCCTCCAGATATAAATAAGTAGAAGCAAGAAAATTGAAAATAACTAGCAAGGTATACTTCATCTTGAATGTGGGAGTTTACTTAATAAGACCTAGAGCCTAAAAGATAATGCATGCTTCCTTACATGACAACAATGAATTATAAAGATAAAAATCTTTCCAGAGTTCAATTTCTTGGACCATTAGTATCTTCCTATACTGTTAATGTATGAAGATAGAATGAGATCGTTGAGGTTGCTAAGAAGCAGATAAGATGTTGAATTGGAAGAAAAAAGATCATATCCATTATGGCCACTACACATACCATATCACATTGGTCCTAACTTCTTTTGCATATTATTACCATAGCTTTTAGTTAACCTATAATCATTTCAAACAATATAAATAAAACATGTTATTTTTTTAGATATCTTTTGGCATATTCACTGAATATGAACAAATTATGTAGTTATCTTCCCTTTATGCTCATTATTCCTCATTCTATTAAGGATGCTAAAATTTTTATAGATATCCAGGTTTATAATCTTGGGGTCATACCTGACTCTTCATTCTTTTATCAATGATACTTTGACAACATTAAAAAAAAAATCTTCCTCCTTTTGTCTGCTCACTTGATGCTCACCATAATTTATGACCTCATCAAGTCTTTTCTCAACTACTATAACTGTCTCCTAATCAGTCTCTTTAATTCTAATCTCTCTTCTCTGCAATCCCTCTTCCAATCCTTTGCCAAGGTAATCTTCCTAAACCATCAATCTATCTATGTCACTCTCCTGCTCAAGAACTTTTGCTGATTCACCATTGCCTCTAGGGCTGGGAATCTTAACCTTTTTTTGGTCTCCTGGAAATTTTAGCAGTGTGATGAAGTTTACAGGCTCCTTCTGAGAATAATATTTTAAAACACATGAAACACAAAAGATTACCAAGGAAACTAGTCTCCATAAATGCAATATAAGTATTCCATCTTTCCTTTTCAGAATTAATACCTATTGTTCTGCATCATATGTTTAATGTTCCAGATAAAATGGCCTGCCTATTTCCAGAACTTAGTACTCTTAATTCAATTCAATAAATGTTGACTATGTGCCTACTACATGCCAGGCAAAGTGCTATTGTTGTGTAGCTGTTTTTCAATCCTATCTGACCCTTTATAACCCCTTTTAGGGTTTTCTTGGCAAAGATACTGGAGTGGTTTAACAATATTTTCTCTAGCTCATGTTATAGATGAGGAAACTAAGGCAAATATAATTAAGTAACTTGCCCAGGTTCTCAAAGGTAATCTGACTCCTGACCAAGACTCTATCTTAGAGATATAAATAAGAAAAAAAAAAGTCAGTCCCTACCTTAAAAGAGTTTTCAATCTAATGGGAAAACAACAAAGGAAAGCCAGGAAGTGGGTGAGGGGGGTGGTAGAGTGAAGGTTCTAGATGTTTAGTCTAAGGAGAGGTAAAGAAAGAAAGGGTAATGGAATGGAACCCTTCCATAAGACTTTGGAAAGTGGTTATTGCTACACCCTCATGTACATTCTAGTCAGAGGGAAGAGGAGGCTGCCAGAGGAAAGAAGGTATAGAGTATCCAAGGTTTAGTTAGTAGCAAGGTGATGAGATCAGAAGTGATTAGTTTATCCTTTTGTTTATACATAGTCTAACCTTTGATGTATACCTTTGATGAACTCCCTCCTTGACTAGACTTCTTAGAATTCTTAACTTTCTTCAACATCAACATAATGTCCTGTTTTCTAAGGGAAACCTTTTCTGATTTTCTCAGTTGTGAGCTTTTAATCTACTCTTCAAATTATGATATATTTATTTATCTGTTTATATCTTTAATTCCAGTGGAATGTAAGCCAATTAAAGGCAGGAATTGCTTTTCATTTTGTCTTTGTATCCTCAAAAAATATGCATGAGTAGCATATTTGAAAATACAAGTTTTTGTTTCTTTTTAAATGTTTTCCAAATTTATTTATTTATTTTTAGTTTTCAACATTCATTTCCACAAGATTTTGAGTTAAAAATTCTTCTCCCCATCTTTTCCCTACTCCCCCAACCCAAAATACCAAGCCTTCCGAATACCCCTTCCCCTACACTGTTCTCTCTTATATCCTTCCCCATAGCCCTCTAAATTTCTAGTAGGGCAAGATAGATTTCTATACCCCAGTGCCTATGTATCTTATTTCCCAGTTGCATGTAAAAAATGAATTTTTTTTTAATATTTGTTTTTAACACTTTGAGTTCTGGATTTTTTCACCTACCCCCACTGGGAAGATAAGCAATTCAATATAGGTTGTACATGTGTAGTTATGCAAAACATTCCCATAATAGTTATATTGTGAAAGACTAACTTTAATTCCCTCCATCCTATTCTTCCCCCCACTTATTCAATTTTCTTCTTCGACCCTGTCCCTTTCCAAAAGTGTTTGCTGCTAACTACCTTCTCCCCCAATCTGGCCTCCCTTCTATCATCACTCCTCTTATCCACTTCCCCCCTATTTTCCTGCAGGGTAAGATACCCAATTAAGTGTGTATGTTATTCCCTCCTTCCTTGAAAATCCTCTGTTTCATTGAATGACCACATTTTTCCCTGAAGCATTGTACTCAGTTTTGCTGGAAAGGTGATTCTCGGTTTTAATACTAGCTCCTTTGACCCCCAGAATATCATCTTCCAAGTCCTTTGATGCCTTAATGTAGAAGCTTCTAGGTCTTGTGATATCCTGACTGTATTTCCACAATACTCAAATTGTTTCTTCCTGACTGCTTCTAGTATTTTCTCCTTGATCTGGGAACTCTGAAATTTGGTTATAGTATTGCTAGGAGTTTTCTTTTTGGGATCTTTTTTCAAGAGGCAATGGGTGAATTCTTTCAATTTCTATTTTGCCCTCTGGTTCTAGAACATCAGGGCAATTTTGCTTGATAATTTCTTGAAAGATGGTGTCTAGGCTCTTTTTTTGATCATGGCTTTCAGGTAGCCCAATAATTTTTTAATTATCTCTCCTGTATCCATTTTCCAAGTTAGTGGTTTTTCTAATGAGGTATTTCACATTGCCTTCTAGTTTTCATTTGTTTGGATCTGTTTTATAGTATCTTGATTTCTCATAAAGTCATTAGCTTCCATTTGCTCCAATTTAATTTTGAAGAAATTATTCTGTTCAATGAGTTTTTGAAATTTCTTTTCCATCTGGCAAATTCGGCTTTTTAAGGCATTCTTCTCCTCATTGGCTTTTTGGACCTCTTTTGCCATTTGAGTTAGTCTATTTTTTAAGGTGTTCTTTTCTTCAGTCAGGCTGTTAACTTGCTTTTCATAATTTTCTTGCATCATTCTCATTTCTCTTCCCAATTTTTCCTCCACTTCTCTTAGTTTTCAAAATCCTTCTTGAGCTCCTCCGTGGCCCGTGATAAATTCATATTTTTCTTGGAAGCTTTTGACTCAGGAGTTCTGACTTTGTTGTCTTCTGCCATTACATACTTTGATCCTTTTTGCCCCCCAAGTAAGGAATCTATGCTTGATTGTGTTTCCTCTGCTTGCTCATGCTGGCAGTCAATTACTTGACTTTTTTTTTTTAAAGCATTTGGGGTTAAGTAACTTGCTCAAGGTTACAAGGCCAGTTATTTCTGGGTGTGGTGCTAAGTATCTGAGCCTGGATTCGATCCCAAGTCATCCTGACTCTGGGGCCGGTGCTCTTACTCGCTGTGATACCTGGCTGCCCCAGTGACTTGACTTTTTAGCTCTTTGCCATGGTAGAATTCTGCTTTCAGAAAGAATGGAGAGAACTTTGTCCCAAATTGCTGGGGTTTTCTCAGCTGCCAGAGCTATTAGTTGGGCACCCTCTCTACAGCCCCTACAATCTCTGGCACACTGGCCACACACCCCAGGACCACCACGCAAGACCGTGACCCAGATCCAACCAGGTCAAAGCAAGAGCTATTACCTTCTTAATAGTCACTTGGTCCTCCTATAATCTTCAGGCCAGGAGCTCTGGAAGCAGCCATGTGGCAGCAGCTACAGCAACCACACTGCTACCACTTTATGCCCCTGGGGCAAAGTCTGGACTGAGCTCTTCTTTTCCCCTCTTCACACATAGTTCTTACCTTTTACTTTGTCTTTGGTGTTAATAGGTTGAGAAGTTTGGAAACTGCCACAGGTGATGCACTCTCTTGAAGTCTGCACTGGCAGCAGGTGGTTGGGGCCTACTTGGAGCCAGAATTAGGTGGCCCCCACAGTCCTGTGCTTGTCTCCCAGTTTGGTGTGATAGGCCCTTCCTGTTGGCCTGCCAGGCTGCCTTCAGCAGGAGATTTGTTTCTCTCTGTCACTTTGTGGGTTCTGTAGCTCTTAAATGTGTTTAGAGTCATTTTTTTTTTACATGTATTGTGTTGGACCGAGAGCCACATGGAGGTCCTCTTTTTACTCCTCCATCTTGCCTCTGCCCCCAAGTTGTTGTGGTTTTGTAATACTTATCATATAACTTATGTGATTTATAATATTTATATAACTTATATCGTTTATTTGGTTTCATGGCATAGTCAAAAGAGCAACGGATTTGGAATCAATGGACCTTGGTGAAAATTTGAAGCTGCTACTTACTAGTTTTAGATTGGTGAATGAGTCCCTTTAGTTCTCTTGGTCATAGTTCCTTCATTTGTAAATTGAAAAGTTTGGATTAAATTATTTCTAAATCCTACAAAAATGACATTATACTGTAGTCTACTCAAGCAAAAGACACATAATTGGTAATAAGGAAATCATCTTCTCAGAAGAAGTAAAAGGAGAAAAAAATATGAAAGTTTCTAATTTAAGACTTCTCTAGTGAAAACCCATGGTTTTTAAGCCACAAGAGTGTGTGGTTATATATAAAAATTGTTATTATATTATTATTTTTCAGAGCAATAACCTCCCTCTGGGATTTAGAACTTAATTGAGCCCTTAATTGGTATAAAATGTGCTTCTTTCTTGCAATTAGAAAATGCTTCAGGAATTTCTCCAAGAAGTGTCTCTTTTAATTGCTCCAATGTACAAATATTGCCATTTTTTTCATGTACAAATGACTAAGGCCATGTGTTTGCTAAAAATTAAATGAAAGCAACAAACATAATTTAGGAAAATCTATGACATCTCAATTATTTTTCAATCTTGGAAGGATACATGTATCATTATCAAGTGGCATTTATTGTTATGTAGTATAAAGAGGAAAGGACCAGGAGTCATGAGTGGAATCACTCTCTGACATTACTTCCAATGAGCTGTGGGATCTTGGGAAACTTCCTTAACTTTTCTGTACCTAATTTTCTTTCTTGTTAAAATGGCAAATTGGATCTGAGAGTTAAAACTCCCTCTACTTATAAAATAAAAAAAGCTCTGTGTGTGTGTGTGTGTTTGTGTGTGTGTGTAATACTTTAAAAAAATCAAACTTATTTTATTAATTAAAGTTATATGTAAAAACAGTAACTTTCATCTTATAAAAATCAAAAATATTATTTTTCAAGAGAAAATGGTAAATCCTTTTGTTCTGCACATCTCAAAATATGTTAGATTAAATGAGATAATGTATGTAAAGCTCTTTGGAAACATCAATATGACACAAATCTCATCTATGCTCATCATTATAATTTCCCCAAGTTAATTCATATAAAATGTACCAATTGTGGCTGTCATGATGTTAAATTTAGTGCTTCAACCTCATCAACCTAGTCAGTGTTGTAGTTTTTATTATCTTTATGATCACTGGAAAAGCCTAGTGTTAATAATAAATGGCATTTTTGTAACACTTTAACATTTGGAAAGCAACTTTATTTGTGTTGTCTCATTTGATCCTCACAGCAGTACTGTGAAGTAGGTGCTACTATTTTACTCATTTTACAGATAACAAAACTGAAACCAAGAGCTATTAAGTGACTTGCCTTAGTACACAGAGCTAGGAATTATCTGAGGCAGAATTTGAACTTAATGAACTCTTTCTGCCTCCAAGTCTACTATGCTATCAACTATGCCACTGAGTTGCCTACATTCATTAATATGCAACAAGTCATTTGGAAGATTAATGTCAACTTCTAGGTCTTGTTTAATTTAATCAGTATTTACCCCAGTAGCTTTTAATGTATTTTGTGATTTTCTGATCAATTACTTATAGGCTGCTAATATTACAAATAGATCTGATGGATATATTTCCAGAGCCATTTTTTTTCTGGGAAACCTGAGAATATTTATCACTTACAGCTTTATTTTTGTTTTGTTTTGTTTTTTTTGGAGGGTAGGCAAGGCAGTTGGGGTTGACTTGCCCAACGTCACACAGCTAGTAAGTGTGTCAAGTGTCTGAAGACAAATTTGAAATGAGGTCCGCTTGACTATAGGGCTCATGCTCTATTCACTGGGCCACCTAGCTGCCAGATATACAGTTTTGTGATTATTAATTTGTATGAATCTTAGTGTGATTAGTGTTAGAACAATCTTCAAAGACAGTTCATTTGGTTGACTTTTAGGGAAAATGAAATATTCCTCATGAGTTGATTTATTTTAAACTCAATTCAAACCATTCATTTTGATACAATGTGGAAAAAAAAGATTTGTGATTACCAATCAGTCTTTTATAAGTCACACATATGCACTCAGATAGCCATAAATCACATTTATATAGGACTTTAGCATCTACAAAGTGCTTACTAACAAACCTTTAAGATAGAAAAATGAGTGTTACACTCTCTATTTGACAAATAAGGAAACTGAAGTACAATCACAAAGGTCAAGAGACTGAATAACAGTCATACAGCTAGTAAGCACTGGAATTGAAATTTTAACCCAGGTTTTTCTGAGAGCAAGTTTGCTATTATTTTCTGTATAAGATCTTTCCTTTATAAACACTCTTAGATTCATCTTTGTATAGTCTCTATCATTAACCTACCTGGAGGTTTGCACTTCTCAATATATTACTATAAATCTATGCAGGAGCAGCTTTCCAGAAGACTGCTGCTGTGAACAGCTTTCAAGGTTCTGCTTACATAGTATAGTGAGCTCTCTATATATTCAGTAACAAATCAGAGCAAAACATTCATAGAAAATAAAAATACAGCATTCACAATATTACAACTTATCACAAAATACAGCATTCAGAATGTCACAACTCAACAACTTATCACTAAAATGGTCACAGAGTTTTCACCAAAGTAGTCACATAGTTTTAAATAAAGTCCATTCATTTAGTCAATCACAAAATCCTTAATTCAATCACAAAATACAACAGTCAAAGTTCTCCACCCCTAGGTCATAGTAAATCATAATCTTCTGTCAGTACACAGTATCCAAGTAAAGTCTTCTTTCAAATTGACTTGAGGCTGGCTATCAGCTTCCATAGTTCCTCTTCCATGGTCCCAGCTCCAACTGTCACCTGGTTTCAAAGACAGGCAGCTACCAGTTCCTTGTCCGGATCCTTGTCCAGTTCTTCATCTAGTTCCCATTCCATATTGAAGTTTATAGTGTCCAGTTCACCTGAGGTCCTTCACAGTTCCTGTTTCTGGGAAGACAAATCTTGACAGAGCCACAATAATGTTCATTCACATTACCAACACCATCATTAATTCACTCTCTGCCTGTGAAATCAACTCAGACCCACCAAGAAGGTCTGAGAACTGTACACAAATAATCAATATAGAAATCAAAACAGACCCACAAACAAGGTGCAAGAGGTCAGCACAAATCATCAGTAAAGTCCCAGGACCTCCAAAACCCTCCTCCAGGACTTCTGTAAACATACAACCAGAAAATCATCTTTCAGGACTTCCAGTAATGTCCCAGGGTTTCTGTACAAAGTATCACAAACAAACATCAACACGGACAGAGCAGACAAACAGAGTGCCGGGATACCACAAGTTTTCTCCTTCTTGACTCTGCCACCATGAGAATCCACTTCTCAGTTCTGCTGTCTCTAGACTGGTACTCTTCTTATATATGGTCATTAGCTCCTCCCCTTCCTGTTGCAGGAGTTCATGAGTTCTAACGTTCACAAATTGTGGGATTCACACTGTTTCTTAACAGACTTAATACAAGGCTCAAAACAAACTTGAACTGAAACAAAGTGTTAATTCAAATAGCTGAAACAAGGTGTGAACTCTGCTTGCCATTACAATTAATTTTTCCACTTTTCATATCTGGAGATAATTAAAAAAAAAGAAACTCAAGAAAGGAAATGATTAAGAAACTTTCTATTCATGATTGTTATGAAGTCATAACCAAACACATGCAATCACATATACATACATCCATCCATTTACACACATAACCAAATGTCCCAGGCTCTTGTGTACTTTCAGAAATAACTGAGTGAATAATGAATTCAGCTGTCTGGCTCTATCTGAGCAAATTGTCACCTCTGAACAGATACATAGACCTGCACCTTCAACAGAAACAATTTTCTTTCTCCTCAAAATTGGTAATTCAAAAAGTAAGGTATAGCATTAAGTGAAAATTCAGCATTTTAATTGTGTTCAGTGGTTTTGCTTAGCATGAAATGAAATGTCATCTAGAAGTAATAACTTTTTGAACAAAAGCCCTTCAGTCGATCTTAACCTTTATTTCTTTACTTTGAAAAAAATTAGAATTTATGCAAGACCTGAGTTCAAATCCAGTCTCAGACATTTCCTAGTTGTGCGACACTGAGTAAGTAAAACAGACTTTCAAACAGCCTCAGTTTCTTTCTCTGTAAAACAAGCTGGAGAAGGAAATGGCAAACCACTCCTGTATCTTTGCCAAGAAAACCCCAAATGTAATTATGAAGAATCAAACATAACTAAACCAACTAAACAACAAAAATGAATCCTTGTTTGGTCACTTACTACCTATATGAGTTTGAGCAAATCACTTCTTTTCTTTTCAGTTTCCTTGTCAAAAAAATAAAAGAAATAAGAGAACTGGACTAAATCATTCTTCTGTCTCTAAACTATATTTGATATTCAAGTTCTTTCCTTCTGTTCTAGAAATCTGGGCTCATGCAAACTAGGCCTGAGCAAATAATCAATTAACACGCATTTATTAAGAGTGTATTGTATGCTAGGCTTTGGGAATATAGAATAAAAGATGAAACAGTATCTGCTGGGGACCTGACCTCAAAAGGGTCATTTCGTGTCCTTGGCTCATATCCTGACACAAGAATCAACTTTGGAAATCTCTAAAAGAATTATTATATGCAGGGGCGGTTAGGTGGCGCAGTGAATAGAGCACCGGCCCTGGAGTCAGGAGGACCTGAGTTCAAATCCAGTCTCAGACACTTAACATGAAAACTAGCTGTGTGACCTCAGGCAAGTCATTTACCCCCAATTGTCTTGCAAATAAATAAATAAATTTTTAAAAAATCAGGAAAATTAAAAAAAAAGATTAGCTGCATATCACATCTAGGTTTACCAAAATATGGGCTACGTATTCACTCTTACATTGGCACAATATGCCTATCAGATATTAGACTATTTCATCACCATGCTGCCACTCAAGTTCTGATTGACACCTCATCTTGGAGGCTGTTGAAGAAATATTCACCATTTCCATTTGGCATTCTTTATGTGAAATACCATGTCAATAGCAGGGACTAAAAAAAATTAATTGTGCTTAATTCTTTGCAACTGCATTTGATATTTCTTGAGAAAGATACTGGAAAGATTTACCATTTCCTTCTCCAGATCACTTTACAGATGAGGAAACTGATGCAAGCAGGGTTAAGTGACTTGCCTGGGATAACACAGCTAGTAAATGTCTGAGGTTGAATTTGAACTCAGATCCACCTGAGTTGAGGGCTAGCACTCTATCCATTGTATTACCTAGCTGCCCTAATAGAATGTATGATAAAATTATATCTCCTCTCCTTCCCTCCATAAAGCTGTCAGGATTATCTTCAGGATTATCCTCTGTTTGGGCTCCTCTTCTTTCTCCAAGAGACCTGTTTCTAAAGAAATCTTCTTCTAGTAGATGAGTGACCAACCAAATCTCAAGCAACTATTCTTGGGACCTTTGGGACTCTCAAACCTGCTTGCAGGTTCATTCTTAGAAATACTAATATGATATGTAGTTAGAAAATGAAATAAAAAGACATAAAATATCAAGAAACTGTAGATCCAAGAACCTCTTTCTCAGGTTACTAGGATAAATACAGGCAACTTGCCATATGCTTCTGTCATTATCTATGTATTGTTCCTGGCATTTTGTGGTAGTACTGCTGGTAGTATTTATCCATGGTGCACTTCATTATAGAAATTCAAGGGAGAAAAGATTAATTGATCTATGCCATAGCTCACTTTCATCAAATATAGAGAGAAAGAGTTCTTTTCAAAGAAGAGAAGCTCTAGCTTTCCATTCATCTCAGTGGAAGTTAGGTTAGGAAAATACTTTTTAATAGAATAAGATTTACACTGCAGCAGAAAGAAGTCAAAACTCCTTACCTAAATTTAAAATAAATATATACATGAATAGACAAATAAAGAAACCATCTTTAAATTATATAATTCTCTAAAGTTATTCTTTTTTCAATGAAAATCCTAGAGAAAGCTGTCTATCCTCATGGTCTTAGATTACAATTTTTTTTCTTTACTCAACCCTTTAATTTTGGTTTAAGACTTAATCCCTCAACTAAAATTTGCTCTTTCAAAAGTTAACAGTGATCTCAATTGCCAAATCTGCTGATAATTTTTTTGTGTTTGCTTGTTTTTTGATTCCCCCCTCTCCATATTAAAACTACCCAACCCATCTGCTACATTGTATACTGTTGACCACTCTCTCCTACTGAATACTCTGTTACCTATGGTTTTTTTTGCTACTCCCCTCTGGTTTGGCTCCTATCTATGTGATCTCTCTGCCCTCCTCTCTTTTGCTGACTCATCATCCATATCACACCACCTAAAGAGATTATTCCCCAAAGATTCTTCCATTCTGTCTGTACATTATGTCCTGGAAACTTTCCTTAGTTAAATTGTCAACTCGTCAACTCCCATGGTTTTAATTATCATTTCTATACTAATTAATTAGATTTATACATCTATAGATTTAGCCCTATCATTTCTATGGATTTTAGTTCTGCATTACCAATTATCTGTTGAATGTGTTGAACTCAACATCTCTTGAAGTAAACTCAAAATTTCTTTTTTTTCCCCTTCTAAAACCTTTCCTTTTCCAAACTTCCATATTCTTTTTGACGGTAGTGCATCTTTTCAGTCTCTCAATTCATGACTTTACCATTATCTTTACCTCCTTATTTTTATTTATTCCACAAACATAGCCAGTGGCCAAATATTGCCATTTTTACTTCCATTTGTTTTTTGCATCTGACCCCTTTTCTCCACTTACAGAGCTGCCATCTTAGTTCAGACACTCATGACCTTAATGAAGAAATCAAAAACAATTTATAGTCCTATGTAAAGCTCTGAATTATTACTGATAAGAGAAAGAAAAATTAAATCTTGTCCAGATTATTGCAACAGCTTTATAATTGCTTGTCCTACCTCTATTCACACTCCAACTTCAGTCTGTCCTTTTCACATGTAAAAGTGATTTTTCTTTATGTATCACTGGGACCATGTTACTCCCCTAGTAAATCAATTCCAGTGGTTTCCTATTGTTTCAAAAACTTTTTGAATCTATATCTAGCACCATATTCACTAAACCATGGTATCTGCTTTATAGTGGGTGTTCTGAGTAGACAAAATATTGTGTAAAGTTACTGACTGTCTGGGCACCACAGTTTTTGGAAGTGAGAAAAGGATACATAAATGATATATGGATAGTGCAGAAGACAAACTTCACCTTCTTTACAATTTTTTCTAGGTCAGATTAAACCAAAGCCAGAGCACCCTATACATCTTCTGTCTTACTAGTAATGAGACCCTAAAATATTGTTCAATGCAGAGGTGTCACGCTCAAACTGAAAAAGAAATGATTCATTCTTTCCCTCTTACCTCCCCCTTTTCGCTTCCTTTGTGAAACTTTTTACTTGTCTCTTTCAAGTGAGATAATTTACTTCCTTCTATCTCTCTCCTTTTCTTTCTCCCAATATATTCCTCTCACCCCTTATTTGTATTTTTTTAGATATCAGTACTTTATATTCAACTCAATCTCTGCTGTCTATCTTCTATCTATCTATCTATCTATCTATCTATCTATCTATCTATCTATCT
>NW_027187391.1:52050815-52165598 GCF_028583685.1 Petaurus breviceps papuanus
TCTATCTATCTATCTATCTATCTATCTATCTATCTATCTATCTATCTATCATCTTTTCTCCAACTACCTGTATGCTGAGGAAGGTCTTGTGAGTTACAAATATCATCTTTCCATGTAGGAATGCAAATAGTTCAACTTTAATAAGTCCCTTCTGGTTTCTCTTTCTTGTTTGCCTTTTCATGTTTCTCTTGATTCTTGTATTCAGCTCTAGTTTTTTTCATTGAAAATGCTTGAAAGTCCTCTATTTCATTGAATTTTAATTTATTCCCCTGAAGTATTTTACTCAGTTTTGCTATGTAGGTGATTCTTGGTCTTAATCCTAACTCCTTTGACCTCCCTACTATCATATTCCAAACTCTTTGATCCCTTAATATAGAAACTATTATATCTTGTGTTATCTTGATTGTATTTTCACAATACTCAATTTTTTTTCTTTCTAGCTGCTTGCACTATTTTCTGCTTGACCTGAGAACTTGTAATGGTAATGGTAATTTGAAGATCTTCCCTGCCCTTTAATGGGACAGATGTAATCCTTTGGATCCTGTAGAGGGTGGAGTTTGCTGAAGGGTGGAACAGAGCTGAGAGGTAGCTGGGAGTCAGAGCAGTTGGAATGATGAGAAGAGAGAGGATTCAGGCAAGAAGAAAGCTAGGCTTATGAGTGTTTGTGGGAAGATTTTGGGATGGTGTTGCTCTCTGCAGTGTTATTGTGTATACATTTCTTTGTTGCTATGATGAATTCAGTTTTCTGGTGTTGGGGTTTGGCTTTTTGGTGTTTGATAAATGTTTTGTTTCTGTCTTTTATTTGTAAAATTTGTTATATTTTGTGATTTAGAATTATGCTGGCGTATTCATGGTTGCTGTTGCTGCTGTGAATATTGTATTATCACTGCTGTTGCAGGAAATAGCTCAGATGGAAAGGAAGTTATCTGATTTGAATGAGAAACTATCTGTGTTACATAATTCAGGCTCTCCTTCAAAAGAGCATGTAGGAGGATATCACATGGTAGGAGAATAAATTACTGTTTGGAGCTGACTAATTTGCATGAGAATATTTCTGCTAATTTAGCTAGAAAGAAGTGAAAAACTAGCAAAAGGAAGGTGCATGCAGCTCTGCCATAGGCGGGGCCTAGTTGTACCAACAACTACCAGGAGAATGTGTGGAAGGAAAATGAAAACAATATTAGATGAGGCTTCTCAGGCAAAAGTTCATCCCATACTAAGAAGAAAACGAAAGAACCTAGGGGTAACACAGTCTTCAGGGAGATAATTGAGTATTTCACTCAGCAGCAGGTCATTGATATTAAGTTGGGATGGAAAAACTGTTAGTGTGCTGGATGTTGATAATCAGTGATGAAGGGGTTGGAGGAGTATTGGTAGATAACAGAGATTACTTGAAATTTATGAATACTAGTCAGAATCCTTTTGTACAGCAAATTTTTAGGAGGTAGCAATATGACCAATCTGTTAGCTTTAGCAACAGATGGATGCAATAAAATGCACCCTACTGATTCCCTGTGGCCTAGTGGAGAAAGATCCTGGTATTCACTTAGGAACTATATGAGGAAGTTAAAAGAGGAGATAATGAAAACTCTTATCATGACTGCAGATACCAAGGCCTATCACAATAATCCCTTAGCAGTTTCTCATAGAAATATCATAGTGAAGATGGCTCTTCCTTATTATAAGCAACTAATTCTGACTCTACTAATTAGTAACATTGGACACTCTCTTTAGGAGGTGCTGGATAAGATTTCACAGCTAAGTGACTTGGGGGAATGGGAAAAAGATACATTTCCTTATGAGAGAAGAGTAAATAGCCAGTGGATTGAAATTCAGAATAGATTGACAAGAAAAGAAGTTTACTGCTCTACTGAGAGCAGGGGTGGATTTTGGAAGAATAGATGACATTCCAACTAATGAACTATACAAAATATATCAGGAAAAGTGGATTAATATTAGACTGAGCAGGAAAATAAGAGGTACCCTTGTAGACCCTCCTGAAACATTTTATTCAAGCTCATCACATCTGCAGGGAGAATAGGAAATTGGCCAGATCCCAGCTCAGATTAAAGAAAATATATCTCTGGAAAGAATGATGACCCCAAAACTGAAAATTAGAAAACAGTAAATAATAATGAATAAGGATATAGTGTGTTCATGGACTTCAGAAGCATGGCTGTGTAATGGGAATGTAAATTTGAAGATTTTCCCTGCCCCTAGGCTAAAGTGCACCTGGAGCCTGGGGTGGGAGGCTTGTTTTTCAGTAGATACTTCTTGATTGGCCAGTGAGTCAATAAGGTTGTTACATTCTCTGAGCCAGGAGAAGGCTATATAAGCCCTGATGTGTAGCTTTGTTTTGGGGCTTACTTTGAGAAGTGTTCTGTGATTTGATCAGATGAAACTCTGGGCTAGCCGTTGTCCAAAGCCCCCCGGCTTTGAAACCCAGATGTTGTTTGGTATGGATGTAATGGTTGGACAGTTTGGAAATCTGTCTACTTGATCTCTTTCTGTCTTGATAATTCTGTCTGTATATTCTGAAGTTTGGGGTGCTGACCTTTTTCCCCTGAACGAGGTAAATGATACATATTTGACTGATTAAAATAGCCTTATTAACCCATTTTGAGTTGCTTTTCTTTATCAAAGCAGATCCAAGAACCTGTGTTGGCAGCGACCCTGAGGACACTTGGGGTGCTTGCTGCTACAGGCTGATCCTATATCTACCCTGCTACTGGTTATTATCTCTTTGTTTCTTTTTGGCATTTTGCCTGTTAAATTTTTTTTGCTAGTTTGTTTTCTGCAGGCTTAATGCTTTGACCTGTAGATAGCTAATTTCTTAAATCAGATGTCACCCCCTGTATACTACTGTGATGTGTCACCCCTGGACCTGGGGTCAACCAAACGATGGCTGCCAGGAAAAGAAATGACCTCTCAAATGGGACCTCTTGGGGAAGGGACAGCTCTACATCCAATTTCAGCAGGAAGTAGTTATGGAAAAAGAGACTTTCACCTCTTACCCTATCATTGTGGGCCCCATTCATTTGAGGGGGGAATGACGGGGTGTTTGTGCTCAACTTCAACGGTAAGATATTATTTTATGTGCTTATTTTCTGTTATGCCTGTTATATTGTTGTAAAGTTCTCTTGTTGCCAGTTACCCCTAGAGTCCAATTGAACTGTGTAAGGGTCATGAAAGATCTTGGAGCTGAATGTAATGGTAATTGGAATTTGAAGATCTTCCCTGCCCTTTAATAGGTCTAAGGGAATTTGAAGATCTTCCCTGCCCCTTAAGAGGCCAAATGTAACCACATGGAGCCTATGGAGGGAGGAGTTTGATGAATGGAGGGGGGGAGAGAGAGAGACAAGGAGACAGCTAGGCTTGTGAGTGTTTTGGGAAAGGCTTTGGGATGGTGTTACTCTCTGCAGTGTTATTGTGTATAGATTTCCTTCTTGCTATGATGAATTTAGTTTTCTGATGTTGGGATTTGATTTTCTGGTGTCTGAATAAATGTTTTGCTTTTGTCTTCTCTATGGAGAGTATGCTATTTTTATGTCTGTTTTGATGTTATTTTGCCAGATTAGTCTTCTGGTAAAGGAAAGTGTTGTTGTTGCAGAGGTCCTGGAATCTTGCTGTTGGTTCAGAAGCCCTGAAGGAGGATTTTCTTGTTGTATGTTTACAGAAATCATGGAGGAGGGTCTTGCTGATGTTTTCAGGGGTCTTAAGACTGTTCTGCAGGTAGAGAGTGAATTGACGAGGACACTGGAAATGTATATTGTGGCTTTGTTAAGTTTTGTCTTCCCAGGAACAGAGATTGCTGAGAACTTGCCTCAGGTCAACATGGAGAAAAGACCTCTCCTTGGGTTTTAAATGCTGTGATGATATTGGTACCTTGTTGCGCTTAGGGGTAGATGGCCTTTGTGCTCTTCACTTCCCCTTTGAGAATGTGCTTGGTGGTAACTGATGATAATTGTAATTCAGTTGTGAGCCAGGGGTGGAGTACTTTGATTTTGTGGTCACATGGACCCTGTGGTGGAGCTTTGTTTTTAGGAATGTCCACACCTCTTACTTTGTGATTGGATCAAGAGGGCTGTGACATTCTCTGACCCAGGAGAAGGCTATATATACCCTGATGTGAGGTTTTGCTTTGGGGCTTGCTTTGGAAGAGTTGTATGATTTAGCCAGATGAGACTCTGGGCAGCTGTTGGGCCCCCCCCAGATTGAAAACCCAGATGTTGGCTCTTCCCTCTCTGTTAACTACCTAGGTATGGATGTAATGGTCAGACAGATGGAAGCCCTGTCTGCTAAATTGTGTTATTTTCTGTTGTAGCTTCTGTTTGTATTCTTTGAAGTTCAGAGTGCTGATTTTTTCCCTGAACTAGGTAAATGATATATGTTTGATTGATTAAAGTAAGATTGTTAATCCATTTTGAGTTGCTTTCCTTTAGAAAAGCAGATCAAAGAACCTGTGCTAGCAGCCATCCTGAGTATACTAGGGTGCTTGCTGCTACAGATTGGAACAGTAAGCTGCTGTATAAAATAGGAGAAAAGAGCTGCCTACCTGAGTCCAGGTAAGAGTCAGGTGAGCCCAGACAAGAATTATGTGAATCCAGGCAAGAGCTGGGAGCAGCCAGTTTGTGGAAGAGGAGTTGCAGGGTTTGGAAGCTAGCCTCGAGTAAGATGAAGGAAGACTTTACTGTAGTACTCTGTATTGACTGGTGAGATTGTGACTTACTATGACCTAGGGGTGGGTAGTGTTTGTACTTTCTGCTACTCCTTAAGGATGATTACCACTTAAGGATTATTGGCTTAAGGATGATTGGAAGCTAGCCTTCAAGAGTCAAGATGAAAGAGGACTTTACTTGGAAACAGTGTATTGATTGAGGTGGTTGTGGCTTACTGAATGATGTTTTGTTTAAGATTGTGGTCACCTTAGTAATGAGTTGTGATGTTGTTGTGAATGTTGTGCTTTAGTGTCTTGAATATTTTGCTTTAGTTTCCTGCTGAATAAATAGAGTTCACTCTACTATTCACTTAGGTCCTTAAAGTTATTCACAGCAGCAGTCCTCAGGAGAGCTGCCCATGAGTGACTTTACAATCCCAGAGAGTTTTGCCACTGACCTTTTATGCTGTCTTTGGCATTTGTGGGTTGAGAACTCTGGAAACTGCCATAGCTGCCAGTGATTCAGTCTCCTGAGGCCTGTTCCAGCCCTGTCTGTGCTGGCACAGCTCATGCAAGACTATACTCTGTTCCCAGCTCTGTGCAATAGATCCTCCTGTTGACTTTCCAGGCTGTCTTGGGTTGGAGATTTGTTTCACTCTCTCATTTTGAGGGTTGTAGCTCTAAAATTTGTTTAGAGTCGTTTTTTTACAGGTATTTGAAAGGGTTTGGGGAAGATCTCAAACAAGTCCTGCTTTAGTAAATTCCAGAGTCTAATAAATCTATTAATCTAACAAATCTATAAAATAATGGTGACATCTGCTGAAATCAGGATTAGAAAAATCTCATTAGTGTTAGTTATAAACTAAGGTATATTGAGAATGCACCCAATAAGCTGAGAAACATCATATAAGTTTATTTTCATGATTATCATTGCAGCATTTGTGCTATCCATCTCTTTTCTCTTGTTCTTGCTATATGAAACATTTTCTTCAACAATTATACATTTCCTTCATAGTACCTCTTACACTAATATTTGAATATATATATAACATGGCATTAGGGGTTAGATTGATAAGGTACCTGTAATTATATTTGTAGAAGGAACTCTAGGTGAGAAAACACCCTCTACAAGAGTAGGTTGACATTTTCCCTTCAATTTATCCATAATTAAACATTTAAAATATTGAAAATGGATAATTTACAGTCTCAGATACTTAACATGTACTAGCTTTGTGACCTTGGGCAAGTCACTTAAGCCCAATTGCCCTGACTTCCCCCCCAAAAAAACAAACCAAAAAAAAAGAGAAAATGGATATTTTTTTCATTTAATTCAATTCACCTTAGAGAGTTGTCTAGAGCAGTGAGAGGTTAAATTCATATGGTCACAGATGTAAACTGTAAGGCACCACAGAGGTCACCTATTTCAATCTCATCATTTTATAAAAACAGAAATTGAGACCAATGGAAATTAATTATCTGTCTCAAGACTGCAAGAATCTATGTATCAAAGGGAGGTCTTGAATCAAATTTTTCTGACTTGGATTTTTTCTTGCCAGCATTCTATACTTCCCTTCAGTAGGTTCTTTTTGAAAATATGCTACAGTCTATTCCTTACTAACTTTGATCCACTATGATAATTCCCAATGTTTAAAGACTGATATGTGACACACATTCAATTACTAGAATTATAATGGGAATGTTAATTTAAAGATCTTCCCTGCCCCTAGGCTAAAGTGCACCTGGAGCCTGGGGTAGGAGGCTTGTTTTTCAGTAGATACTTCTTGATTGGCCAGTGAGTCAATAAGGTTGTTACATTCTCTGAGCCAGGAGAAGGCTATATAAGCCCTGATGTGTAGCTTTGTTTTGGGGCTCACTTTGAGAAATGTTCTGTCATTTGATCAGATGAAACTCTGGGCTAGCCGTTGTCCAGAGGGGGCCCCCCCCCAGCTTTGAAATCCAGATGTTGTTTGGTATGGATGTAATGGTTGGACAGTTTGGAAATCTGTCTACTTGATCTGTTTATGTCTTGATAATTCTGTCTGTATACTTTGAAGTTCGGGGTGCTGACCTTTTTCCCCTGAACTAGGTAAACGATACATATTTGACTGATTAAAGTAAGCTTGTTAACCCATTTTGCTTTCCTTTATCAAAGCAGATCCAAGAACCTGTGTTGGCAGCAACCCTGAGGATGCTTGGGGTGCTTGCTGCTACAAGAACTCACTTGTATCCAGAAAATTTTCAATATTTGATTAAACATTTTTTAAAAATTCTTGTTTGCTATATAAACAAAGAAACATCATGGACCAATAGCATTACTAGTAGGATTAGACTATAGCTATTTGGAGCTGTTAAGGAGAACTGGATCCACATTTGCTGAACTTGAAGGCACAATGAAACATTAATATATTTAGACTAGCATTATTTGGAAGGATTTATGGATAATAATAATTATTAGGTAGACCAGTCATAGGAGTTATACTAGATAAGCTTTCAGGTTCATTTTCATTAGTAAGATTCTATGAAATATACCCAGAAAATTAAAGTCAGTTATAAGTTTAATTCATAGATGTTATTTGTAACTTAATGAGTACAATGTAGAAAACTTTATTGATGAAACAAAAGGACCTATAATTACTGCTGTTGAATATATTATGTAGGCTTAGTACTTTGTAGAACTAGTCAACTTTTAATTTAAAACAATTATATAATAAAATGACAAGTTACATTCATACCTAATGAGTTTTATAAAGTTCAAAATAAAAGAGAATATATGAGAATGCCCCAAGTGTTGTTTTTTTTTTTTTTGCTTAGCAAACGTTTCCAATGAAAACTTCATATAGTTCATGAGCAATGTGGATTTAAAGGCAAATGAATTTTCATTGACATTCTTTATCATATTACTTTATTTAAACTCCATGAATTTGAATTGAGATAACATAGGTAAAGTTCATTTTATATTTTAAAGCAGTAAGTAAATGTCAGTTATTTCTCATTTGAGAGCTAAATTAATCTGTAATCTCCTCAATATGGGAAATCCTTCTATCAATACTGATATCTACTGCCTATGGCTTATCTCCATGTGATTCTTGCCCATATTCTTTTTAAAAAAAAATTTTTTTTTGGTCAATTAGCATCAATTATCATTTTCCCCTTAAATCTTTCCCCCTGCTAGGGGCAAAAATTAAAACAAAATGCCTTAACAAATACATATAGTCAAGCAAAACATATTGCAAAACATATTTCCCCAGTTACTGATGGGGGACGGGATCCCAATAGGTTCAGCAGGAATTTTGATCTTGTCTAAGACCAGAAAACCTGCAATATCGTCTGGAAAGAATTTAAGGTCTCAGGCTTAATTGGAGTGAGAGTTGTAGAAGTTTATTGTTACGCTTCCATGAGAAGCAGGCAAGAGTCCTTTAGGGGACCTGCAAGTGAGAAGGGTACATGCTTTTACCTTTAAAGGGTAGGGCTGCCATTGTCAGGGCTGACCAGATGGGAGGGGCCTCAGTGCATAGACAAAGTTCAGAGCTGACCAAGAGGAGCATGTGAATAGATAGGTTAGATAAGATTTGGGCCCAGTGAAGGAGACAAAAGGCAAGGACGAAGGAGGGTGTGGGCCAGGCCCAGAAGAAATGAAGAGATTAAGTAAGAAAAAAAGGGGTCACAGGGTGTTGCCTAGGTGGAGTGTGGGATAGGGAGAAGGGGCAGAGCTCAAGGATGGGAAAGGACAAATTGCAGTTACAATTGAACAGACTGGTTTTACAAGTTGATTTCACAAATTGATCTAGACCCCAGGTACCCAATCATTACCATGTCTAGAAATTCACATCTCACTAGAATATCCAGTCCCTCACCTCTTTATCAAGATGTGAGAAACAAGTTAAAACTTGAATCTTCTGGAATTATGCTTGATCATTACATTGATAAGAGTTTTTAAGTATTTTAATTCTTCATCTGTATAATGTTTTTGTTGTCATTTTTTCCCTAATTTTGTACACTTTACTCTTCTCCCTAAATGTTATTGGAGTTCAGAGTACATTGTTATTAATTTAGCTAATACTCATTTGTAGATCAGTACAATAAAGAGGAATTAGACTTACAACACTGGCAGTTCATAGTATTATTTAATGTTCAGAGCATTACTCTTTGACTACTTTCTCCAAGTAACTTCTAGCCTGTGAACTCAATAGTGTATGAATTTCCATGAGGAAATACCCTAAGCCAACAGTTATTTTGTATATTTTTACATATATTCATACACTTTTCTCCTATAAAAAGAAAGATACTAGAGGGCCAGGATTTTTTTGTTTGTTTGTTTTGGTCTTTTCAATTTTATTATGTTGTTCTAGTAGAAGAACATAGTATGTTCTTAACAAATATTTGTTGAATTATTAATTGATTAAACTTTAAAGGGTTGACTAGGACAATAAGAGGTTGAATGACTTATACAAGGTTAAACAGCATTGTAAACAGTGAATGCTTAATATATACTTGTTGAATTTGTTTATTGAATTATCACTGGTCAATAGAAAAAAGTGTTAAATCATTAGAAAGCTTCTGCATGGACTGAAAGCCCAGTTTCTGAAAGATTATTCCAATCCTAGAATTTCTTTTATTCACTGGAAATATAAAAGTCAAAATACTTTTCAAATTCCTTTGCTAAATGAGTCCTAAGAAAAAGTCTATTTCTCTGTTTTATGAGGAAGAATAATTGTACTCTCACTCAGAAATAACACAATTCAATAGGCAAAGCAATGTCAATAATAGTTGCGTTAAATTCTATGTAAGAGGTGACTCACCCTATTATATTAAAAATGATGTACAGTTACAGCTCTACTATGTAAAAATGACTAATAAAGAAAGTAATTTCAAGTGATAGGTAATCCCATTTGTGTATCTTTAATTACATTTTATCTATGCTGTTCATTTTGCTATGTTAATCATTTTCTGACATTAGTGAAGCTCAATGTTTGCATGAGCTGGCTAATAATAGAGAGGTCCCACAGAGCAAAGTCATGTGTGATGAACCTTCTGAGACAAAGGTAACATTTACATAAGATTTAATTCCATGCTTTTCTATTCCTGTAGAGACTGGCATGTAAAGACCAGATACAGGAAAGTCAAGGCAGGAAGAGGAGTAACAGCAGAATATTGAATGCATGTCTGATAGGCAGAAAGAGCAACCCTGAACTGCAAGGGTTGCCTTGATGTATAGATTGATGCAGAGAAATAAGAAGGAACCAGCTACAAATGTCTGACTCTGAAACTTCAGAAGCCCTGATCTTGATACCTTAAACTCAGACACCTTCTGACCTTCTGCCCTGTAGAAGAATACTCAGAAACAAAGGGGAAGAAAAGAAAATGGAACACAAGAGAAACAAAATAAAACAAGAATTCAAAGAAATCGTATTCCTTGTGTTTCCTATCTCAAGTCTTGGGGGATTTTGGAAAAAGTAGCTTTATGCATTTTGCTTAAAGGAGGTTAAAAAGGGTGACTCAGACCTAGTTTTGCTAAAGTTTGCCATTTCACTATGGTTTTATTTTTTTTGTTTGCTTGTTTTTGTTTTTATTTTTCAAGATATGACATATATGATATTCATGATGTTCTATAGGTTCTTAGAAATATTTTAAATTGATAAGATTTTTATATATTTTATATACACTTATAAACATACATACATACATACATATAGACTTGTATGTATATATGTATCTATAATTTGTATTAGCTATATAAAAGAAAATGGAGGAAAATTACAGAGGCTAACTGACTCAGTATATAAAAAAATAAAAGGAAATAACTTTAAAGAATTTGGAAACCATTGATTAATTAACATTTACAATTCTGCTTTATGGCTTAAGGTTTGAGAATATTTTTATCCACTTAATGAATTTAGAAAAAACAAAAACAACGAAGAATTCCTAGAAATAAATATTTTGTTAAAGTTATATGATAAGGTCTAATTAAATACAGTTCTTTAAATAAAGGACTAAAGAATGCATATCAGGGGTAGCTAGGTGGCACATATAGAGCACCATCCCTGGAGTCAGGAGGACCTGAGTTCAAATTTGGCCTCAGACAACTAACACAAAACTAGCTGTGTGACCTAGGACAAGTCACTTAACCCCAATTGTCCTACCTTGCCCCCTCCAAAAAGCAAAAAAGAACACATATCAATTCAAGTTTTATGCATCTATATATACATATATATATGCATACACATACATACAGATGTGTGTATATATAAATATATCAATGTATATATGTATATACCATATATACATATATATTCTGTCTTACATATGGTAGACATAATATTATACATTTAATGTCTATGATATATATTTACACACACACACACACATATATAGTGGCTACCATATGTGGGTGTGTGTATAAAATACCATATGTAAGAGACAGAATCAGGAACCAGAAATTGAGGAAAAAAATATCCCTGCCCTCAATAATAAAATTAGACCATATCTATATTTCTATCTATCTATCTATCTATCTATCTATCTATCTATCTATCTATCTATCTACAGAAAGAGAGAAAGAGAGTCCTTTAGTTTTTGCAAAGCCCTCCATGCACCTAATCTCATTTGTTGAGGCAGGTATTATTATTATCCCCAATTATAGAAGGAAAAAAAACAAACCTCATACTGAGGGAGGTGAATTACCCAGAGTCAGACAGCATTTTATTGCCTGTGAGAAGATTTGAACTCCAAGGTCTTCTTCATTTCAAGTCAACACTCTATATACATATGCAAACATTAATTAAGCACTTACCAAGCACCAGACACTGTGCTATGTATTGAAGAAACAAATACAAGCAAAAAGAAAGATGGCTAGTGCCCTCAAGGAGTTTATATTCCAAGAGGAAAGACAATATAGAAAAAGAACTTGAAAAGTTAGGAGGGGTAGATATGAAGGCCTGGTGGCATGGTTTCATAGTCCAGAAGTCATATACATAGCCAGGAGGAGAATGAAGGTAGGATAGGCTTAAACCTTCTACAAAATGGAAGCTCCTGGAGAAATTCACCATTGTTAGATATGGAGAATACCTTAAGTAGGAATATTCCATAGTGAGTGTGTTGTGGGGTAAGAGGCCATTTTAGACTTCAAGCATTGAGGGAATTTTGGGGATAATCCAACAGTAGAGGGGCCATGGTTTTGAAGTAGAAACCACCGACTCATAGGAAAAAACAAAATTTCAGCATTTAAAGAAAACTCAACATTCATAAAGCACAACTTGTCACTGACCGGGAATTTTACTTGCATCATATGTGACAAGTGGTCTGCTCTCCAGCTTATTTTTGAAGATTACAAGTGATAATGAATCCCTGGTCTCTTATAGCTACCTAGTTTACTTATGGGTAATTCAAATCAGAAGTTTTTGGGGAGTTTTCCCCCTGATAATGAGGCAAAGTTAGCCTCTCTAACTTCCACACCTTGCTTCATTCTGTGCTCTTTGTGACCAAGAGGAATGCCTAAACCTATTTGGAACCTGTGGCCTTGAGGCAGCATGTGGCCTTCCAGGTCCTCAGGTGTGGCTCTTTGACTGATTCCAAGCTTCACAGAACAAATTCCCCTAATAAAAGTATTTGTTCTGTAAAACTTGAATTCAGTCAAAAGGCCACACCTAAGGACTCACATGTGGCTTCAGGGCTGCGCAATCTGCAGCTCTGAAAGATAATGATGTTCAGTTCTTTCATCTAATCCTGAAAATACATTGGAAAGGAACTATAAGGGGAAAAAAATAGTGTATCATCATTTTGGCTCTACTGGAATACAGAAGCTTGCCAATGTCCTTCCTAAAAATGTGATGCCCCAAACTGAATATCAGACTCAGAAGTAGTCAAAGTAGGAACTGTATAGCAGATCCATCATCTTCTTCATTCTTCATAATGTATCTCTTTCTTACAAGCCATACTGAGTTAGCAATTTTGGTTGCCAAGCCATGCTATTGAACATGGATTCCATGAAAGTACCCCTGTCTTTTTTCCCCACATAAACTCTTGCGTAGGTATGTTTTCTCTAACTTGTATTTATTCAGCTGCTTTTAACACATGTAAGCTTTTTCATTTCTACTATTGAATTTCACTTATTTCATTTAGTTCAACATTTTAGACTACTGAGATACTTTTTTTTTTTAAATCCTGACTTGATTATTGCACTAATCACTCATAATTTTGTTACTTGTGGACAAGGATTTTTTTAAAATATATTTTTATGAAAGTCCTGAGAAAAGTATTCAGGAAAAAAAAACAGAGCCAAGAACAAATTCTTGGATCTGCTCACTAGATAGTCTACCTTCAATGTTGAAGTTAATTAATTCATGTCTATAATTTGGTCTAATCATCAAGCTGGTCCCAAATCTGGCTAGCTGTAGAAACATTTGGGACAAACATTTCATCTTGTGCACAAGGGTATTATCCTGTCAAATGTCTTTAGTATTTTCCTGGTATAGTGTAGTAGGCCAGCTATAAGGGAAGGGCATGAACCTGAATTACCTGTCATTAAGAAATACTAAATGGTTCTTGGTGACCACTGCTTTATTTTCTAAAAATAGACAAATAATCTCTTTTAACAATGTGTTTTAGAATTTTGCCTGTAATAAATATGAAGTTCAGTGGTCTATGGAGTCTGAAAAATCTACCTTTAATTTTTTTTAATTAAGAAAAATAATTGCCTACTTTTTGTTTTGCACCTTTTCCTATTTCTTCTGATTAAAAAAAATCAATTACACTAACTAGTTTTATTACTAAATCCAACCATCATTCCTAAATCTGTCTTCTGAAGTCAGTATAATGCTTTAATTCCTCTTCCATATAATAATACTTCATATACTTAAAGATGACTATCAAATGCCCACTAAATCTTTTTTTCTCTAGGTTAGGTATCACTTACTCTTTTGATTGATATGGGTGATTTTTAGGCCTTCAATAATCCAATACCAAACTTTTAATTAGTTAAAACCCTAAGGTCCTTTTTAGAGGAAATATCTGTACCTATGAGTCTTTCATCCTTTTGTAGTATATGAATTCTTGAGGGCAGGCACTGCCTTGCTTTTTTATTTGAATCACCAGAACCTAGTACATAGCAGATAAGCAGATAGTTAACAAATGCTTGTTGATTGAGTATTGGTTATATGTGTAGATTAGATTTTATTTTAAGCCCAAATGTAAGATGCTTTTTTAAAATTTTATCCCTATCAGCTTCTATTTTAGATGTTTATCAAAAATACTAGCCTAATGACATCTTTGTGAATTCTGTAATCCAATGAGTATGATGATGATGGTGATAACTAGATTTTATATAGTGCTTCAAGGCTTACAAAGAACTGTACATATATTATCTCATCTGATCTTCAAAACCACCCTGTGAGGCAGATACTATTTTACCCCATCTCCCAGTTTGTAAATGAGGAAACTAAGACTGAAAGAAATTTTGTGACTTCCCAGGGTTAAAAAGCTAAGGCAAGATTTGAACTCAGTTCTTCCCAACTCCAATACTTTATCCTCTCCATTACTTAGCAGCTGTTTTAGGTAGTTTCCCACTTTTATGTCATCTACAAAGTGAGCATTGGCTTAAAAGCATTTTTATGGTCTGAAATAACACTGGGATAACTACTCATTCACTTACCATGTTTCCCCGATAATAAGACACTGTCTTATTATTTTTTTTGGAAAGAAAAACACCAGAGGGCTTATTTTCAGGGGAGGGCTTATGTTGTCCTGCCTCAGCTCTCCTCCGAGGCACTGCTCTCAATGGCGCCAGCAAGCAAATCACTGGGGAAGAACAGGATGACGCGATCACTGCTGCAGAGGGTACCGTAATGTAGCGTGTAGCGCAGGGGATCACTTTCAGTACAGTAGCAATCTCAATAGGGCTTATTTTCGGGGGAGGGCTTATTTTAGAGGAATCTTACACAGTAAAGGGAGGGCTTATATTTTCAGGATAGGTCTTATTATCGGGGAAACACGGTAGTCAAATTGCTGAGAAAATGATATAAAGCCATAAAATTGTGTGAAGTTTGCCTGACCTTTCATCTTTGTTTAGGAAGATGCTGACATTCCTAATCTGTAGATAATACCACAATTCTGCTTCATTTGCATGACTGAAAGAAAGAAAAAATTTCAACCAAGTAAGAAGGTAATTCAGTTAATCAAATTTTAATTCCCTTAGGGAGACTCACCAAAAATAATTATGGAGACTACTTAAAAAAAAAAAATCATGGATCTTTTGGGCCTAGAAGTGTTTGTGTGTGTGCCTGTGTGTGTGTGATATAAAATTATTCTGACCTAATCCAGCCTTCTCTTCCTTCCTGATTCCTTTTCATAGTCAGCCCTGGAACTCTACCATGCTTCCCTGCCACCCTCCATCAATAATCTTCCTCCATGTGATGGGGTACCTGGGGTCTAGGTCAAACCAACTTGTAAAACCAGTCTGTGAAGTTGTAACTGCAATTTGTCCTTTCCCATCCTTGAGCTCTGCCCCTTCTCCCTATTCCACACTCCACCTAGGCAACACTCTGTGCCCCCTTTTTTTCTTACTTAATCTCTTCATTTTTTCTGGGCCTGGCCCACACTCTGCTTTGTCCTTGCCTTTTGTCTCCTTCCACCTGGCCTAAATCTTATCTAAACTATCTATTCACATGCTCCTCTTGGTCAGCTCTGACCTTTGTCTATGCACTGAGGCCCCTCCCATCTGGTCAGCCCTGACAATGGCAGCCCTACCCTTTAAAGGTAAAAGCATGTACCCCTCTCACTTGCAGGTCCTCTAAAGGATTCTTGCCTGCTTCTCATGGAAACGTAACAATAAACTTCTACAACTCTCACTCCAATTAAGCCTGAGACCTTGAATTCTTTCCAGACGATATTGCAGGTTTTCTGGTCTTAGATAAGATCAGAATTCCTGCTGAACCTATTGGGATCCTGTCCCCCATCACATGGAAATGTCCAGTGACCTAGACAATTGGCAGCTCCCTACCTGTGACATCAGAGGTAGAAAATGAATCAGTATCTAATGTCTCCAAATAAAATAACTAACATATTTACATTACTCTGGCCCATGATATGTAGGACAACCCAGCTGAGTCTGCTCTGAACGAGGAGGATTGTCCAGAGCCTAGAATAACCTAAATGCCAAATATGAAGGAGACCTTTCACATTATTATGAATTCCTTGTCATAAAGCCCTATGGGTTGAAGATCATCTCACCAGTAGTTGTGACTCCCCTGATGGCTATCATGGGTGTCTCTCTGCGTTCTGTGATTTTGATGTATCCTTTCTTTGTATTCCCTCACTATTCTCTCCTACTTCACTTAACTGCATTCCCTTGTGTAAAGTAAAATAGACCTTTAACAAAGGGTTATTTCTTTTAGTATCCTTAGTCCAGTCTGCATCTTCACTGGAAGCCACTGAGTCCTAAACAAGAAGCTATTATTAGAGACTAGAACAATGTGTTATCTCAATATGTAATCATCATGTTATTACTGAATAAATTCCATACAGCATTTTTAATACTTTTTTTATTAAGAATCAAATTTCTAATAATGAAGTTCTGTCACAAAACTGTAGGAAGACTGAGGCATTATAATAAAAATAACTTCCACTTAGATAATGCTTCAAAATTTTCAAAGTACATTTAATACATTTTCTAATTTGAAATAATTATAAGTGAATAATCCTTTGAGTTATACTGATTGGATTTTGTGTTTGTACAATTGTGTGTGTGTGTGTGTGTGTGTGTGTGTGTGTGTGTGTGTAAATGACCTGGACTTGTAATTTTGTTGTTTTAGGGCATTCTGGGCAAAGAAACCCCCTCTAACAGATTATGTTAGCAATTCTTCTGAAGTTTATTTTCTTAGAGAGTTGCAGGGGGTCCTAAAATGAAGCAACTTACCCAGCCAGTATATTTAAGAGGATAAACTTGAAGACACAAACCCAAGTTTTCTTGCCTTTGAGACTGATGAGGGATGGCTCCCTCTGGGTTCAACAGGAACTCTGATCTTACCTAAGACCAGAAAACATGCAATGGCATCTGGAAAGAATTCAAGGCCTCAGGCTTAATTGGAGTGAGAGTTGTAGAAGTTTATTGTTATGCTTCTATAAGAAGTGGGCAAAAGTCCTTTAGGGGACCTGCAAGTGGGAGGGGTACAAGCTTTTACTTTTAAAGGGTAGGGCTGCCATTGTCAGGGCTGACCAGATGGAGGGAAGGGACCTCAGTGCATAGATAAATGTTAGAGCTGACTGAGAGGAACTTGTGACTTTAGTACATAGATAGTTTAGATGAGATTTGGGCCAGACTGGAGGAGACAGGAGGCAAGAACAAAGGAGTATTTGGGCCAGACAGAGGAGACATGAAGAGATTAAGGAAGAACAAAGGAGTCACAAGTTGTTGCCTAGGCTGAGTGGGGGAAGGGGCAGAGTTTGAGGCTGGGAAAGGGATTTTACAGATTCCAATTTTACAATACAAATTGCAGTTACAATTGTACAAACTGGTTTTACAAATTGGTTTAGACCCCAGGTACCCCACCAACTCTTTATCTACCATGCCAGGCTGCCTCTCATACTAATGTCCATATGATACTTGTATTTATTTTTTAATAAGGGCTTGTACTAAGATAGTACCTGTATATGGGTGTGATGAAATGTGAGCTGAGCTATGAGGAAAGAAAGGAGAGAGAGAGAGAGAGAGAGAGAGAGAGAGAGAGAGAGAGAGAGAGAGAGAAGGAAGGAAGGAAGGAAGGAAGGAAGGAAGGAAGGAAGGAAGGAAGGAAGGAAGGAAGGAAGGAAGGAAGGAAGGAAGGAAGGAAGGAAGAAAAAAAAAAGCTCTTATTTAGACCCTAAAAGTTACTACGAATGCTTGGCCACTTATTCTCTAAGTATCAGTTGGTATCACCATAAAATAGGGGTAGAATAGGGCCTGGATTCATGGTTTTATTGGTGTATATATGGAATTCCCAGTAAGGAATGAACTCTAACAATGTCAGTGAAAATATTTTCTTCAGTTTATAGGCTTAGTATAGTTAGGTAGCACTGAACATAAATTCATGGAGTCAGGAAGGCCTGGGTTTGAATCTTGCCTTAGCTACTTACTATCTTTATAGCCCTGGGCAAGTCATTTAACCTCTATCAGCCTCTATTTTCTTATCTTTAAAATAGGGGTAATAATAGTGCCTACCTCCCAGCACAGTCTTTAGGGTTAAATGTGAAATGATTTGTAAACCTTAAACTGCAACAGAAAGGTCAGTTAGTATTATTATTTTGGAAAGTTGCCTGGAAAATTCTCAGGTTAAGTGACTTGATCAAGGTTAGAAGCCAAATAAGTAATAGACACATAACTGTAAAATTAGCTATTGCATGTGACTAAAAATCTTTGCTATTCACACCTAATAATATTGTGAGAATCAATTGAAATTGCATGAGTAAAAACACTTTTCCACAAACATTTTTGTAATATAAGATATCATTATTGCTTCCTTTCAATAGAGTAAGGCACTTTGCTCAGCACTTTGGTACATACAAATATGGATATAATACTTTCTTTGTCCTTAAAAAGCTTTCAAACTATTTGGGGTGAGGGTAATCCTATGCAAATACTTATTGTACAAATGTTAAATAAAAAGTAGTAGGTATTGAGGGGGTACAGGCTCTGAGAACCCCCTAGAGCTCTCCTTGAATCTTCCCACTGAGGCATTTGCCTGAGGCCTTTAGCCCTCCTTTGTCCAGCAATTTCCGACCCTTGATCCTCCCAAAATATCCATACCCAAATCAATTACACCTTTGAACTGACCTAGCCTACCTTAGTCTGTCTCCAGGTAGCCTCCAGCAACTTCCCACCCTTAATCACTCATTACTGGAGTCTGACCTCATTGACTCCTCCTGAAGACCCTCCACAAACTCATTACTGAAGTCTGACATCGACTCCTCCTGAAGACTCTCCCCAAACTCCTCCTCTAGACCACCCCTAGACTCCTCCCATAATCTTTCTGTATATGAAGCCCAGCAGATCTTCATGAGAAGAGGAAGGCCAGAGAATGATTTAGCACAGACACACTCTGTCAGGTGATTCTACTCTGCTTGCCCATTGCAAGCATCACAGATACCAAGGCTCCTTAAGAGTCTACCCAATATAGCAAACTTTTAATAAGCTTCACTTTTCTTTGGCTGAGAAAAGACTCGAGTCAAACTCATTTGGCAGGACCCAGCGTGTTGGTATTTTGGAGTCTTGTGGACCCCTAGCCTAAACTGCATAATTTTATGATGACCCTCTTCAGTATGAGCATGGTGCAATGAGAATTCTTAATAGGATCTTTACTTTTCCAGAAGGTGGTATTTTAACTAAGCCTTGAAGTTCCTGTAAAATGTCAATAACAAAAACGGGCAAAGGTTTCCCCTTCCAGCAGGAGATAGCAGTGAAAAAGAATGTTTCAAGGACCTTAGACTTCTCTACCTCCCCACTTCAATCATTAGGTCACTGGAAGATCTCACATAATACCAAGATTTGGAGGGATCCTGTCCATTACCCAAAACTGAAGCAATACTCTAGGTCTTATTCTGCTGTTCTTAATGAGAGGAACTACTAATGTCATTTACTCAGGCCATAATACTATCTTTGTTCAGTAATTTTTCAATCATGCCTGATTCTTTGAGTCTCCATTTGAGGTTTTGCTTGGCAAAGATACTAGAGAGGTTTGCTATTTCCTTCTCCACCTCATTTTAAGATGAGAAAATTGAGGCAAATAGGGCTAAGTGACTTGCCCAGGGTCACAGAGCTTGTAAGAGTCTGAGGCCAGATTGGAATTCAAAAAGATGAGTCTTAATGACTTGGGGTCTGACACTTAACTCACTGTGCCACTTAGCTGCCCTTAGAAGGATCTAGATAAGTATTATTCCATAGTATAAAAAAGAGTTTCCCAAACTTATTTGTCCTATTGCCCCCTTTACAAAAAACAAAAACAAAACTCATCCCCTCCCCCGAAATCTATTTTCTTTAACCCTTTAATGTTTATTTTTTTTGAAATTTGAGTAATTTCAAAGCATATTATATACACATACATATGTATATTTAAATGACACATCTTAAATTTAATTGTTTTAAATTTGTGCGTTTTTTTCTGCATTGAAATTTTAATGATACAATATTGCATCATGTAACCGTACAGGATCATATTTTTTGTTTGTTTGGTTGTTGTTTTTTTCTTGGGGGGGGGAAGGCAGGGCAATTTGGGTTAAGTGACTTACCCAAGGTCACATGACTAGTAAGTGTTAAGTGTCTGAGGCTGGATTTGAACCCAGGTCCTCCTGACTCCAGGGCAGTGCTCTATTCACTGCACCACCTAGCCACCCTACAGTATCATATTATAAACAAGTTGTTACATGTATATATTTCAGCTGATACATGTAGGACTTCATGATAATGAGTGAAGCACTTGTCTGCCAACACTTGCTTGTTTAGACCTGTTGGTGGATTTGACCACTGATAAGTTATAACTTGCATTTTGTGTGGTTATTTGGAAAATAATGTAATTGCTATGACTTTGACTCTTTTATACAACAGACAAAACATGTAAGAATGGTTTTTCAAATTTTTCTTCTCTTCTTTCTTATGTTTTCACTGCCCCCTTATTTTTATTCAACACCCCCCCCCAATTGCACCTGAGGCTATGACTGCCCCTCCCTTCCCCCATATTTCCATCACCCCCAACGTGGCAGTATTACCCACTTTGGTAATCTATGAAATTATGTATTTATTTCAGTAACAAGACTTGGTAAGAAGGAGAAGGAAAAGAGAGGAAAGGAGGAATAGTAAAAGGAAGGAAGGGAGGAAAGGTGGAAACAAACATAAAGATAAATCAAGGAGCGAGGAAGCAGAACAATTTGCTTCAGTTATGGTCCAATTATAGAGGAAAGATTTTGGGGGGGAACCCCAGTCTCTGATAATTCATCTCCCACTTTATGTTGACCAGAATAAAGCCTCCACACCAATTCCTAACTATCTCCACACCATGCCACCTGTTTTGGGGCTATCATCCCACTTTTTCCCATTACAGAGTCTTGGAATTTGATTTAATTTGGGGCTCTAAATGGTGAGCATTCATTTTATCATTCCCAGAATCAGACAGCCATGCCACTTTCTAATCATATCCATATCATTGTACACACACATTCTTCCTTAGTCTTTGTTTACTGCTTGGTGTTTCTTTGCCTGATTACAAAGTAAGCTTCTTGAGGGGAAAAAAAAATTGTTCTTTTTTGACTATTCTTATCTTGAGATCTTAGCACAGTTCCTTGAACATACATGTTTTATCTACCTGTATGCATATCTACTTATTCTCATTTTTTTTAAGTGTGTAGACCAAGTTATAGATTCCATTATTCTTAATGTATCCTGGAACAACTTAAAACTGCTAAGTAGTTTAGGTGGGTTCTGATTTATAGATCACTGGGCCTAAGTTTTATCTCTTAAATATTATCACATGCCAAAAATAATCAGTACCCTAGTTCCATTAGAAAATCCATGCAATGTCACTAACTGGAAGCAGGTATTGATTTAAACATTTTGATCTGAAATTACACAACTGAAAGGGGCCTTGTTCTTCTGACTCTGAACCGATGACCTCATTGATTTCTGCCTGACACCTGGAATCTATGCATGTTGCTCTGTTAAGATTCCTCTGCCAATCTCAATTCTGGATAAAATGCTTTCCCCTTTATGAAGCCATTTCTTACCTATCCAGTTTCTAGAAGCAAGGGGATCCCAATATCACATTTAACAAAGCAAATGATCCATTTATTCTGGGATTTTTATCTTCCTACATTTTTGGTACTTATCATGGATTCTGATTTATCTTGTATAGATAATTGCCAATTATATGTGTACATGAAAAGTGACGTGCAAGATGTCATAAAGGCCTTCTTGATAGGGCAAAGACCATGTTTTGGGCATTAGAATTAACAGGTGGACAACCTGATTGATGTGTTTATGTGCATAAGTAGCAGAATACCTCTTGGACATTTATTTAGCATTTTATTTAATTTAAATCCAATGTTTTTTTCCAGATTGAAGTCACATTATTCCCCTTCACTTGCTCTACTTTCTGGCCAAGTGCTGGCCTGCATGACTTTCGAACTCCTACTTCTCTGCATTTGATTGTGTTTGCTTTGTTTTGTCTGCATCTTGGAATCCCTAGATATTTTAATTCATTCTGGGTGCTACCTCCAAACAAAGTCTTTCCTAATTACTTCAGATTTTAGTGCTCTCTCTCATCCACAAAATTATATTTCTTTATCTATGTATGTGTTCTACTCACATAGAAGTTTATCTTCTTGAGTATCTTCTGTATCTCCCTAATCTGGCACTGCATCGTACAATGACATCATATATCTAGATTTGGAAACACCTTGTCTAATCCGCTTGTTTTATACAGATGAAGAAATGAAGGTTGAGTCACTTGATGAAAGTCAGAAAGGAAGTAAAGGGCAGCCACAAAATGCCTGGAGCCACTGGGTAACTAGGAGATATAGTGGATAGAGCCCCAGTCCTGGAGTCTGAAAGACCTGAATTCAAATCTTATCTCAGACACATGCTATCTGTATGAACATCCGCCACTTAACCTCTATTGGCCTCAGTTATTTCATCTGTAAAATAGTGATAATTATAAGACTTATTTTTCAAGGTTACTGTAAATATCAAATTAGAAAGTACTTGTAAAGTGCTTAGTACAGTGCCTGGAACACAGTAAGTTCTATGTAAATGTTAATTGTTGTTGTTGTTCTTATATTGGTAGAGAAATTTCACTGGTATTTTGGCTTCTTTTGCCTAGTTAAAATATTGTTATTTCCCATTTAAACTTTTTATTCTATTTTTATCATTAATTAAGCTATAGTATGAAAATAAAATAACCATTAGGCTTACTTGTTTTGATTTCTTCAAATTAATCTGAAAATGTTTACTTTTTGTGATGAGTCTGTTTGTAAGAGTCAATAATAATTTCATAGACATGCTGATTGTTAGTACAAAGAAAAACACCACAGCATGTAGAAATTGTCTCTCCAGTCATATTGGTACCTAATCAGTACATCCATTAAAATGAATTTGAATATTAAAGATATCATAACAGCTTCCTAAATGTTTAAAGAAAATTCTAGGCCATCCCTCACCCAATTGCCCAATTTCCTTGGACCATAAATACTTGGCATCCATTCTTTATTTCTCCTCTGATCATTGTCTTTGAAGAGTTTATGACAAAATCATAAAGATCATGACAAAATCAGACTATGGAATAAAGAATATATGTATACCATGTTTCCCCGATAATAAGACACTGTCTTATTATTTTTTTTTTGACAGAAAAACACCAGAGGGCTTATTTTCAGGGGAGGGCTTATTTTAATGAACATTGACAGCAATTTTAATAAACAGGTAAATGTGAACAAAAAAATGTACCTTTATTCAATAAGCAAATCACTGGGGAAGAACAGGATGACGCGCTCACTGCTGCAGCTCTGATTGGATTCAGCTCGGAGTGCGGCGTGCGTTTCACGGGGGGGGGGGGGGACGGCGCATACAGAGGATACCGTAATGTAGCAAGTAGCGCAGGGGATCACCTTCACTATAGTAGCAATCTCAATAGGGCTTATTTTTGGGGGAGGGCTTATTTCAGAGGAATCTTACACAGTAAGGGGAGGGCTTATTTTCGGGATAGGTCTTATTATCGGGGAAACACGGTATATACATATATATGTATATATATGTATATTGTATATTGCCATACATTAGATTTTTCCTAAATTAGCACATTTGACCAACTTTCTGACTGAGAAACCTAGGTTGAATCATGGATAGAGTCTTAGACTTAGCCTTAGGAATTCTTGAGTTCATATCTGGCCTCATACACTTCCTCAAGGTGTGTTCTGGGGCAAGTGACTTGACCTTTGATTTTGTTTTAGCATATGCAAAAGGGGTAATAATAATACTTACCTCACAGAGTTGTTTTGAGGATAAAATCAAACTATGTATAAAGCACTTTAGGATTCATAAAGTTCTATATAAATGCTTCTGTTTCTTCTTTTTCCTCTTATTATTATAATACAGACTCTCTCATATTCTTGAAAAATGTCTTTTTAACTTGCAGTTTGCAAAGAAAAAATTACGTAGTCAAAAGAAGTCAATGAATCAATGAAATTGCTGGAAATTTCAACACAAAATATAATGAAGATTCTTTTAGAAATGACATTTTCTAGAATGCAGTTGAAAAGGGGTTTGTATTCTACCTTCTTGGATGCAGCTAGAGCAACTTTCCTGTCAGGTGAGTATGTTATTTTGGAAGGCCAATTATTGCATATTACAATATCAAGATAAAAATCTTTGTTTTATAGTTGACAGTAAAAACAAAACAAAACAAAAACAGACCTGATTGTTGCAGAAGAGTTTAGAATGCAATGATTTAGATTTTTTTTGTGTTGTTTTGGTTTTCAGAACTATTATGGAGAAGCACATGATCAGGTAGAAAGAATAGTAGACTATGAGACTTTTTCTCCACTAATTGGATTTCTCACTAAATTATTGTATAATTTGGGGTAAATAACTTCACTTCTGTTTCCTCATTTGCAAAATGAGGAAAGTGATACCTCTTTTACTCCCTCTCAGAGCTTCAGTGAAGACCAATAAGATCATATTCATGATACTACATTGGAAAAAAAAAATGGAGGAAGACACAGGTGCTAAAGATATTGGATACTTGCAACAAGGAAGGAGAAGAGGTCAAATTCACATTTCTGATTTCTCCACATTGCTTTCAGTTGCAGAAAAAAAAAGAATAGAAAAATAAAAATATGAAAAAAAGACTCAGATATCTACCAGTTTTCAATGTCTGTGGCCTTCAGATATGGTATAAATGTGAAGCAAACGGGAACTTTAGGTCATACAATACATGTCAGATAATACAGAACAAAGACATTCATAAGTTCCCAGGAAACTAGAATTTAATGCCTAGTTTTTGACTATAGGAAACTAAAGATATATATTTTATAAAGAAAGGAGTTTAGAGTTAACTCTTTGCATAACTCCACTGTCAATTTGGTTTCTTGTAGTGAAGGAATTATCCTTTCTTCCTAAGCTGGAGATATTCTTGTTTACATTTTTGACACTTGTGACTGATAAAACAAAAACTAAGTTTCTGCTATGTATTGTAATGACTTTTTCTCTGAACAAAAAAAGACAAAATATATCATGGAACACATTTCCCTTGAAAACATAAGAGATACATATATAGGATAATTGTTGAAATTGTTTTTATCTCTTTGTGTCTATCTCGATTTCTCTGTTTTTGTAAACTTGTCTATCTCTGCTTCTTTGTCTTATTACATATCTCTATTTTTCTTTTTTTCTTTTATTTTCTCATCCCCTGACCTGTAGTGCACCTGTAATATATAATACATATTATCAATATGTTATGCAGTGAACTAATAAAGTACTGACTAGAGAGAACAATCAGTAAGAGAAAAAATGTTCTTAGAAAAAAGCAAGGTAGATCAATGTGAAATGGAAAAATTAGGGATAGATTTATAGAAAGGTTGGTATTTGAAATGAATCATGATGATAGGTAAAGTATGGACAGTTGGGAATGAAGACATGAGAGTAATTCAGGTCAGGGAAATATCATCACAATCTTAACTTACCCTTACATCACAGTACTTGATATGGCACTTTCACATTCAATATTTTATTAAGTAACTATCAAACCCCTTCATATAGATAAGACTATTATTACAACTGTTTTAAAAATGAGGAAACTGAGGTTCAGAGGAATCTAAAATTGAACATATTGTGAATGGTAGAATCTAGGTTAAAACACTAGGTCTTCTAATTCCCAAGTTCTTCTGTTAGACAAAGGTAATATGATTGGAAATATTCTGGCCTTTGGAAAGCTAAGTACAATGTGATTTTTTTTTTTTTGCAACCAACATGAAT
Organism: Petaurus breviceps papuanus; assembly: GCF_028583685.1. Taxonomy (NCBI): domain Eukaryota; kingdom Metazoa; phylum Chordata; class Mammalia; order Diprotodontia; family Petauridae; genus Petaurus; species Petaurus breviceps. The sequence goes on from NW_027187391.1 coordinate 52,076,456, forward strand.
GTATAAAACCAAATCTATTTTTTTTTATCCAAATACTTTTGGTGATTTTATACAGATGAATGTATGTGCATGCATATTCCTGAGAAGGGATGTTACATTAATTAATTAGCCAATAAGCAAATGTTTACAATGTACAATTCCTGGGTTAGGTTAAATATAATATTAGAACATAACACATTTAAATTATTATATTAGACAATAACAGAAAAGAATAGATAATAGGAAAAGAGATAATAGAATAGTAAGATAAAAATTAAACAATTCCTACTCTCAGAGAGCTTATATTTTATGTATACACACATCTATAAGTGTATATAAAATGAAAATTACATAAGCTTTTAGAGAGATGGATTAGTTCTTAGGGGGTTCAAGAAAGGTCTCAATGAAGAGGGAGGGCTTGCCTTAGGAATACTATATTCCATTCCTATTATTCCCTCAATTCCACCACTTTCCATTTGGAATTTTCTATGAAAAAGTGATTAAACCTATTTTGAGCACAAGATAAAAAGTCAAAAGTGAAACAATTACTACTATTAAGAAATCTTTTAAATTGGCCAGGAGAGACAACTTGAACATTTACAGCTCTTGGAAAAATAGAAGGAAATTTGAGGAAGGGCTAGCAGCCGAGTGGGTTGAATTTAACCTGAGCCTAATATTCAGAGGCTATGACATGGAATTGAGGAGAGAGTGCATTTGAGGCATGGGAGTCAGTCATAGCATGGGATACAGGAGATAGAGCATTATATATGTTTTTGAAAAATCTGGGAAGAAAAGGAACTGAATCTATCTTTGACTGTTGTGGCAGCAAGTAACCTAGCTTACCCAGATGGCTGCTAGCACAGGTTCTTTGATCTGCTTTTCCAAAGGAGAGCAATTCAAGAAGGGGTTAACAGTCTTACTTTAATCAAACATATATCATTTACCTAGTTCAGGGGAAAAAGTCAGCACCCTGAACTTCAGAGAATACAAACAAGCTACAAGCAGAAAAAAAATACAGAGAAACAGACCAGCAGACAGGGCTTCCAGCTGTTTGATCATTATATCCATACCTAGTTAGTTACCAGAGAGAAAAGCACCAACACCTGGGTTTTCAAAGCTTCAGGGCTCAACATCTGTCCAGAGTGTCATCTGGCCAAATCATACAACTCTTCCCAAAGTAAGCCCCAAAGCAAAACGTTGCTTCAGAGGTATATATAGCCTTCTCCAGTGTCAGAGAACATCACAACCCTCATGACCCATTTGACTACAAAGTAACAAAAGTTGTGCCTTCCTGAAAAAATGTCCCACCACAGGCTCCATGTGACCACATTCAGTTTATTGGGGGTAGAGTTTATTTTCAAATCAGGAAAGGTCCTCAAATTCACCTAAGCTTATGAAGGGGCAGGGAAGATCTTTGAATGCCCATTCCCATTACAACTGCCCACCTTATGCTTTTCATCTACTGCTGGGTACAGCCTATGAAAATGTACAGAAAGAGATAGAAATTAAATCTCTAAAGCAGGAGAAAAAAATTCAGTTTTCTACCAGCTTTCCTCCACTGTCTCCTTCAAGGCATATTCACAGCAGGGAATGGAAGGCCTGAGGTCAAAGTTAAGATTGCTCCTTTTTGCAGTGAAGATTTTCCATATCCAACACTTTCAACCTTCCCATTCCATGGATTCAATCAAACACTACCCTGCCCATCCACAGTGCAATATCCATTCCATTGACAACAAACTTCCCTTCATCCTGAATCTTTTCCTTTACCACTCCTTCTACCGACTTGCTATTATTTAAACCTGCTTTCCCCTGATGACACATCCTTGCTAGCAATGCTTTCCATTACTGGTTTAACTTTTACACTTTTCCCTGAGCTCACTGTTTTTTTTTTTTTTTTTTAAAGCAATCGGGGTTAAGCAACTTGCTCAAGGTTACATGGCCAGCTATTTCTGGGTGTGGTGCTGAGTATCTGAGCCCGGATTTGATCCAGGTCATCCCAACACTGGAGCCGGTGCTCTTACTTGCTGAGCCACCTGGCCGCCCCTTGAGCTCACTGTTCTAGGTAGGGGAGTTTAAATACTCCTTCCTCTCTCTTACCACTTCCAGGTTTCTCCCCCTACCTTCATCATTCAGTGATCTCTCCCTATCATGTTATTCATATCTACTATGCAATCCAAATCCTGGTAATTCTTATCTACAGATCTCTAGGTCACAACCTTCCCTTCGTCAATATGTTTGATATATGGTCCACAGTTTTCTCTCTTCCCCCTTACTGCGCTCCTGCTACAGGGATTCAACATACATGTAGGCTCTCCCTCAAATCTACTACTCACTTCCCATGACCTACTGCTCCAATCCTCCCTAGCCACACAGGAAGTTGGTACTAACCTCGATGTTACCATCACCCACAAATATACCATCTCCATGTTTAAGAATTCTGAAATCCACTTATCCAATTGTAAACTATTGTCTTTTCACCTCTTCCTTTGATATTTCTCACAAAAATCCTATTCTTCATCTATACTATGATCTTTAATCCCTTGACCCCAAAATTTTCTCTCAGGCTTGATCTGCTGCACTAGCTATGCTCTCCTCTTTTTCACATCTTAACCCCTTGGTTAACCAATTCTATTTTACACTGTTCTGCTCTCTTGAATCCTAAGTCCCGTTAGTATTTCATGGTTTATGCCCTACTAAGACTCAATTTTGGATTGCTTCAAGCATTTAACCCTTTAAGTGCTGAACAAAGGCAGAAAAAAAACAAAAACAAAAATGCAACTGTTTTGACTGGGTCCACTAAGAATTTGTATTATACAACTACACCTGAGCCCTCACAGCTTCAAAGAAATCCTTCTGTCCCTGACTTATCAACTTAATATCTCACTCTCCATAGCAGCTCTTTCAAACCATTTCATCTCTCCTCAAAACTCCCATGATTTCCCCTTCTCCCCACCCTCTCAGCTGAGGAACTTGCATCATATTTTACAGAAAAAAGTTAAGGGCATTCTCTGTGAGATCCCTCACATTGCCTATTCTCTTCACCCTTCTTTCACATGATGAGGCTAAATCCTCTTCCTGCTCAAGTGATATCATTCCATTCTGTCTCCTCCAACAGAATTCCCCTTCTGTTATTCTATACTCCATCATTTATTTTCAATGTCCTCCTATCTATTGGCTTGTTGTTTATTGCCTACAGATATGTCCATGTCTACCCTATTCTGAAAAAAAAAAGATCAATTAATTGTTGATAATTATCTTTCTTTATCTCTTCTGCTTTTTGTGGCTAAGCTCCTTGAAAGGGTCATCTATGATAGGTATCTCCATTTTATTTTCCTCTTACCTTTTCCTTAATTTCTTAAAATTCAGCTTCCAACCTTATCATTTCACTCAAACTGCTCTATTGAAAGTTACCAAGGGTCTCAGTTGCCAAATTCAATGGTCTTTTCTCAATCCTCTTTCTTCTTAATCTCTCTATGGTCTTTGAGACTATTGACTACCCTCTCCTCCTTGGTACTCCCCTATCTATAGGTTTTCAGGACACTATTTTCTACTTAATACCTTCCTGCCTACCTGCATACCCCTCAATCTCCTTTGTTGTATTCTCATATAGATCATACTGTCTAACCATAGCTGACCTACAGGGTTCTGTCTGGGCCTTCTTTTCTTTCATCTCTATACAACTTCACTTGGTGATCTCATCAATTCCCATCAATTTACTCATGATCTCTATTTTGCCCTAATGTCTCTGCTGACTTTTGTATCTCCAGCTTCCTTTCTGACATCCTGAACTAGATATACAAGAAACATCTTAAACATATGCAAGGAAGAACTCATCGTTTCTCCTAAATACTTTCCCCTTTCTACCTTCCCTACTAGAGGGTAACAACATTCTCATTAGATTGTAAGTTCCTTGAGGGCAGGGACTGTCTTTGGTCTCTTTTTGTATTCTTAGCACTTATAGTACCTAGCACCTAATAAGCATTTAATAAATGTTTCTTGATTGATTATATGATCAATTTATCAGTGGTGTTGGATATGTATTGAAGAGGAGAGAACCTTAAGGCAAGAAACTTAGAAGAAAAAGCAGTCATCTAGAAGATGTTTTGGAGTAAAGTATGATCTGAAGATTCCAGTTGTAATGGAGAAAAGAGAGCAGACCTAAGAGATATTGTGAATGGAAGAATACAACCTTATCATGCCATTGAAACTGCTCTCTCCAAAGTTACCAATGATCTCTTAGCTGACAGATTCAATCACCTTTTCTCAATTCTCATTCTTCTTGACAACATTTATGACAAGCTCCAAATAAGGGGAGGAAGAAATAAAAACAACAACACCCTCCCCAAAACTGTTCTTGGTTTGGAACAATAGAAGATATAGCCAAATTGAGAGTCAAAAGCTTTTTGCAAGCACAATTTTGTAAATTTAAGGGGATGACATGGTACACAAGGGAGTTTTCAAGATAGTTGGAGTGGATCGTTAGGGACTTTGATATGAATGAGAAGGTGAAGCTTGGATGTAGACTTGGGAGTCAACATTCAGGCAGTGGTAGTTAAGGTTCTGGGAAAGGACATTTTTTCCTAAGAAGGTAAATGTAGAGTAAAATAGTGAACTGAGGACTCAACCTTTTTTTATATTAGGCAAAATGAGGATAAAGAGGCAAATAAAGATGGGAAGAAAGAATTCGTTTAGGTAGAAGGAGAATTAAATATATATATATATATTCTTTAAAGACACCATTAAGAACTTAAAAGCAAAACAATTTTCTAAATTAAAAAAAGTATTCTTCATAGAAAATAATTACAAACCCTTTTATTAATGTGTTCTAATACCTCATAGCTACTCCTAAAGCCTCTCATACTATAAATTATTCTCAGAGAAAATAGAGAGACTATGGTTATCAAAAGTACCTAGAATGTATTTATTTTACTTTCTTTGGACATGGTCAGAGACAAGATTGCTAAGAGAGGGCTTTTTATATTGCAAAGCTAAAATAGCCCTCTAATTTAAATTCATACCTATGACCAAGATCCTAATTGTCCACTTCATTGTGGAACACTGAAATATGGGGCACAATTGTCCTCTCATAGTGCAACATTCTTCCATGAGCAATTGATCTGAAACTTCCATTTCAAAGTTAACAAAAAATAATGCAAGCAATGACACAAGTGTTCTCTCATCTCCCCTTTTCCATCTGTAGCTTAACAGAGATTTGTGTTGTTATCTTTGATGTTTCAGCTGTCACACTGTGATCTTACTAGAAGGGGAGGAAAGACAGTTAGATTTATCGACACTTAATTAGCAGCCTAAAAATGCAGCAGCCTGGGGGATATTTAAAATGACAAGGGAAACAAGTAGGGGGAAAATGATTTAAAAGGAAATCACACAGGAGTGTTTCCACTGTAAATTGCATGCCCCTGTAGTGAGTTTTTCATTCTTATAGATGCTCAAATCAACAGCAACTTGATTCACAGAGAAATTGATGCTCATAAAGTTATCTCCTACATCAAAACACCTGCAAACAGCAAACTATTTACTCTCACTCTTTTATTTATTGTCCTGACACAACAGATTCTATGTGTCATAATCCTAGAAGTGCTTTACCCTAGTTCTGTACATTATGCTCTATTGTAATTTGACTTGCCAAAAGAGCGAAAGGCTGCCAATTTCTTGAGAAAAGATAATGCAAGATGCTTCACAAACAAAACATATAATTACAGAAATAGAGTAGAAGGAAGGAACAAATTTGGAATGGAATTGGCAGGTTCCTGATGCGTTGGGTGACCATTTAGATGAACCAAAACTTAATTATTTTTCTGGAAGTTTAGATATTTAATTATATGATGCTCAATTAAGACAAAGATTAGGATAGCCCTTAAACAGCTAGAAATTCTCCTCTACACAGTGAGAATGCATAACATTATGTGAACCATTCCTTGGATTGTCTATCTTATTTGGCCACTACTTTGCTATACTTACTGTGTTACAATACATTTTTAGATGATGGTCTTCATTATGATCTAAACTATTTACCTAAATGCACTGCATTTGGGTGATATTTTGATTATTACTGTCTGTTGTCACAGTGACATTTGAAATACATTCTTGGTACCATCAGCTCCTTCTTACATTTGAAAAAACAAAACAAAATATCTGCCCTTCATAATACAAATAAAAAAGAGGCTTAAAGGTACTTTCATCCATCAGTTTCACATAGAATCTTTTACATTAAGCATTTTCATCTAATCTTTTGCAAACCATGTCTCCTTTTCTTCAGATTTAATTATCATGATCTCATATATTGATCATATTGCACAACTGGGTATTTTTGCATACAGGTTGTCCCCAAAGAAAATCAATATCCTCTATTTTCACTTGTGTCAGTTTGAAATCCTATAAAACAGTAAATGTATTAGTCGAAGATTGGGATAGAAACAGTCCAAAAATATATATTCTTTCATGTGGACATGTCTCTTGTGCACCTGAAGCCCTAGGGTGTAAAGGCAGTGACCGGTCCCCTGGTTCCAAGCATAAGAGGCTTGGGATAGTGTCCCCTGTGCTCTGGTAGAAGAGCTCAACTTGAAAAGTCCTGAAATAAGCTGAAAAATGAGTAAGGAATAAAAGAAGCCTTTACCATAGAAAGTTACTTTGGTGACAGGGAAGATCAAAATACACACTCAGAAGAGGACAACATCAAAATACCTACAAGCAAAACCTCAAAGGGGAATATGAGTTGAGCTCAGACCCAAAGCTTTCTCTTGGAAGAACTCAAAAAGGATCATAAAAATCAAGTAAGAGAGGTAGAAGAGAAATTTAGAGGACATGAGAGTTATGAAGTAGAATTGTGGAAAAAGGGCATCAACAGCTTGGAAAAGGAAGCACAAGAAGTGACTGAATAAAACAACTCCTTAAGCAATAGAACTGGTCAAATTGGGAAAAATCATTGAAGAAAACTTCTTTAAAAGTAGAATTGGTCAAATGGAAAAGGAGGCACAAAAGCTAAAAGAAAATGATTCCTTAAAAATTAGAATTGGGTAAGTGGAAGCTAATGGCTGTATGAGTCATTATAAATTAACCAAACAAAAGCAAAGGAAGGAAGAAAAGAAGAAAATATAAAATACCTCATTGGAAAAACAAATAACCTGGAAAATAGATCCAATAGTTGGTGGGGGTGGCTAATAAAAGGACAGATTGAGGAAGGGGATAGTCAGAAGCAAAACTCTGATGAGGAAGGACATGGAAGTGAAAGGAGAGAGAGTTATAAATTGAGAAAAATAGGATGGAGGGAAACACACAGTAATCATAACTGTGAATGTGAAAGGAATAAACTTTCTCATAAAACAGAAACAGATAGCACAGTAGATAAAAAAATTTAGAATTATACAATACGTTGTTTACAAGATACACAGAGTCAAAGTAAAAGACTGGAGTACAATATATTATGCTGCAGCTGAAGTAAAAAAAAGAAAAAGAAAAAGTAGAGGTAGTAATCCTGATCTCAGACAAAGCAAAAGCAAAAAAAAATCTAATTAAAAGAGATAAGGATGGAAACTACATCTTACTAAAAGACACCATAGACAATGAAGTAATATCAATACAAAGCATATATACACCAATTTCTATAGCATCCAAATTCTTAGTGAAGTTTAGTGAGTTAGAGGAAGAAATAGAAAACAAAGCTATACTAGTTGAGGACCTCAACCTCTCCTCCTCCCCCTCAGAACTAGATGAATCTAACAGCAAAACAGACAAAATAAAGAATGTGGATAGAGTTTTATGGAAAAAATAGATATGGTAGAGCTTTGAAGAAAACTGAATGGGGATAGAAAGGAATATAACTTTTACTCAGTGGTACATAGTGGCTCCACAAAAAAATGATCATATAATGGTGAATAAAACTTCATAATAAAATGTAGAAAAGCAGAAATATTTAATGCATCCTTTTCAGATCATAAGGCAATAAAAATGATATGTAATAAAGGCCTTGAAAAGGTAGGTAAAAAAACTAATAGGAAACTAAATAATCTGATCCTAAAGAATGTGTGTGTCAAACAATAAATTATAGAAATAGTCAGTAACTTCATTAAAGAGAATGGCAATAATGAGAAAATATATCAGAACCTCTGGGATGCAGAGAAAGTAGCTCTTAGGTGAAATTTTATATTTCTAAATGCTTACATGAATAGAATAGAGAAAGAGATCAATGAATTGGGCATGTAACTAAAAAAGCTAGAAAAAATACAAATTAGAAAGCCACAATTAAACTATAAATTCTGAAAATCAAACTCAAAGTTAATAAAATTGAAAGTGAGAAACCTTTTGAACTAGCAAATCAAACTAAGAGCTGATTTTATGAAAAACTAATAAAATAGATAAAACTTTGGCTAGTTTGATTTAAAAAAAAAGGAAACCAAATTACCAGTGTCAGAAATAAAAACGGGAAGGAAATTCACCACCAATGAAGAGGAAATTAAAGCAATAATTATGAGCTATATTGCCCAACTGTATGCCATTAAATCTGACAAGCTTAGTGAAATTGATGAATATTTACAAAAATATAAATTACTTAGGTTAACAGAAGAGCAAGTAAAATATTTAAGTAATCCCATTTTAGAAAAAGAGAAATTGAATAAGCTATCACTCAATTCCCTTAGTAAAAATCTCTAGGACCAGATGGATTTATAAGTAAATTCTATGAAACATTTAAAGAATAATTAATTCCAATACTATATAAACTATTTCGAAGAATGGGTGAAGGAGTCATACCAAGTTCCTTTTATGAAATAAATATGGTGCTGATACCTAAACCTGGAAGAGCTAAAACAGAGAAAGAAAATCACAGACCAATTTCCCTAATGAATATTGATGTAAAAATATACATAAAATATTAGCAAAGAGATTACAACAACTTATCACCAGGATAATACAAAATTACCATGTGGGATTTATCCCAGAAATTCAGGGTTGGTTCAACATTAGGGAAACTATCCACATAATTGATTATTTCAAAACTAACTGAAATCATATGACTACCTCATAGATGCAGAAAAAGCTTTTGACAAAATACAACAACTATTTCTATTAAAAATGCTAGAGAATATAGTAATCAAAGAAGTTTTCCTTAAAATGATAAGCAATGACATTCTAAAAACATCAGCAAGCATTATATTTAAAAGGGATAAGGTAGAAGTATTTCCATTAAGATCAGGGGTGTGACAAGGATGCATATTATCACCCCTCTTATTCAATATTGAACTAGAAATGTTAACTTTAGTAATAAGAGAAGAAAAAGAAACTGAAGGAATTCAAATAGGCAGCAAGGAAACAAAACTATTGCTCTTTGCAGATGATATGATGCTGTACTTACAGAATCTTAGAGAAGCAACTCAAAAACTACTTGAAATAATAAATAGCTTTAGAAAAGTTGCAGGATATAAAATAAACCCATAGAAATCATTAGCATTTCTATATATTCCCAACAAAGATCAGCAGCAAGAAGTAGAAAGAGAAATTCCATTTAAAGTAACTGTAGAGAGGGGCAGCCAGGTAGCACAGCAAGTAAGAACACCAGCTCCAGTGTTGGGATGACCTGGGATCATATCCCAGGCTCAGACACTTAGCACCCACCCAGAAACACCTGGCCGTGTAACCTTGAACAAGTTACTTAACTCCAATTGCTAAAAAAAAAAATAATTATAGAAAGTATAAAATATTTGTTAGTCTACCTGCCAAGACAAATCCACAAGTTAGATGAATACAATTACAAAACACTTTTCACACGAATAAAGTCAGATCTAAACAGTTGGAAAAATATCAGTTGCTTTTAGGTAGGTCAACATAATATAATAAAAATAACAATTCTACCTAAATTTATTTATTTATTCAGTGCCATTCCAATCAAACTACCAAAAATATTTGATAGAGTTAGAAAAAAAGTAGCAACAAAATCCATCTGGAAAAACAAAAAGTCAAGAATATCGAGGGAATTAATTAAAAAATGCAAATGAAAGTGGGAATATGGTCTATGTGTACCAGAGCTAAAACTATTTTATAAAGAGGCAATCATCAAAATTATTTGGTACTGGCTAAGAAATAGAATGGTATATCAATGGAATAGGTTAGGTACACAAGACATAGTATTCAACGACTCTAGTAATCTACTCTTGTATAAACCCAAAGACACTAGCTTCTGGCATAAGAATTTACTATTTGACAAAAACTTTTGGGAAAACTGAAAAATAGTATGCAGAAATTAATTAGGCCAACATCTCACACACTATATGACAAAAAGGTCAAAAGGGCTACCTGATTTAGATCTAAGAGATAGAGGACATAAGCAAATTAAGAGATCAAGGAAAAGTTTACATGTTAAATATATGGAGAAAGGAAAGATTTATTATGAAAAATGTGATAGAGAACATTAAGAAATGCAAAATAAGTAATTTTTCTTACATTTAATTATAAAGTATTTTTTTTGGAGGGGGGAGGGCTGGGCAATTGGGGTTAAGTGACTTGCCCAAGTTCATACAGCTAGAAAGTGTTAAGTGTCTGAGGCCAGATTTGAACTCAGGTCTTCCTGACTCCAGGGCTGGTCCTCTATCCACTGCACCACCTAGCTGCCCCAATTTATAAAGTTTTTACACAAAAAAGCAATGCATCCAAGATTGAAAAGAAACAAAAAGCTGAGAAAAATTTTTACTGACAGTTTTTTTCTGATAAAGGCCTCATTTCTCAAATATATAGAGAAGTGAATCAAGTTTATAAGAATACACATCATTACCCAATTAATAAATGGTTGAAGGATATGAACAGTTTTCAGATCAAGAAATTAAAGCTATCTACAGTCATATGAAAAATAGCCTAAATGATGATTGATTAGAGAAACACAAATTAAAACAACTCTGAGGAGTTATCTTACCATGATCATATTGACTTATTTGACAGAAAAGGAAATTGATACATGTTGGAGAAGATGTGGCCAACTGCAACACTAAAACATTATTGGTGGAGTTGTGAACTGATCCAGCCATTCTGTAGAGCAATTTGTAATTATGTCCAAAGGGCTATAAACCATCCATACCCTTTGACCAAATAATGCTACTGTTAGGTCTGTATACTAGTGAAATCACAAAAATAGAAAAATACCCACATGTAGAAAAATATTTATAGCAGCTCTTTTTGTGGTGGCAATGAATTAAGGGATGGCAAAGGAAATTAAGGAGATGCCCATCAATTGGTGAATGGCTGAACAAGTTGCAGTATGTGAATATTATGGAATCCTATTGTTCTATAAGAAATTATGAGTAGGAATATTTCAGAAAAGCCTGGAAGGACTTAAATGTACTGATGTTGAGTGAAGTGGACAAAACCAGGAGAACATTGTGCATAGCAACAACAACATTGTGTGATAATTAACTTTGATAAACTTAGCTCTTCTCAGAAATACAATGATCCAAAACAATTCCAAAGACTCATGATGGAAAATGCTAACCCCATCCAGAGAAAGAACAATCCAGTCTGAATGCAGATTGAATCATACTATTTTCCCTTGTTTTTTTCACTTTGTTTTTTCCCTTTTGCTCTGATCCTTCTTTCACAACATGACTAATGTGGAAAAATATTTAACATGATTGTACATGTATAGCCTGTCTGTGATTACTTGCTGTCTTGGGAGAGGGCAGGTACAGAAAGAATAAAATTAGAACTCAAAATTTTACAGGAATGAATTTTTTTTGGTGACTTTTTTTTAATCCAATGCTTCATTAACTTCTAGTTTACATCATTCATTTCTGCAAGATTTTGAGTTACAATTTTTTCCCCTTTTTTCCCCTACCCACCATCCCAAAATAGCTATCCCACTGGATATCCCCTTCTCTAATCTGCTTTCTCCCATAACTTCTCCTATACCCCATCGGACTTTCCAGTAGGGCATGGTGGATCTCTATGCCCCAGTGCCTCTATGTCTTGTTTCTCAGTTACATGTAAAATAATATTAATAATAATGTGTGTATACTTATTAAACATTTGGTTTTAAAACTTTGAATTCCAGATTCATTCCCTTCTTGCCTTGTCACCCACCCTTACTGGAAAGATAAGCAATTCAGCATAGGTTGTACATGTGTAGCTATGCAAAACATTTCCATAGTAGATATATTACAAAACACTGACTCTATTTCCCTCCCTCCTATCCCACCTCCCACTTCTTCTATTCTATAATTTGATCCTGTCCCTTTTCAAAAGTGTGTGCTTACAACTTCACTCCCCCCCAGCCTGCACTCCCTTCCATCATCCCCACTCTCATCTCCTTTCTCTCTATACTCCGATAGGGTGAGATACCATATTTGGTGTGTATGTCATTCCCTCCCTAAGCCAAATTCAATGAGAATAAGGCTGACCCATTCCCTTTTGCCTTCCTGTTCTTCCCCTCCATTGTAACCATTTCTCCTTGTCTCTTTTATATGAGATAGTTTACCCCATTCTGTTTCTCACCATATCCTCTAATTATATTCCTTTCTCACCTCTTAATTTCACTTTTTAAGTATCATCCCTTCCTATTAAATTGGTACTGTGCCCTCTATCTATGTATACCTGTACATATATATATATATACACACACATTCACATATGTATTCATACATCCATATACCCTCCACTATATATATATATATATATATATATATATATATATATATATATTCCCTCCAACTATTCTCATACTGAGAAAACTTTCTTAAGTTACAATTATCATTTGGATGTGAATAGTTCAACTTTAATAAGTTCTTTATGATTTCTTTTCCCTATTTATCTTCTCATGCTTCTCTTGCTTCTTGTATCTGCATGTCAAATTTTCTATTTCTATTTCAACTCTGTTTTTTTCATCAAGAATGGTTGAAAGTCCTCTATTCCACTGAATGACCATATTTTCCCTGAAACATGATACTCAGTTTTGCTGGGTAGCTGATTCTTGGTTTTAATCCCAGCTCCTTTGACCTCTGGAATATCATATTCCAAGCCCTTTGATCCCTCAGTGTAGAAGCTGCCAGATCCTGAGTTTATCCTGTTTGTGTTTCCACAATATTCAAATTGTTTCTTCCTGACTGCTTGTAATATTCTCTCCTTGATATGGGAATTCCAGAACATGGCTATAATATTCCTAGGAGTTTTCTTTTGGGGATCTTTTTCAGGAGGTGATCAGTGGATTCTTTCAACCTGTATTTTGCCCTCTGGTTCAAAACATAAGGGCACTGTTCCTTGAGAATTCCTTGAAGGATGTTTTCTAGGGTCTTTTTTTGATTATGGCTTTTAGGTAGTCCAGTAATTTTTAAATTCTCTCTCCTGTATCTATTTTCCAGGTCAGTGTTTTTTTTCAGTGAGATATTTCACATTGCCTTCTCTTTTTTCATTTGTTTGGATCTCTTTAATAGTATCTTGATTTCTCATAAAGTCACTAGCTTCCATTTGTTCCAACCTAATTCTGAAGGAATGACTTTCTTCAGTGAATTTTTGAGATTCTTTTTCCATCTGGCAGATTTGGCTTTTTAAGGCATTCTTCTCCTCATTGCCTTTTTTGAGCCTCTTTTGCCATTTGAGTGAGTCTATTTTTTAAGGAGTTATTTTCTTCTGTCAGGTTGTTGACTATCATTTGATCATTTTCTTGCATAGTTCTCATTTGTCTTCCCAATTTTTTCTCCACTTCTCTTATTTGATTTTCAAAATCCTTCTTAAGTTCCTCTATGGCTTGTAAGCAGTTCATATTTTTCTTGGAAGCTTTTGTTGCAGGAGTTCTGACTTCACTCTATTCCTCCTGTTCTTTGCTTTGATCCCTTTTGTACCCAAAACAGGAGTGCAAATTTGGGTTGCTCTGTTTACTTTGCTTCCCTCTTTTGCTCATACTGCCACTCAATTACTTGACTTTTGGGCTTTTTGCCACAGTAGGACTCTTATTCCAGACAGGGAGCTTCTTACCAAATCCTGGGGTTTTCTCAGCTGCCAAAGGTATTACATGGGTGCCCTCTTTGAAGCCTCCACACTCTCTGGCAAGCTGGTTTCATACTCCATGATCTCTATCCTAGACCACAATACAGATCCAAGCAGGTTAAAGCAAGTAATTACCCCTCAGACTGATCAGTTTTTCCCCCTATAAACTGCAGACCAGGAGCTGGAGCTGCCACATGTGGCTGTGGCTGCAGGGCCGCAGCCTTTGCTACTTTCTGCCCCAGGGGCAAAAGCCAACACGCTCGCAACTACTGGATCCCAAAGTACCCACTTCACTGACCTCTCACTTTGTCCTTGTCATCTATGGGTTGATAATTTTGGAAACCACCACAGCTGCTGGTGATCTGAAGTCCCTCCAGCCAGCAGCTTGTCACGTCTGCCTTGGGGCTAAAACCTCAGGTTCATAGGTCCAGGATTGGCTCCCAGAGCACTTGGCTGGCTGCTTCCTATCAGCCTGCCAGGCTGTCATCAGAAGGCAATTAGCTTCTCTGTGCCATTTTGTGGGTTCTGTAGCTCCAAAGTTTCTTCAGTCACCTTTTACATGAATTGGAGTAGGTGAGAGCCAGAGCCCTGTGGAAGTCCTGCTTCTATTCTGCCATCTTGACTCTGCTCCCCACCCCCCCAATTAATTTTGTAAGCTATTTTTGCATATAATTGGAAAATGGAATTAAGGAAAGAACAACAAAGTGAATTAATTGTAATGTATTAAATGAAAATATGGTACATACATTTAAAATTGACTACAAAAATATGTGAGGAGACATGGAAAGCAAAGAATTCATGTGACAAATACAGGTACAATCAAAATCAATCAAAAATTTCTTTTATGTACTTACTATGTGTTAAGCACTGTGGTAAGTATTTGTAATACAGAGAAGACAGAAAAAATATTTTCACTTAAAAGTCCACCATTCTAGTGAAGAAGGCAAGAGATAAGTAAAGTTCAAATAAGGGGCTCTCATTCTAGTTAGGGAGACAATAGATAAATAATTAAGCAAATACATAACAAAAATAAATAAATAATAAAATGATTGACAAACAAAATACATAATAAAATAGTTAACATTTGTTTAGGTCTTTAAAAGTTGCAAAGTGGTTAAAAACTATCTCATTTTATCCACATAGCAAAGCTGGGAGGTAGATATTACTATCCCTAATTTGCAATTGAGAAAAGTTAGGTATTAGCTAAATGATTTACCCAGAGTTAGCTAGTAAACTTCTGACATCACATTTGAATCAGGTATTCCTGACTCCAGATCTGGTGATCTATCAACTGTACCACCTATCTGCCTCTATATACAAAGTTGTCAGATATTCAGAGAGGAAAATGCTCTAACAATGTGAGGAACTGCATAAGGCCTGTCAAAGATAATGTTTCAAAATAGTCTTTAAGTAAGCCTCAGAAATGAAGAAATAAAGGTGTTATGGAGGAGTATTTCAGGTATGAGGGGCAGCCAGTGCAAAGTTATAGACACAGGAGATAAATTGCTGTATACAAGTAACAGCAAAAAGTAGTCATGCGTGAAGTGGAAAAAGACAGAAAAACAAGGAAAAGTCCAGTTTGTAAAAGGTTTTAAACAGTAAACAGAAGACTTCATAATTTTTAATGAATGTAATAGGAAGCTGCTAAAGTTTATTGAGTAGGGAGGGAAAGAATGACTTGAAAAGGCCTAAAAATTAGGAACATCACTTTGGCAGTTAAGTAATAGATAATATTGGATATTTTTAAATGTAAGTTTTTCAATTTATAGAGCAAAAATGAGGCAGGGAGACCAACTACTGCAATATTTCAGGAGAAAATTATGAGGCCCTGAACTAGGATGATAGTTGTGTGACTAGTGAGATCAGGATATATATTTGAATTATGTGAACATTAAAATGATAAGATTTGTGGGAGATTCTAGTTAGGTAGTTTTGATTTGCTTTTGCTTTTTGTTTTTGTCTTTGTTTAGACTGAGGGATACGTAGGCATGTGTATAAGCAGCAGAGGTGTGGAGTTCGGTGGCACAGTGACTGATGTCAGGTCTGGAGTCAGGAAGACTAGAGCTTAAATCCAAACAGACACTTACTAGCTATGTGACCCAGGTCAAGTCCTGTAACCTCTATTTGCCTCAGTTTTCTTGTCCATAAAATCTGGATTATATCAGCATGCACATCCCATGGCTGTTGCAAGGATCAAATGAAATAACTTTAAAATGCTAAGCACAGTGTCTGATATATAGCAAATACTATATTAAGGTAAATATTTTAATAAACCTCATAAATTTTATATTTGAGGAAAGCAAGGTCAAAGAAGGCATAAGGTAAAACACGGGTCCTCTTTCCCAATTGATTGTTACTTGTGTTACATTATACTTTACTGTTTTGGGCGATTTATATGTCAGTAATGAGTGATGGCGACTGATTTAAAAAAAAACAGCTTTTATTATCTTAAGCTACATTAATAGAAGTATCATCTATATATAACATCAGAAACTATAGTCATACTTATTGCCCTGGTAAAATCACACCAAGAGAATTTCAGTTCTGGGTCATAGTTTTGTTTATAATAATGGTGTAATGGTAAGGTAATTTGAAGATCCCTTTGTGTTGGCAAAGCTAGCAGGTACTTAGCACTTAGTAATTGTTCAAGCTTCTGTTGGGGAAACAGAAGGTATGAACTCCTGTCTCCTGTTGCTGATGTGACAGGAAAGGGTTGGCTGAAACAGGAAGATTATTCTGTGTGTATATAAGGAAAGCACCAGGGAGGGAGAGTTAGATATTCCTGGAGCCAGGTTCTGGAGGCCAAAGCTGCTGCTGCCAGGGAGTCTGAAGAGGAGCCCGGGAAGCTGAAGAGGAAAGGCCCGCAGAGGCTGGAGAGAATGATTTTGATTTGGAGAACCTGGATGAAGTGATTTTGATTCTGGGAACCAGATGAAAATTCTGAGGAGTCCAAGGGCCAGCCAGAGCTTCCTAAGACTGAGGAAGCATGTCTGTGAAGTTGGTGGCTTTCTTAAGCCTTGTCTGCTCAGGAACAGAGACTGTGAAGGATTTGAGATAGACTGGACATTTGAGCTTTTTCTTTTCAGTTAAAAATCTTTCAGTGTTTCTGGTTGGCAATTTGTAAAGAAATTAGTTCATTGAAATCTCCATCTTCCCATGAAAAATTCCTTTGAAATTCATTTATTTCTAAAATTTCTCAAGCAAAGTCCTTCTATTCTTTATTCTAGGATAATCTGAAGTGATCATTCATACCAACCTAGAACTAACTCTAGACCAACTCATAAGCATTTGCTGCTGGATGGATTCTTCTTTCAAAACTTATTGCTATTCTAGGATGAAACTGACCCAAAAGGAAGATTTCTTGGAGGTAGCAGTAAAGCCTTCTATGACAAGCTGGGTATCAAATGTCATCTTTTTTTTCTGGTTCTTACAGCTTTAGAAAAATCAAATGCACCCAAAATGTTAAAATTGCATCCACTGACAATAGTTTAAGGAAAATACACCTCAAAGAGCTCACAAGTATTTTCTGAGACGCAGTTTTGTTAAGGTTGCATTCAAAGAAGATTCACAAAGGTCTCATGGATCTCTTTATGCCAAATGTATCTCATGTAAGGAATTGTTTATAATTATTGCATTGTTTTGTTGTGTTTGTTTTATTTTATTTGTTTATCTCTCTGCTACTATCAATGATATATGTATCTTACTGAGAAAACTCTCCTTGAGAAAGTTTATAGCATTAGAAAAGTACATAAGATCACTGAGATAAAAAATCAGCTGTTTGCTAGTAAGAAAAATATTGTTGATATTGAAAGTGACAGTAGGTAAAGTAACTAATGTATTATATTCCCATTTGTGCACAGTTTGATATTTGCAGATGATTGTAAGCAATTAATAGGACCTTACAAAGTGATCTGGGAGACCTTGAGGGAAGTGGGGCAATAGGTATTGTGATCCTAATGGCAAAGAATAATGCCAGAATTTGTTGGGTAAACAAATCCAGAGGAGAGCAAGAGGTGTTAAGAAGCAATTCTTCAGATACTTTGCTGGGGTCTGGGGAAGTCAGCAAAGTCAGTCCAGAGTAGCTCATGAAAAAGAAACAAACAAAAACCACAAAGGAATCAATTTTATCAAAAACAACAACAAAAATTTTAGCCCCCGCAACACTCCTGGGAAGTAGGTACTGTAGTTGTTATGATCCACATTTTACTGATTAACAACAACAGCAACATTTAAATTATGGTTTAAAAGTTTTTCTAAGTACTTTAAAACTGAGATCATGAGAAGTAGAGAGACTTGTCCACTGACACACAAGGATGCAGTGAAAAATGATATTCAGAGCTTCCCCAGTTCCCTTTTTCCAAAGTCCTAAAGTTAAGTTCAATTCTTCTTCAGAAGGACATTACTGATAATGAGATTGTATTGTCTCTCCTTATCTTGGTCAGAACCCACCTGTTCTTGAAAATAATCTAGTCTAAGACTGGGAACCTCCATTGTGTTCTGCTCAGGCTTGGGTGGAGACAAATTCTTCTATCTAGATAGCTTAAGGCTGGTAGTAATCTGGTATGGTTGGGTTGTTCTAGTATAGAGATATTTTCTCTGTCCAGGGGTAAATGATGATGGGGTAACATTAGCCCCTGTTGGGAGGGTATATAAACTGTGCAGCTGAACCCCAAAATGAGCCTAGTTCTAGACTGGCTCCCTTAGGGAGTCCAGTTCTAAATTGCAGCTCTCATGCAGCATGATGTCTGCTTTGAGAGAAGTAAAACAATGTATCTAACCTGTCTTTCTTAAACCAAACTCTGGAGGGTGACAGTATCAGGGGTGGAATAGTGATAAGGATAGTTTCTGGGAAACCCTTTGAACTCTGATCAAATCTTCCCCCTTGATGAGTCATTTGCCTGAGGCCATAAGCCTTTTATTATTGCTAGGCCCAAATGTGTTACTCTTAACCTAGCCTAGCATTCCATTGTCCAGCTACTTCCCACCCTTGATCCTATCAAAATACCCATATCCAAATCTGTTACCCTTAAACTAGCCTAGCCCTCCATTGTCTATGTGCAGAGGCATACAGAAAAAGCATCTTTGAGATCTAAGGTAGAAAACCACTGGTTTTCTGAGGGATCTGAGTGAGTATAGTATATGGGTTGGGGACTAAGTACTTGTTCTGCTCATAGGGAAAATTAGAAAGCATGATCTCTTCTCCATTTCAGATCACATGCAAATTAAAGAGAAACTGGAGAGATACTCCAAAGACCCCACTAAGTTTACTGAGGGCTTTAGGAACAGATTCCTACAATTTGAGCTTTCTTGAAGGTGATTTGCATACTCTCTTCTCCACCTGTTATTCCACTGAGGACAAGAGGAGAATCTGGGAATAAATCCAAAAATTTGGGGATCATTTGGCTAGCAATGACCCCACAAAATACCCCACAGGAGCAGCTACTGTTTCCACTAGTGACCCAGGATGGGATTATCAAAAGAGTGAGGATGGGGGAAAGAGAGACTATAATACTTTGCCCCTTAGAAGGCCTAAGAACTGCATTTCAAAAGCAAATAAATCATCAGAAAATTAAGTAAATTACTCAGAAAGTAGGGGAAAACCCCACCCTTTTCCAAGACCAACTGGTAGAAGCTATTAAGAAATATACAAATTTAGATCCTGATTCTACAAAAAGATCTGAAATCCTTTACATGTATTTCATTAATCAGTATGCCCTAGATATTAAGAGGAAACTGGAGAAATTGGCAATGGGACCTCAAACACTTCAGGCCCAATTACTGGAGACAGTCTTTGGAGTCTTTAACAACAGAGACCTAGTTGCAGTAGTGGAAAAAGAACAAAGAAAATGAACCAGAGACAGAGAACATACTGAATTCTTGACTGCTATCATGACCAGGAAAGGGCCCTCCAGGACACCCCCTTGGAGGAAACCCAGCAACTTAGGCTGTGGGAAAATGTGCTTTTGATGTCACAAGGAGGGTCACTGGTCCAAGGAGTGTCCCTCCAGGGTGCCTTCTCCCCCCCAAAGGGAGCCCCAGAAATCGATGCCTCTAGAGCCATGCCCATCTTACCAGGAGGCACATTGGAGGAAGGATTGTCCTCGTGGTTGGAAAATGGTGGAGACATCTCCTAGTACCCTGTTCTCTAGTATTCTCAAGACTCAGAATTATGTGGAAGTCTGGGGCTTGGCAGTGCTCCCAATTTCTCATTCTCTCTCGCTGAACCTGGGCAAGCATCAAGGTAGAATGTAAGGTTTCCTGATTTATAATTAATATGTGGCTATGTTCTCTCTTTTAATCAGTTACTCTGGCCCTCCTCACCACTTGACCCATTGGGTCATGGGCATTGAAAGGAAAACTAAGGGACATCACAAAACATACCCCTCTCTGCCTATTTGAGAATCTGTTGTTTTAACACTCTTTCCTTATCATCTCCTTTTGCCCTGCCCCCTTGTTGGGAAGGGACCTGATGGTGAAATTAGGGAGTCAATTTTCTCTAGTTAAACCTCCCATCTCCCTCTTCCCTCTGTTCACCAGACTTCCCCATGTTCCCTCACAAGTGTGGGAGATAGTTGAGACAATTTTTTGGGATCAGGAAATTCCTGGGAGTGCTACTCATGTCATCATCATCCATATCCTTTTAAGATCAAGGCCTGGGAAGGACAACCATTAACTGAAAAATTCCTAAAATAAAATCCTTGTCCCTTATCGATCCCCATGTAACACCTCTATTTTTCCTGTAAAAAAAAAGCCTAATGGAGAATACTAAATGGTTCAAGATCTCAGGGCAATTAACAAACCTGTCATTCCTATACACCCCATAGTCCACAACCCATATACTATACTCACTAAGATTTCTGGGGGTTCTCAATGGTTTTTCACTTTAGATCTCAAAGATGCCTTTTTCTGTATACCTCTGCACACAGACAATGGGGGTGGGGTGGGTGGGTGCTAGGTTAGTTTAAGGGTAACAGATTTGGGCCTATCAATAATGAAAGGCTTATGGCCTCAGGCAAATGCCTCATCAAGGGGGAAGATTCAATCAGAGTTCAAGAGGTTTCCCAGAGCCTTTACCCCATCATTAGTAACTTAAGTACTTGTACCTCTTTGCAATTCACTCTATCATCTTCCTATATTTTTACAAAATATTATTCCCCTACCAGCACACTTTCCTGGACCTACTTCAGTTCATAATTCTAAAGAAGCACTGAACAGATTTATGAGGAGAGGAGATGATTCCCTCAAGGCTCAAAAGTATTAGATGGACTGATGTCCAATTAGCATTCCCTGTAGCAAATAATATGGTAGTCACATATTGGGTACCCAAATGAACACAGAGATTTATTACATAGATTTTGTCTTTCTACCTACCCTCCCAGAAGATGCTATACACCCTGGTCACTTTCAGAATATGGTGTTTGGTCATCTTATTTGTTAGAGTGTTGTTGCTCAGGCAGTTGATAATAGGTAATGAGAAATCAGAACATATATTGCCCTACACCTGCCCCACATTCACCTCTGCAGTGGTGTTCCTGAGAAAAATGTCAGATCCTTTAAAGCACAACAATTATAATCTTATGAAAAATAATTCCAAAGTACAAAATGATTGTTGCATCTAATATCAAACAGTGAAAATTTAGGTTATATGCATTATTAATAAAGGCTTGCACTATAATTTTCATGATGCAAAATCGAGAATATGGATATGCTTTTTGCACACACTAAAACAATAATTAATAAAGGTATCAAGTTTCACTCTCTGATTCACAATGCTGTAGAAATCTTTCAATGCGATAAAAGTCAATTATCTTAATGAACATGGTTACTTAGCTACTAATATTTTCTGTGTTCTCCACTAATTATTAGACAAGACTGATTGTGGCCATCCTGTGCTAAAACTTAATTGACTAATTATGCAACAGAATTGATCACTTGACACCAGAGGATCAGAGTTCCTGTTTTTAGTTTTTAGAGTAATGTACATTGTTTTAAAACATACAATGAGTTCAACTTTTGGAATCAAGGTATAAAAAGCTTCTTGGAAATTAGGGAATTATTTTTGTACAAAAAAAGAGACAAGGAAACATGTAATAGGTACTGAAATGGTATTTGGTTTTCATATAATGATTTCCAAAATGAGGGAAAAATATTCCAATTTTCATATTGCAATTGATCTTCAGTCTGGCCTCTGAAATACATTGGGGAGCTACATATGCCCAGAAAAATGTGTAAGCATAAGTTGAAAAAATGTGTCATCTATCAGTGATTTTACAAGTAATTCAGATAATCTGGGAAATAAATTTTGTAGCTTTAAGGGTTATGCTATCTCTACCAAGGAAAACAATCAATAAATCAATAAACATTTATCAAGTACTTGCTATATTATAGACACTGTGCCTATGAAATGCCAAGCAAAAGCAATTTCCAGGTTCAAAATTACAAGCATAGTAATCCCATGTATTCAGTAACAAATTAAGCAAAACATTCACATAAAAGAGAAAATCAAAATACAGGGTAACTCAGTCATTTAGTAAGTTCTTATTTCAATCACAAAGTATAAAATCAAAGTACTCCACCCCTGACTAGTACATTCATTTAGTCAATCACAAAGTCTCTCTTCTCAAGTGAAGATTAGTTTCCAATAATAAACAAAGTACATACATTTGGTCAGTCATAAAGCACAAAAATCAAAGTACTCCACCCCTGGTTCACAACTGAATCACAATTATCATCAGTTACCACCAAGGACATTCTCAAAGAGGCACTGGACAACACAAAGGCCATCTACCCCTAAGCCACAACAAAGTTATGATATCATCGTAGCATTCAATACCCAAGGAGAGGTCTTTTCTTCACCTTGACCCGAGGCAAGTTCTCAGCAATCTCTGTTCCTGGGAAGACAAAGCTTAAGAAAGCCACAATATACATTACCAGTGTCCTTGTCAATTCACTATGCCTGCAGAACAGTCTCAGGATCCCTGAAAACATCAGCAAGAACCTCCTTCAGGATTTCTGTAAACATAGAACAAGAGAATCCTCCTTCAGGGCTTTTGAACCAACAGCAAGGTTCCAGAACCTCTGCAACAACAGCACTGTCCTTTACCAGCAGACTAATCTGGCAAAATATCATCAAAACAGAAAGAAAAAATACCAGCACCACAGTCATGCCTCCTCAGTTCTTGGCACCTATGGGTGGCAGTTCTCAAAAGTCCTGGGCAGCTCCAACTGTCCCTCAACAGTCCGCGTGGCTTTGGCTGGCCATTCTCTCTCTCTCTCTCTCTCTCTCTCTCTGTCTGTCTCTCTCCCTCTATGGTGCTGCTCCCAAAAGTTCTTCTGACCTCTCTCTACTTGGGCCTCTCTCTAAATCCACAGCACCAGCTCCTCCCAGTTCAGCCCCCTCTCTTCAGGTCAATAAGTCCATCCCACAAGTGGGATTCATAAGCTCTGGGTTTTAACACTTAACACGAAAACCAAGCCAATAAAAGGGGATCTTTAAATTCCATTACCATTACAGCCTATCAAGTTCTTACTGTTCTCAAGGAGTTTACATTCTTACGAGAGAGATAATGAGTACACAAAACAGTACATATAAGAAACATACAAAGTATAAATAATCTTATGGTGAATGCACTAGCAACTGTGAGAGAGCCTTACTGTAGAAACTAATATTTAAATTTCAAATCAATTCAATGCATAATTCTAAAAGACAGAAAGTCGAAGAGTAGGCATTACATGGATGACTGACAGTGCAAAGGTACAGAAATGAGAGATAGAGTGTCATTTTTTTTTTCTTTACTAATTAATTTATCTTGGTTTTCAACATACATCCACAAGATTTTGAGTTCCAAATTTTCTACCCATCTCTTCCCTATACCTACCCCAAGATGGCATGCATTCTGATTGCCCCTTGTCCTAATATGTCACCCTATTTATCATGCACAGCTTTCTCTTATCCCCTTTCTTTATATTTTCCTGTACGGCAGGATAGATTTTCATACCCCATTGGCTATATATCTTATTTTCCAGCTGCATGTAAAAGCAATTTTTAACATTAATTTTAAAAACTTTGAGTTGCAAATTGTCTCCCTCCCTCCCTCCCCACCCACCATCATTGAGAAGGCAAGCAATTCGATATAGATGATGCATGTGTAGTCATGCAAAACACTTCCATAATGGTAATGTTGTGAAAGACTACCTATATTTCCCTCTGTCCTATCATACCCCCCTCCCCATTTATTCTGCTCTCTCCTTTGACCCTGTTCTTCCTCAAAAGTGTTTGCTTCTTATCCCCTCTCCCCCAATCTGCCCTCCTTTCTATCATGCTCCCCACACTTATCCCCTTGCCCCCTACTTTTCTGAAGGGTAAGATAGGTTTCCATACCCAATTGAGTATTTATGTTATTCCCTCCTTAAGCCAAATCCAGTGAGAGTAAGATTCACTCATTCCCTCTCTCTTCCCTCCTTTTCCCCTCCAGGATAAAAGCTTTTTCTTTTCTCATTTATGTGAAATAATTTATTGTATTCTACCTCTCCCTTTCTCCTTCTCCAAGTGTATTCCACCCTCACCACTTAATTTTATTTTGTAGATATCATCCCTTCATATTAAACTCTTATCTCCAACTACCCTAATGCTGAGAAAGGTCTGATGAGTTATAAATATCTTTTCATGTATAAATGTAAATAATTCAACTTCAATAAGTCCCTTATGATTTTTGCTTCCTGTTTTTATCTTTTCATGCATCTCTTGCATCTTGTATTTGAAAGTCATATTTTCTATTTAGCTCTGTGTCTTTTCATGTTTTTTTTGATCGCTCATGTCCAGCATTTCTTATAAGGAAGTTACATCCCATTATATTATTATGCCACCATTGGTTCAGGCATGACACAATTAAATGTTTATTTGTTTATTTTTTTTTAATTGTTAGGGTTTTATTCATGAGAAGAACTTTAAAGAAGACACATTAACAAAAGCTTTCCTATTATTCCCTAAGAATCACTTTGCTGCTCTATCTAACTTGTAGCTGAATTGTCCCCTGTCCCATTTTTTTAGTTAATTAATTTATTTTTAGTTTTCAACATTTACTTACATAAACTTTTGAGTTTTCACCCCCCACACACTTGTCTTCCTTCCCTCCCCAAGATGGCATTCAATATGATATAGGCTCTGCATATACATTCATATTAAGCATATTTTCTCATTAGTCATGTTGTAAAGAAGGACTAAAGGGAGGAACCACAAGAAAGAAGAAACAAAACAGCAGCAGCACAAAAAGAAAACTCCATAGTTCTTTCTCTGGATGTGGACAGCATTTTCCATCATGAGTCTTTTGGAAGATCTGGACATTCTTAACAATATTTACATAGGTCTCATAGATTTTGTGTGGTACCAACTAGATGAAAAGTTATAAAATAACTTCTTTGCCTTAATTCATAGAATTGTAGGCTACATAGGCTCTTGGAGCTGGACTGAAGTTAGAGGTAATTTAGAAGATTGTGTAATAAAAGAAGTCTGGGGTCGGGGCATGCCTGACCCCCTTCCCATTTTACAGATAAGGAAATTGTGGTCCAGACTGAAGTCACACATTAGTAGCAGAACTAGAATTTAGATTTCTTGACTCTCGTGAGAGTACTTTGTTATTTCTTGATATTCCTGAAGTAGAATATCCAGATCTTTTTTAAAAATTTATTTATTTACTTTAGGTTTACAACATTTAGTTCCACAGCCCCTGAATTTCAAATTTTCTCCCCTTCCCTCTTCTCCCTCCTTGCCCCCATGGCAACATGCAATCGAATATAGGATCTACAAACACCATCACATTAAACATTAGTCAGGTTGTAAAGAAGGATTATAACCAATGGAGTGAAGAATGAGAAAGAAGAAACAAAACAAAATAAGAGAGAGAGAGAGCAAGTAGTTTGCTTAAATCTGCATTCAGACTCTGTAGCTCTTTCTCTGGATGTGGATATCTCTTTACATCATGAGTCTTTTGGAGTTGTTTGAGAGGAGCATTTCTGAGAGGAGCCCAGTCTGTCAAAGTTAGTCGTCACACATACGACGTATCTGTAATTGTGTACAAAGTTCTCTTGGTTCTGTTCTCTTCACTCAACATCAATTTATATAAACCTCTCCAGGTTTTCTTATGAAGTCCATCTGCACCTCATCTCTTTTTTTTTTAAGTTCAAAATGAATTTTATTTTTTTTCTCAATTACATCATTCATACATATATGTGTATATGTGTGTGTGTGTGTGTATACACACACACACACACATTTAATTAAACATTTGATTTTAAAACTTTGAATTACAGATTCATTTCCTTCCTCCCTTGTCACCCACCCTTACTGGGAAAATAAGCAGTTCAGTATCAGTTGTATATGTGTGGCTAATGCAAAACAATAACATAGTAGATAATTGCAAAAGACTGACTATATTTCCCTCCCTCCTATCCCACCTCCCACTTGTTCTATTCTCTACTTTGATTCTGTCCCTTTTCAAAAGTGGGTGCTTCCAAATTCCCTCCCCCCAAGCCTACCCTCTCTTCCATCATCCCCTCTCTCATCCCCTTCCCCCCTACTCTCCTATAGGGTGAGACACCCTATTTATTATGTATTTCATTGCCTCCCCAAGCCAAATTCAATGGGAATAGGGTTTACCAATTCCCTTTTGCCTTCCTATACTTCCCTTCCATTGTAACCATTTTCCCTTGCCTCTTTTTTATGAGATAGTTTACCCCATTCTGTCTCTCCCCATCTCTTCTCATTATGTTCCTCTCTCCCCTCTTAATTTTACCTTGTAAGTATCATCCCTTCCTGTTAAATTGGTCCTGTGCCCTCTATCTATGTATACCTGTAAAGATATATACACACATTCCCATATGTATTCTTATGCCCATATACCCTCATATATACACATCGATATATTTCTATTCCCTTCAACTACATAGAAAAGTTGCATAAGTTACAATTACTCTTTTTCCATGTAGGAATGTTAATAGTTCAACTTTGATAAGTTCCTTATGATTCCTTTTCCCTGTTTACCTTCTCATGCTTCTCTTGCTTCTTGTATCTGAAGGTCAAATTTTCTATTCAACTCTGGTTTTTTTTTCATCAAGAATGCTTGAAAGTTCTCCATTCCACTGAATGACCACATTTTCTCCTGAAACATGATACTCAGTTTTGTTGGGTAGATGATTCTTGGTTATAATCCCAGCTCCTTTGACCTCTGGAATATCATATTCCAAGTCCTTCGATCCCTCAGTGTAGAAACTGCCAGATCTTGCGTTATCTTGATTGTTTTTTCACAGTATTCAAATTGTTTCTTCTTGGCTGCTTGTAATATTATCTCTTTAATCTGGGAATTCTGGAACCTGGTTATAATATTCCTAGGAGTTTTCTTTTTGGGATCTTTTTCAGGAGGTGATCAGTGGATTCTTTCAAACTCTATTTTGCCCTCTGGTTCTAAAACATCAGGGCAGTTTTATTTGAGAACTTCCTGGAGGATGATTTCTAGGTTCTTACTTTGATTGTAGCTTTCAGGTAGTCCAATACTTTTTAGATTATCTCTCCTGGATCTATTTTCCAGTCAGTGATTTTTCCCATGAGATATTTCACATTGCTTTCTATTCTTTCATTTGTTTGGATCTGTTTAACAGCATCTTGATTTCTCATAAAGTCATTAGTTTCCATTTTCTCCAATGTAATTCTGAAGCAATGATCCTCCTCAGTGAGCTTTTGAGATTCTTTTTCCATCTGGCAAATTCAACTTTTGAAGACATTCTTCTCCTCATTGCCTTTTTGATTCTGCTTTGCCATTTGAGTTAGTCTGTTTTTTAAGGTGTTTTTTATTTCCTCAGTCAGGCTGTTGACTCTCATTTCATAATTTTCTTGCATTGTTCTCATTTCTCTTCCCAAATTTTTCCTCCACTTCTCTTATCTGCTTCTTAAGGTCCTTTATGGTCTATAACCAGCTTGTATTTTCCCTTGAAGGTTTTGGTGCAGGAGTTCTAACTTCACTGTCTTCCTCCTGTTCCATGCTTTGCTCCTTTTTGTCCCCAAAATAGGAATCTAATGTTGGAATCTTCTGTCTTCTTTGTTTCCTTTTCATGGTCATGTTGCCCTTCAGTCACTTGACTCCTGAGCTTTTTGCCACAGTAAGACTCTGCCACCAGACAAGGGAGCTTTCATCCCAAATGCAGGGGTTTTCTCAGCTGCCAGAGGTATTAGATGGGTGCCCTCTCTGAGTACTCCTCACCCTCTGGCAAGCTGGTCATTCACCCAAGGACTTCCACCCTAGACTACAATCTTTATCCAATCAGGTTAAAGCAAGAGCAATTATCCCTCAGACTGGTGCTTGGTCCCCCTACACTCTGCAGGCCAGCAGCTGAAGCTGCCATGTGGAGCTGGCTGGCTGTGCCGGCAGTCTCAGTGGCTTCTCGCCCCGGGGGCAAAAGCCACGCACTCCCACTTAGTGTGTCCCAAAGTCCAGACTACATTCACCTCTCACTTTGTCCTTCGCATCTATGTGTCGATAATTTTGGAAAAGGCCACAACTGCTGCTGATCTGGAGTTCCTCCGGCCAGTGGCTGGTCAGACCCGCCTTGGGGCTATAACCTTAGGCTCACCTGGGCCTGGGCTCTGCTCCCAGAGATCTGTGCTGGCCAATTCCTGCCAGCCTGCTGGGCTGTCCTCAATGGGAGGTTAGCTTCTCTGTGTCATTTTGTGGGTTCTGTAGCTACAAAGTTTGTTCAGAGTCCCCTTTTCACATTGATTGCGGAAGGTGGGAGCCGGAGCTACTTGGAGGTTGTGTTTCTACTCTGCCATCTTGTATTCATTTATTTTTAAATAGCTCAACTTAGTCAAGTGGAGTCATTTTAGGGAAGTTTTAAATGATTTAGTATTTGCTTTATTCAAAACTTTTTTTTCTTGATTTTTCTGTCTCTATGCCTTCAAATTTAGGAGCTTTAATTGACCCAGAAATGTAGATATAGAGAAGACATAGGTCTAGAAGTAATAGTAGTAGTAGCAACATTGATAAAATTCTGTAATCTGAGACAAGTGGTTTAAACTCTCTGTGCCTCATTATCCCTATTTATAAAATGAAATTATAGTCCCTGCCATTTCAGATGATGAAAGATAGCAAGATGCTTCTAGTTGCTGAGAAAAATATCTTTCTATCTTTTTTTAATTAATTTTAGTTCTTTCTTACTCTTTGTGACCACATTTGGGGTTTTCTCAACACAGTTACTGGAGCTGTTTGCCATTTCCTTTTCCAGATCACTTAACAGATGACAAAACTGAGGGAAATGAATTGCCCAGGATCACATAGCTGGTAAGTGTCTAAGGCTGGATTTGAACTCAGTTCTCCTGGACTTCAGAGCCAGTGCCCTATTCAGTGTACTACCTAGCTGTCCCAATTCAAAATACAGCATCAGTCTTTATAGCATATTAAAATTCTACCTACTAGTAATATCTTTGTCCAATCAAACAAATATTTATTTAGTGTCTGCTGTGTCCAAAGCCTAGTTCTGGGGGTCAGGGATTAACAGATGAACAGTCTCTGGTTTCAAGGATATTAGAATATAAAATAGTAATATTATAATATAAGGTAGTAATATCTTGTAATATAAGGTAGTAAGATAGTTACATCTATATTATAAACTAGAAAGTCATATTGGCATAGTAGAGATTTAGAAAGTACAGTACAGAACATCCATAGAAATCCATAAGAAGTTTTTGAGAGGTCAAGTTGACAATAGATGGTGAATTCTATAACCAATTAGTGAATTATTTGACCTAGCAGCTTTAGCAAATGAAATTATATAAACATATTACTAATATTTCTTCCTATAGATTTTCCTGAAAAATATGCTTATTATAATCAATGAAGACTGGACATATGCTGCTACCTCATGCCATGTGGAGTTATGCTAACATATTCAATGTCATGACTTTATGAAACAACAAAGAGGCCTTTTCAGTGAATATGCAAATAAGAATAGAAATTTATGACAAAATGATTTGAAAAGACATTAAGGAGAAAGTGAAGGACTTTGGTGGGGGGAAAATTGTCTTACCATTCCTCACAGCATTAGGTAGACAAATTAACTTTGTTAACTCATTATGCAAACATCAGTAATAGATTATACCCAGTTCATTCCTTCAATAGAATGTAAGTTTCTTAAGGGAAAGAATATATTTTTTTGTCGTTATACATTTGCCAACCAGCACATTGGGTACTATATAATGGGTGTTCAATGAATGCTTCATAGATTTTGATGGATTTTTTTTTAGTTTCTCTGGTTCATATCTCTTCATTTCCTTGTCTATGGAATGGAAATGCTATTTGGAAATTAATATTTTTATCAGTGAAAGTTATGTAGTTGAGTTGAAGCAATGAAGAAAGAAAACAAGGGGAAAATAAGATTACTGAAGTTCTTTCTTTTTAAACATTTTATTTATTTATTTTAGTTTTCAACATTCACTTCTATAAGATTTTGAGTTCTAAATTTTCTCCCCCTCCCTCCACTTCTCTTTCCAAGGCAATGTGCAATCTAATACAGGCTATTGATATACAATCATGTTAAACATATTTCTGCATTAGTCATATTCTAAAGAAGAATTAGAACAAAAGAAAACCACAAGAAAGAAGAAACAACCAAAAGAAGAAAAAATAGTTCTTTTGCATTCAATTTGCACTTAGACTCCATTGTTCTTCCTCTGGATGTGGAAATCATTTTCCATTATGATTCCGAATTATTGTTGAGAAGAGTAAAGTGTATCAAAGTTGGTTATCACACAATGTTGTGAAGCTTTTTTATAGAATCAATTTTTCTTAAAACAGTTATAATGAAATGAACATTTATTGAATACATTCTATTGGCTAGGCACTGTGCTTAATTCAGGGGATACAAATAAGAAAAAGAAAGAAAAGTCTTGACCTCAGGAAGCCTAAAATATAATTGTGTAAGATAATACACAAAGGAAACTGGAAAAAAAAATGAGTTGGGGGGGCACCCAAGGATATATGATGATAGCAAAGTTTAAACCAAACAGAGTAGCTAGTGGCAAATGAAGAGATGGCTTGGTTTTTGAGCTGTTTATAAGGGAAATACATGGGATGAGTCTTTGGTACTATCCTCCAGCCTTTCAAATATTGGTGCAGAAGCGATTGAGAGTACTGATAAACAATGAGTACCAAAGCTAAAACAATCTCCATGATGATGAGTTTTCTGGTTATGAGCTTATCTTATTTTGTTTTTGTGGGGGTAGGGTGGAATAAAGATGAGTGTGAAGATAATAAAGATGATATAGTTAAGACTATAAATAGCAATGGGAGAAAAAATTCAGAATACCTCAAATCTTTGTATCTGGATAGGTGGACTTGTCCTGTTCTTCATTACATTTTTTTTTCACTTCTGTATAAGTTTGACAATTTTGCATAAAATTCCCAGAAAAAGAACAAAATTCTGTTATGAGACTGTCTTGATTTAGAATCACAGAACCTTCAATCTGGAAAAGACTGCAGAAATTATATAATTCAAACTCTTCATTTTAGAGATGAAGAAAATGTGATGCAGAGAAGCCAAATGATATATTCCAGGCCACAGAACTTGTCAGTGACAGAGATGGGAATAGAATCCAAGACTTTCAACTCTCAGGGAGATTTTCTTTTTGTTACATCAAGTGTATATCCTGTAATCTCTCCTAGTTCCTTAAAAAGACTTCAAAGAACATAATTCATGAGAAGGGCCTCTCCCATGGAGGTATATAAGCATCTTGGCCTCTTCCTGATAAGATATTTAAAAAAAATACACTTTTGATTAGTTGTTAATAAATGAAGTTGCTTGCAGTATGATTGGTTACTGAAAGTCAGAGGGACCAAATTTATTATAGTCTGTATTCAGTTACATATTGTATAATATTCAGAAGACAATGCTTAGGAACACAACAGAGACTACGAGTGACAATATAGCTCTTACATCTTTTCTTGTAAAGTCCCCTCAATGCAAGGCATATCTTTGAAGCCCAGTTTCTACCACCAGGTGCATGTTTAATATTATGTTTCCATGCATCTCTTTAAATTTTAATTGGGATCTTCCCTGAGTTCTAGATGATGAGACTCACCATATGAAGACTGTGAGTTCTTGTCCTAGGTCCCAGACGATAAAGACTAAGTTGATGTGATGAGTACATTGATCAAATTTTGAAAAGTTGTTCATGAGTCTTTTTCTATGGCTTTTCTATTTATAGGGTAGGAAAGGGCAGGGAAGGACTTTTTTTTTTTTAAACAAAGGACCTTTCGGAAGAAACAGTCTTCTGGTTTGAGAAAAAAGCACAAATACCTTTGACCCTGGGAAGGTAATTAAAGCTGAAAATGAAAAGACTGAATACAGCATATACATGGCAGTGATTTAAAACAGTGTTCTTTGTTTTAATTTGTTCCTCTCCTTAAACCTCCTCCCTGCCCCACACCTCATACTATGTGTAATCTACACTTTTAAACACATGAAAATCAATTTTTGAGTATAGTCAAAATTATGATACTTCCAGAATTAATCTCCTCTACACAATCTTGATGTAACTAAAAAGAAGTTAAGACAATTCAATAAGCATTCATTACCTATTTTGTGCCAAATGTATGCTCTTCCTATCTTATTTTTTAATAAGTATTATTTCTACCCCTTGAGGCATCACATGTGAGACTATGTATTTAGAGTTGAAACGTGATGATTATATAACAATTAATTGAGAACATAGTTTATTTTAGAAATATTGGTAGATATTTTACATTTTTTTATTACACTTCATTTCATCATTACATTTCTTTGACCTAATCATGTAATTAATAAAGATTTCAGGAAATTTGCTTGTCTTTCTTCCACTATTTACTCTTTTAAAGGGAATATGCTCCTGTTATTCCCTCACTGTTCTCTGAAAAAAAAAGCTATCAAGTTTATGTTTAAACTTGAGTTCTTTTTTTTCTCTATTTGACAGAAAGTCTTTTCTGATAATGTGGTTCCTAAGTATTTTTGGTCTTTTTGTGTTTGTAGATTTTAATCTGTAAATTTTCTTAGGAAATATTCATTAGCTTTGTAAATGTTGGTTCTGTTATCTATTTCCCATTTTCTGGGGAAAAATAGCTCATTTAAATAGCTCTGCCAATAGTTTTCTCAATTGCATGTCATATTTTCGTATTTTATTATTTCTTCTAGTTAATTTTATTTTTATTTTTTCTAACAGATTGGTCTAACAGATTTTCTAAACTAGTAGATTTTCTAACAGATCTGGTCAAGGTTTGCATATTGAAAATCAGTCATTTAAAGTCTATTAATATATAATCAATTTCATTTTATTATATTACTTGGAACTTTCCATATCAAATGCTTCCCTACTTTCTTCTTGAAGGAAGGACTCATAAACTACAAATATAAGACCTTCTGACCCATTTCAATTCTTTCTTATTAACTCTATCATGAAACATAAAAAAGTCCAAATGTGTGCATCACTGCTGAGACTTAGACATTTCTATTGAGATACTGAAGTAAGAAACTTAAGTGATAAATTATCCCACTTTGATATTCAACTTTCATAAGAATGAAGAATATAAAACAGAAGACATCACATATGAATTGTGTTCTTGAAAGAGCATTTAACTGAATCAAAAGGCTTAAGTTCTAAAGAACCCAAAAAGGAAAATTTTTTCTTGATATTTTCTCATTGTCAGTGTTGATTATTTTGAAGTGCATGGTATTCCTTGATTTATTGTTATTCTGGAGTATTTTGAAGAATACATATTTTTTTAAGTAGTACCTTGAGAGTATTGAAAATACCCCAAAGCATGATCTAATGCTCACTAGTAAAGCAATGTTACAAAATTTACTTTAGTTTTCTGGATTTCATTTTCTCCATAAATAAAATAGGAACCTGAGACTAGATGAGGTCTAAGGGCTTTATAAACTCTAAATTATATGTTTTCATAATTATCTTTTGGAGTATAATACTCTGAAATATCTAAAGATTCCAAGTGTCAAGATATTCACAATACATTTAGATGCTTCTGCTGCATTTATTTCAATGTCATCAATTTATCCTTAGGTTATACTTCAGTAATTTCAACAAGTGAGAATTTTTTTCCCCTTTGTTCACTTGAAAAGGAATATTCAAAGGACTTATTCAATGATTCTTAGACTGAGCAAAGGGAGTCTGTATAAAATAGAATATATTCTAAATAATTCTTAACTGGTCTCTATTTTCTACTTCAAAATATCCTCCAAAGGTTTCCTTTTCATTTACTTTTTTATACATGCTAGTGCACACACATTAACTAGAGATTTAAACATTTCTATAGCATAAAACTTTAATAAAATATATTCTATAGAAATAGAATGTTTTCTTTGTCTCATGTATAATACTATGAATACAAAAAGTATAGAGAATAGGTCAAAGATAAAACCTGAAGTTTTATTTTTATCATTTATTTTCATACCATCATCCCTATATGTTCTATATTTTCCTTATGGCTGTAATTCAAGTGGTAAAACAGCTATAAAATCAGAAAATATTAATTTCAGTTTAAAATTATCAGATTTTTTTCTGATGATAATTATCTATATATTTATATATATGTATATATACATACATACCTATGCACAGGATATTTACATGCATATGTATTTTTTAAATAGTGTGACTAGTTCAGACCTCTTGTTAAATATTTCCATTATACATTAATAGTTTCCAAACTGACCTCCCTTACTCTAACCCTGCTTCAATGCATTCTTAACAAGCAGCTCAGGTATATGTATGTGTGCATATATTTTTTGTATTTCACTTTTATCTGAAATCTCATTGATAGAGGTATTCCATATGATGATATAAATCACAACCCATTCTTATCTGCTGTAAAGCCAAATACAAGTAACTTTCCAGAAGACTGCTGCTGTGGATACCTCTAAGATTATGATCCTATATATGTATGTATAATGAAATCTCTATTCAGCAGTAAATTAAAGCAAAGCATTCACAGAAACCAAAGTACATCATTCACAATGTTATAACACAACAACTTATCACTAAAGTGGCCACATAGTTTTCACCAAAGTTGTCACATTGTTTTAAGCAAAAGATACCATTCAGTAAGTCCTTAACTCAATCATCCTTAAGGAGCAAGCCTCCTTAAAGTACACAAAGTACAATTATTCTGTAATTCAATCATCCTTAAGACATACAAGGTACAGAGTACAAGTTCTTCCACCCCTAGGCCATAGTAAATCATGATCTTCTCAGTCGGCATTAAATACCCAAGGAGAGGTCTTTTCATTTTGACTTGAAGCTGGCTCTCAGATTCCATGGTTCCTCTTCCATGGGTCCAACTCCTGCCTGAATTTACCCAATTGTCACCTAGATTCAAAGACAGGCAGCTCTCAGCTTCTTGTGCAGCTCCCCATCCAGTTCCTTGTCCAGTTCCCATTCCATATTGAGGCTCCCAGTCTCCAGTTCACCTCAAGTCCTTCATGGTTTCTGTTTCTGGGAAGACAATGCTTAACAGAGCCAAAACAATATTCATCATCATCATCATCATCATCATCAATTCACTTTCTGCCTGTGAAATTACCACCTACCCACAAAGTCTGAGAACTCAACAAAAATCATCATTATAGTCCCAGGACCTCTGAAACTTTCCTCCAGGACTTCTGTAAACAGACAACAAGAAAATCCTTTTTCAGGGTTTCCAGTAAGGTCCCAGGGCTTCTGTAGAAAGTATTACAAACACAAATCAATACAGACAGGACAGACAAGCAGAGTGCTGGGATAACCAATTTTCTCCATCTCAACTCTGCCACCACAAGTGTTCTCTTCTCAATTCTGCTGTCTCCTAGATTGTGCTCAGCTTTTTATCTGTAAGAAAGTTCTAAATAATTAAATAGCTGAAACAAGGTGCTAAGTACTTCTTTGCTTGCCATTTCATCTGTGCAGTTCATGTTCATGTTCTCCCACAAATCCTGTGTCTAGAGTATATGCAGTACACTAGAGGGCCTCCTATAAGAATTTCACAGTTATGTGAGTACAGTGTAGCATATTAAGTGTTCATATTACCTCTCAGTATTAATACATGACTAGTCTTACTCATTCCTGTCTCTTACAATTCTTATATGAAACCTTTTTAGCCAATTACTTATATACAAGTCATTGTTGGTTATATGCTAAAGTGGAATTATTCTTACCACATTATTCTTTATTGCTCTTTTTTTTATTTGTAGTATTGATTCTTTGGAGATGACAGTGTTTCATGAGTCATTGTTTTTTTCAAATTAATGAAATGTTTACTGAGAAGGCATGTTTTAACTCATAGCTTGAGATTGTCAAAAGTACTCAAAAGCAATCTAATAAGTTTATTTCCTCCTATCAAATTTTAGCCCTATGCAGATTTTTTTCCCCATGCTGTCATTGCTAATGGAATAGCTAAATGGCTTATTTATCCAGATATATTTTATAAGACCATAGACATTCTTCATAGATTTGGTTTTACCTTTTTGGATTTCAGTTTTAAATCTTTTTACATAATATAATATCTTCAGCAATATTTTGGAGTAGTAAATAGAATGCTGAACTTTGAGTCCTAAAGGCCTGAGTTCAAATTCCATACCAGTCACTCATAAATTTTGTTAACTTTGGAAAATTATTTAAACATTCCATATTTTATTTTTTTTTAGTCTGTGTAATGAGAAGATTGGACCTGCTTGTCTCTAAGGTTCCTTTCAGCATGCAGTCTATGATTTTATGAGGCTTTATGGATTTTGTTGTAATCAGCACAACATGAAATGAGATTAAGTTACTCTGATGGGAAAATCTGTATAAAATGAAATAATGTATGCAAAGCATATTTGCAAACCTCAAAGCACTATATAAATTTTACTTATTATCATCATATTCTATAAACAGGTTCATCTGCGGAGCACAATCTTCTATAAAGAAATTTTTTTCTGTTTGGATTTTGGACTTGACATTCTCCTTTAGAGTGACAAACCCTTTATGCTTCAGTTATTATTCATAATGAAGTGATCATAGAAAAAAACGTCTCTCTCATTATACCTATCAAGGAATGTCATATATGAAAGCTACAGAGCTGTTTGAGAAGAGCTTTTAAGGATGATTTTTGATCATCTAAATTTAATGCTTTAAGAAATAACAAACAAGAACAGTGAGATTCTGTGCATTCTAAACCACTTCATTATGTGAATAATAAGATGCAGTCTACCTTAGAATTTCAATTGTCAAAGACCTGTGTCCTTTTCTAATATTTTCTCATTTTCAAATTTTATAGAGGTGAAAAGTATTCTATAATGAACAGTTGAATTTGGAGTCTGGATAAATAAAATCGTGTCTCTAATTCTTCCCAGCTATATGATCATGGGGAAAAAAATTAAATTTCTAAGCCTCAGTTTCCTCATCTATAAAATAAGGATAATCAAGCACATTATATTTGCCCTATAGAATTATCATGAGGATATAATGTGATAATGTAAATAAATCACTTTGTACACCTTGAAAAATAACACAAATTGCAATAACTCCATATGCAATTATTATGCTCAATTGCAATTTGGATTTGTAATAACATCCATTAAAATCCTTTGGCACCTTATCATTTTCACATATATTAAGATAAATTTTCTTCATTCTTTTCAGTTTGCATCACCTCCAGCATGGATTTATTGCATATATAAATGATCTAATTCAACATTTGTTTTTATCTTTGTCTTCTTTGAATCCACTTACAATGTCTCATTTAGTATATCATGGACTGTAATATTAAGTGTGCAATGGCATAATTGCACTGCTATAAGTGAAGAAAATCACCTTTTAAAAATGATGACACAATTGTTCCAAATTATACCTATGACCTTATTGCCCATTTAATCTTTAAATATTGTTAGAATATGGCTTAATTTGGTCTCATGCCAAGTTTGTCTAAAACTAGGGTTTACACTTGGATTAGAGTTACAGTTAAACAACACTAGAATTTATTTTGTTCTTAAACAAGTTGATGATCTGACAATACTTGATTTAAAATTCCTTTCCTATCAATAACCATTCACAATCTATTTCTTAAAATATAAATCAATTTGATTTTTATGTACTGTTTGATATTTGCTTGTCCAAAATCTGTTCATTCTCTTTTTAAAATAAACACAGTGTGAACCGCCACCACATATTCAGAAAATATAAACTGATGCATTACTGTATACTACAAACATTTATTTAGTCTTTTTTCTGGAAGAATATGTTTTCTTATTTTCATAATAATTTTCAGATTGGGGGGACAGGGCCAAGATGACAGAGTAAAATCAGGAACTTGCTTGAGCTGTCCCTTGATTACCTCCAATACCTATTAAAAATGACTCTAAACAAATTTTGGAGCTACAGAGTCCACAGAATTACAGAGTGAGACAAATCTCCCACTGAAGGCAGCCTGGCAGGCCAACAGAAGGTCTATTGCAGTGGGCTGGGACTAGAGTTCAGTCCTGCACCATGTAGGCCCAGCTACACCAGCACAGACTGATGGCATAGACTGGCCAGAGGAAACTTCAGGGGACAAAATCATTGGCAGCTGTGGTGGTATCCAGACTGTTCAAACCATAAAAGCCAAAGAGAAAGTAAAAGGTCAGTGGGGACCCTGCACCCAAGGTGGCAGAGGTGGTGGTGGCTGCAGTTCTTGTGGTAGTGATTGCTTGCAGAATTCAAGGCCCAAAGATGGTGGGGGGACCAAGTGACTGATCATAGGGCAATTGAAGGAATCTCTTTCCTAGTGCTGAAGCAGGATTCTCTTGTTTTGTTCTGCTTGGATCTGGGTCAGAGTCTTGGGTGGTGGTCTGGGTTGAGCAGCATTGGTGTGATAGAGCTTTTGGTGACTATAGAGAGAGAATCCTTTTCACAGTTCTGAGGTAGGTGCCTAGAAGAAGCTCTGATAACAGCTGCAGAAAACCCCAGAGATTTGTAACATGGCACTTATCCACTCTGGAAGCAAAGTTCTACCATGGCAAAGAGATAAAAAGTCAAGTAATTAGTTAGGGAAAAGAGCAAACAGACGAAGATAAATTAGACTATAGAGTCAACCCTTGGTGATAAAAAAGATCAAAACACAGAACCAGAAGAAGACAACAAAACCAAAATTCCAGCATAAAAAGCCTCCAAGAAAAGTATGAATTGGCCACAGGCCATGGAGGAATTAAGAAGGATTGTGAAAATTAAGTAAGAAAAGCAGAGAAAAAATTGGGAAGAGAAAAGAAGTGATGAAGAAAATCATGAAAAATGAGTCAACATCTTGCTAAAGAAGACTCAAAAAAATACTGAAGAAAATAGCACCTTAAAAATAGACTAAATAAATGGCAAAAGATGTCCGAAAAGCCAGAGCAACAAAGAATTCCTTAAAAAGCACAATTGGTCAAATTGAAAAGAAATTCCTAAAGCTCACTGAAGACAATTCCTTCAAAATTAGATTGGAGCAAATGGAGGCTAAAGACTTTTTGAGAAATAAAGATATTATAAAACAGATCTAAAAGAATGAAAAAATAGAAGGAAATGTGAAATGTCTTACATTGGAAAAACCACTGACATGGAAAATCAATCCAGGAGAAGTGATTTAAAAATTATTGGACCAACTGAAAGCAATATCAAGAAATATCCTAGACATCATCTTTCAAGAAATTATCAAGGAAATCTGCCCTGATATTCTTGAACCAGAGGGTAAAATATAAAATTGAAAGAATTCAATGATTGCCTCTTGAAAAAGATTACCAAAAGAAAACTCCTAGAAATATTATGGCCAAATTCCAGAATTCCCAGGTCAAGGAGAAAATATTACAAGCAGTCAGGAAGAAACAATTTGAGTATTGTGGAAACACAGTCAGGATAACCCAAGATCTACCAGCATCTACATTAGGGGATCTAAGGGCTCAGAATATGGTATTCCAGAGGTCAAAAGAGCAAGGATTAAAACCAAGAATCACCTACTCAGCAAAACTGATAATATAATACTTGAGGGGAAAATAGGGATGTTCAATGAGATACAGAACTTTCAAGCATTCTTGTTGAAAAGACCAGAGTTGAACAGAAAAATTGACTTTCAAATACAAAGGTATAGGTAGGTATATATGTGTATATATGTGTGTGTGTATATATATGTATATGTATACATAGACAGGGGGCACACAGTGAGTTGAATATGAAGAGATGATATCTAAAAAGTAATACTAAAAGGTGAGAAAGGAATATATTGGGAGAAGGAGAAAGGGA
Organism: Petaurus breviceps papuanus; assembly: GCF_028583685.1. Lineage (NCBI taxonomy): Eukaryota > Metazoa > Chordata > Mammalia > Diprotodontia > Petauridae > Petaurus > Petaurus breviceps. Next base: position 52,116,708 of record NW_027187391.1, read on the forward strand.
GAGATAGAATAGGGTAAGTTATCTCACATAAAAGAAGCAAAAGAAAGTTGTCAAAATGGAGGGGAAGAACAGGGAGGTGAAAGGGAATTACTCAATCTTACTCTCATTGGACTTGGATTAAGGAGAGAATAACATAGGTATTCAATTAGGTATTTTATGCTACAGGAAAGTAAGGGGGAAGGGCATAAGAGGGGGGATGATAGAAGGGAGGGCAGATTGGAGGAGAGGATAATCAGAAGCAAACACTTTCAAAAAGGGACAAGGTAAAAGCAGAAAATAGAATAAATGGGATAGTTTGGAAGGAAATATACTTAGTCTTTCACAATATGACTACTAAGGAAATGTTTTGCATAACTACACATGTATAACCTATATTGATTTGATTGTCTTCCCAGTGGGGGAGTGGGTGAGGAAGGAAGAAAGGAGAGAATTTGGAACTCAAGGTTTTTAAAACAAATGTTTAAAAATTTTTGTTACATGAAACAGGGAAATAAGATATGCAGGAAATGGGGTATAGAAATCCATTTTGCCCTATAAGAAAGTAAGGAGGAAGTGGGGGGGGGGGATTAGTGGGGATATAAGAGAGGGCAGACTGGGGGGAATGGGTATTCAGTATGCTTGCCATCTTGGGGGGTGGGAGGGTAGGAGGAATGGGGAGAAAATTTGGAACTCAAAACCTAGTGGAAATGAATGTTGAAAATTAAAAATAAATAAATGCTGGAAGAAAAAAAAGAATGAAAAGAAAACAAAAAAATTTAACTTTCAGATTATCCTCTATGTTCACCACTGTGTGAAAATTTCCAATTATTAGGCAAGCTAAGAAATTAATTTGGAGTGTCCTATCAAGCTCTTTGTAGAATTTCTTTACCTCTTTGTCTTCTACCCCATGCACTAATGCATACACTAAAATTATTTCCTTGGTTGTCTTTTATTTTTTATGTACATCATGAATGTTACCTCATGATTTTGAAATTATCACTTGTCTAACAAATTGATTTTCCTTATTTCTAGGGGAAAAAAAAACAGAAAAAATCAGTTAGGCAAGGCCAAATAAACATAAAAGGAATTTTTGCTGAAGGGTAGATGAATTTTGAAAGCACTGAGAGAAAAATAATCAAAAAAAAGGGAAAGATGACAAGCTTTAAAAAACCTATGGCATGAATACCTTAAAAATTCTATCAAGAAAATGTTAATAGGTACTACCCCAAATGCCAACTTTATGTTTTTAATTAAATACTAATGACTTAAATACTAGTCACTTACATGTGCATCTAACATATGCTTGCTGAAACTATGAGAAGAGACCAGGATGTGTCATTTAAAACGATGTGTCATCATAAGTTTGACAATTGACTGTAAGGCATAGGCAATGATTGATCCTTCTATTTTTTTATTGGTTGTTGATTGGAAAGAAAATAAATGAGCATTTGACTTGGTATAGCAAAATGCTGCCTTTAATGCTCTTCTAGCTCAATGTAAATCAACAGTGTGTTGTGACAGACAAAAAAAAGTGTCTATGACCTTGGGTTATGCTAAAACAAGGACAGCTTGTAGGAATAGGCATGTGATAATCCTACTATACTCTATCCTTAGCAGATCTCATATGGAGTACTGTGTTCAGTTCAGGGCACCATAGTTTAAAAAGGACATTGATAAAATGAATTGTCCAAAATACAACAAAATTGTGAAGGGTTTTACATTCATGACATATGAGGGGCAACATGATCATTATTGTACATTGTGTTATAATATTTAATAGCAATTATATTTGTTATGTTCATCCCCACTGAACCAATTGGAAACAACTGATAGAAGTTACAATAAAGTATAGATTGCAAGGGAGAAAAAAAAGTCTTTATTAATAAGAGATGTCCAAAAGAGGAATGCAGTGCCTTGAGATATGGGCAGTCATTCTTTCTTTAAGAACTTTAAGCAATAGGCTGGACAATTACCCTCAATACTTGTATATAGTATCAGTGTTTATGTATACTCTTGTCATGGACTCTGGGTATTTGTAGGCATAATCACTGATAAAATATACTGACAGTGATACATACTCATAGGCATACCCCAAATGTAGTGGGGTCAACTTATGCTTCTGGTACTATAATTCCTTGATATCTTTTTTTGGGGGTGTCCTTAAGTTGCTCACTATTAATCACAGAGTTGGTGCTGATAAGTTCACTTATCAGGTTTTCTGGGGCTAATCCTCTCAACTGCTCAATTCCTTACTGCTAGGGATATTCTTTCTTAAATTCATAGTCATATCTTTTCTTTGCTACCAGAGGTCAGAATCCTTGAAGATACTCTTTTTTTTTAATTTCAGCATTTATATATACATCTTTTATCAAATCCTAACTGTATTAATCTTCTATAAAGATTTAGCTCCACATAAAGTAGAAACTGTTGTATTTTGAGTGTTCCCTGGTCTTTTCAGTTAGAATTTTGACATTCATCTTCATCATTGTTACTGAATAGTTGGTTCATGGTTCTTTTTTTTGTTGTTTGGAGGGGGGAAGGCAGGGCAATTGGGATTAAGTAACTTGCCCAAGATCACACAACTAATAAGTATTAAGTGTCTGAGGCCAGATTTGAATTCAAGTCTTCCTGACTCCTGGCTCGGTGCTCTACTCACTGCACCATCTAGTTGCCACTTTCATTTTCTTTCTATCTGACTTCTCAGTAGTATACTCCAATATAGAGAAAACTTGGCTAATTAATTCTCTGCAGTTTAGTTTCCTAACTCATCATTCAATTGAAAACACTCCCTTTAAAGCTATCAATGATCTCATTGCAAAATCAAATGCATTTTCTCAATTTGCATTCCTCTTGACCTTGCAATAGTTTGTGACACTATTGATAATCATCTTCTTGATACTCTTTTCTCTCTAGGTTTTTGGGTCCTTGAGCCCTTTTATGCTCCTTTTATACTATTCACCTTTTATGCTATTTCACTTGGTGATCTCATCCTATCCCACCAACCTCCATTTGATCTTGAGAAATGTTGCCAGACCTCTCTCCTCTCTGCCAGTAACTTTAATCAAGAAATCCTCCTGCTTTGGATATCTCCAACAGTCCTAAAGATGTATTTAATTCAAAGTTCCTCATGGGGAGCATCCCAACCCTTATTTCTCTATTTCTCTTATTCACGGCTACAATTTTATATCACATGAAATTGTGATATTACAGTCCTCAACTGAAAACTGAAGCAAAAGAACACAGATCAAAGGGATTTCATCCAAGAGATGTTCAGCTGGCCATCAAAGTAACAAGTAAGGAATTTGTGAAATTTTATCCTATAAAATCCTTTAGGACTTTGCAAACTTCTGTGAACTTCACCACTGGATTCAAATTTATAGTGCTCTACTCCCAGAATAAAATGACTATATAAATCATTTCATATGAAAACCAAAAGGTATTGTTAGAGAGAGAAAGAGAGAGAAAGAAAATAGCTTACTGATTATGCTGGGACTCATAGATCTCTGCCTCTTCGTGGCAACACTATTGGTCTACTGGGAGCTAGTTCTCAGAATCACAATTTTGATACAGTGAATGGGCCATTGTATTTGGAGTAAAGGTGTTCTTGGTTCAAAACCTACTTCAGATATTTACCAGTTTGTGACTAGTTGTATTTGCAAACACCTACAGCTAGCTGTCTTCAGACTTAGTTCACTCTACCAAATACCAGAATATTCTATAATTGCCAGCACCACCTGATTCAAGCACTGTTTCCTCCTCCTCTTCATCTGCCAAAGACATTAGACTCCCTAAACTTCACTTGGTGCTGTTCACAATTATAGTTGAGGGTTCTACAATCATTCAGATTGACTGGGTACAGGTTCTGGAAATCCCCTTGAACTCTCCTTCAATCTTACCATTTGATCTACAGGTGACCTCAGGCTATAATCCTCTCAAATGACTTTTCATCACTATTCTCAAATCTCTGTTACCCTTAACCTAGCCCAGACCTTCATTGTCTGTTACCTCAGGATTGCCTCCGGCTATTTCCTGCCCTTGATCCTATTAAAATCCCATTCTCTTGGTTCCTGGTCTTAACTCCAGTCACTCCAGCCTACTGGCCACTCCCATCAAGACCCTCTCTAGGTCCTTCCTTCAATGACCCCAGACCACTTGACCAATCCTAGATCACTTCCACATTCTTTCTGTATATAAGATTCATCTTACCTTCATGACAATGCTCAGATTCCTTAAGACTCTAGCCGATGCTGAGATTCCTTAAGAGTGTGGCCAATATGGTGGATTTTTAGAATCATGTCCACCTTTTTTCAGTATTTTAATAAACCTTGTCTTTGACTGAAAGAAGGCTTGGGTAGAATTCATTCAGGCAGGACCCGTGAATCTCTATTTCAGGGTCCCAGCACCCAGAAACCTCAACACAAAGTCACCCATGCTTACAACCTAGTTGTCATCCTTAACTCCTCACTCTCAAGATCCTCAAATCCAATCTCTGGATAAGACTTGTAGATTTTAGCTTCAGAGCATTCCTCACACACTCCTCACACACATCTTTTCTTATCTCATATTACCACTACTTTGGGGATAGGTCCTGATCATTTTATGGATAGACAATTGTGATAGCCTGTTCATTGGTCTCTTTTGTCTCAAGTCTCTCAACTTCACTCAGGAGTTAGTTTGATCTTCTTTGATGACAGATCACCATGTCATCACCCTATTTAATAAATTCTGAATGTTACCTATTGATTCCAGGAAAAAATTTAAAAAACAACAACAATAAACAATGCATCATCTTTTGGCTTTTAAAAACCCTTTCTAATTTAGCCCCTTTCTACATTTCCAACCTTCTTATTCTTTCCTCCTTGTACTCTGTAATCATCTTAATCTGGTCTCTGGGATGTTTCTCACTCTCTAATTCTACTCTGAGTATTTTCACTGACTATCCCTTAAATCTGAGACTTTCTTTCTCTTTGTCTCTGCAACCTGACTTCTCTGACTTCCTTCAAGTTTCAGTTAAAGACTTAAAATTATAAGAAATTTGTCCCAGTCCTCCTTAAGATTAGTGCCTTAGTGGAACAATTGTGGAAGATTGGAAGTCATACCCCTCTCAGCATATGTTGTCACTAAAATATACCCCCTTCTAAATATTTCTTAATTGATATAAAAAAAAACCAACAACTTTTTTTTTTTTTTTTGGTTTCTGCTACCTTTGCTATGGCTTAATTAGACCTGTCCTCTGCTGATCTTTCCCATCCTCAAAACTTAACAAAAAACTAATGGACTTAGCTTAACCTTTGTGGTATAAAATCTTAACAGAAAGCTTATGGGATCTGTTTAACAGTTGGAATACATATATTTTGATCACTACTGGTGATGGCCTTCTGGATGAATTGAATGATAAGTCAGCAAGATAGAAAAAAATAAGTTCTCTGAATTGTTCAGGAAGACATTCCTTATAACTGATATAAGCTGACGATTGTTTTCTTGTCAGAGTTTATGAATTATAACTAACCTCTTTGTTCTCACAAATTTTGCTACCCTTGATTTTTATTGTTATTGTTGTCAGTTATATTAGTAATTTTTTTTAATGGTGGAATGCTTACTCTTCTGTCCAAATTTGGTGTTCCCAATTTTAAGAAAAGTAACAAAAGCAAAAAAAAAAGTAGAACAATTTTCTCCCTTGAAATCAATGGCATATGTTAAGGTGTCATCTAAATATTGTGGTAAAAATGCTGTCTAAGAAAAATAATTCCTCAAACAGAAGAAATTTCATTTTTTCATATTTTTAAATAAATCCATTTATTTTCACATAATATCTGTATTTAAATGCAAACTTTGTTTTTCTTTTCTTGTCCTTTCATTTCCCTTGTCAATCTTACACAGGTTTAGGGACTGTACATCTTATCTGTCTATCTATTTTCTTCTTTTTACATCTGGTTAGGATGCCCTAGAAGAGGCAATTTGCATAACATACCTATACTTTTACAAATCTCATCTTAATCTCTGATAATTCAGTTTCTGTCTTCTCTTAAATACTTTCTTCACTACAGTCATTATTGATCATGTGGGATAAATTGTTTCTGTTTTCTTTAATTCACCATGCTTGAAACTTGCTGATCCCAAATATCATCTGCTTAGTTGTCAGTTCTCTTTCATCTTTCCTTGCAATTTCTCTGTTTCCTGTTTCTTTTTCTTTTTTTAAGAGCTTTGAATAAATTCTTCCAGCACCATCTTAATATAGCCTCCACTTTGTATCATTATGAATATATTTCACCTTAGATATTCACCTCTTTCCAACTGCTCCTTAAACAAGTTTTCCAATGATCTCCAGGTTCATCATTCATTCTCTACAGTTCCTTTATCATTTATTACCATTTGATGTCCCCTTCAATTTTTCCCTAAGGGCCCTTATCTGTCCTCATGCCTTCAATTACCATGCAATCAATTCCAATTCCATAGGTCTTTCCATCCATGACATCTCCCACTTTATTCAATCCAATATATCTCCCTTTATCTGTGACATCTTTCTGTATGTTTCACTGCCATCTGAAATGTAACGTGACAGGGGCAGACTCTTGACATTTTCTTTAAAATACCCTTACACAGTTTCTAACTCCAATGTCCTCTCAATTTCACCGGCAAGAGTTTTGGGCATTAACTTTAATACCTCTCTTTATATCTCCCTTGACGTTCTGTTAACTCTTTCTTTATACTTTATCTCAAGAAACACCCTCCCCCCCCTTTTTTTCTAAACTATTATCTTGTTCAAGTCCTGATAAACTAGTATTTTTATTACTACACACTGATTTTATTCTCAGATGTCTATTTCTTATTCTTTGACCCATTTTTTTTCTGGTAGAATTACTGGTTCATTTAAATAAATCAAAAGTTTTTATCTTCTCTTTTTATTAAGTGACTGAAGCAAGGAGACAGTAAAAAGAAAAAAAATCTCTATATTGTACAACTACTTATGCATCTCCTTACAGTGAAGATTTTTTCTAATATAATGTTCTTCACTATCTCCAATTTCTCTTTTATTTCAGGAATTTGCCATAGTTCAACTTTTGTTGACCAAACTATTTTGCTAAAAGAAGAAAAAGAACTTGGGATTTATTTAAACATACTAAGTAATCTTTTCTTGGATGGGAAAATATTTCAGTATTCAGAGGATTGATGCTCCAGAAAGATGATATCTTTACCCAAACAAAACACATGTAAATACTAGGAATTTTATATGAATTCTTGAGCATTGTTCCCATTGTCATGATGCTGCTCTTGATGGAAATATATTCAAGTTGTCATATTTTGTTCTCAGTCAAAAGATTTATAAAGTTTTGGATCATACTTTCATCTCGGAAATTTTCATAAACTTTAGTTCTTTAAACTTGAAAAAAAAGTGTAAAATGATTAATGAGCACCATTAATAAAAAAAAGACAAACTTCCAACATTGTTATTATGTTGGGTAATGTTTTTGATTTGAATAAGATAAAGTTCCACAGGAGAAGTATTATCTTCCTGTGATTTATAGCCTTGCAAAAGACAAAACCCTTTTAGAAAGTAGTTCATCTTAACATGTCCTGTTTTGGGACTTCATAGGTCAAGAACTGGAAGGTACCTCAGAGAATATCTAGCCCAGTCCTTTATTTTTGAATTATATCCTAGGATTGAAGAATAACAAGTAGGATTTTCTGACTTTATGCCATCAGGAAAGAAAAGAAATTCCTCTAACATCAAGGAAATTTGAACCTCCTATTCTTATGACTAGGTAATTTTAAACAAAATTTTTTGAATATCCATAAAAAAGTCTGTATACGTTGTCATATTGCAGGGTTATCTATGACTGAGATAATAAAACTATGGCCTTAAGGTAATTTCTTTTTGGTTACTGGCACACAAAGGTGCTGACTTCCAATTTTAAGGAATTTTAATTTAACCATATATTATTTTAAATGTTCAAAGACCCAAGTGTAATGGAAATGCAAATTTAAAGATCTTCCCTGCCCCTAGGTTAAAGTGCACCTGGAGCCTGGGGTGGGAGGCTTGTTTTTCAGTTGATACTTTTTGATTGGCCAGTGGGTCCAAAAGGTTGTTACATTCTCTGAGCCAGGAGAAGGCTATATAAGCCCTGATGTGAGGCTTTGTTTTGGGGGCTCACTTTGAGAAGTGTTCTGTGATTTGATCTGTATTCTGGGAAGCTGTTGTCCAGGGTCCCCCTGGCTTTGAAAAATCCAGATGTTGATTTGGTATGGATGTAATGGCTGGACAATTTGGAAAGCTGTCTACTTGATCTGTTTCTGTCTTGATAATTCTGCCTGTATACTCTGAAGTTCGGGTTGCTGACCTTTTTCCCCTGAATGAGGTAAACGATATATGTTTGACTGATTAAAGTAAGCTTGTTAACCCATTTTGAGTTGCTTTCCTTTATCAAAGCAGATCCAAGAACCTGTATGGGCAGCAAACCCTGAGGACGTGCTTGGGGTGCTTGCCGCTACACCAAGTAACCTAGTTCTCAATTTGTTTTTATTTTAATTGTCAAAAATCAGTAGCAAAAATATAAAGCATCTCAAAGTTGCAATAAACCTTAGAAATTCATGCAAATTTGAATAAGATTTACTTCTAAAATATCATTCACAAATTGCCTTCCACTTGAATTTATAGTTTTCTAGGACACCAACTGCCTCATAGTATAATACATTTTATTCTAAATGTCAGGATGCTTTTCCTCATTTGAAATATGAATCTGCCTCTATGGAATTTCTATTGATCTCTGTAATGGTAATGTAATTTTGAATTTGAAGATCCCTTTGTGTTGGCCAAAGTAGCAGGTGCTTAGCACTTAGTAACCGATCAAGCCTCTGTTGGGGAAACCGAAGGTATGAACTCCTGTCTCCTGTTGCTGACATAAAAGGAAGGGGTTGGCTGAAACAGGAAGTAGCTAATGCTGTGTATATAAGAAAAGCCCCAGAGAGGCATAGTCAGAATTTCTTGAGAACAAGATATGGTGGCAGAGCAGCTACAGAAGAATGGAGAACTGAGGCAGAATTTCCTGAGAACTTGTGGTGGTGGAGCTTCTTCTGAACAGGATCCTAGGAGTCCAAAGCCTGGAGCACAGAGCCTGGAGCCCAGAGCCTGGAGCCAGGAGCCCAGGTGAGTGAGGAAGCATGACCTGGATGCTGAGACTTTGTTTGTGGCTTGGTTGAGCCTTGAATTCCCTGGAGCAGAAATGGTGAAGGATCTGACATAGAGCAGACCCTGTGAACTTCAGTGTGGAGCAGGACCTGCCCAGAGAGCTGGTCAAGCAACTGGGAGATGTCTGCTATTGAACCCAGGTGACAGTCTGGTGAATCCAGGTAGAATTTGGGACAATGGAAGGGGATCCAGGGAATCTGAGAACAGGCCCCACATCAAGATGAAAAGACCTCTCCTTGGGTACTGAGTAATTATGGAATTATAGTTTACTAGTGACCTAACGGGTGGAGGGTTTTTGTATGATACTTCTAATTGATTGATGAACAAGTGACTGATTGAATTAATCAAGACTTTGCCCCAGGAGTGGAAGACTTTGCTGAATAAGTGACTGATTGAGTTAACTTAAGAGTGACTATTTTACTTTGAAACTATGTTGTGAATATTATATTGTGACTATTATATAATTGTTACTGATAAGTGACTGATTGAGTTAACTTAGTTGCCCCATGAGTGGAAGACTTTGACAATTGTACTTTAAGACTATGTTGTGAATATTATATTGTGATTTTCTGTGATAACTTGTAATATTGTGAATGCTGTACCTTGATTTTCTGTAAAAGTTTTGCTTTGCTTTGTTATGGAATAGAGTGATCACTATACTGTGTAATCAGAATGTTAAAAGCTATTCACAGTAGCATTATTCTAAAAAGCTGTTTGTGAATGGCATTACAATCTCTTCCTAATTCTTTTTTTAAGATCAAATGAACCACATATAATACCTCTTTCATATGAGAAATACTTTAAGAGAACTACCATGCTTCCATCATCTCCTCTTCAATTTAAACAATTATAATTTCCTCTAAACATTATAGAGTATAATCTCTAGTACCATTACTGGGTCATACTTTTCTAGATGGAGCAGCAAGATATTTTGATGGAGAGGCAGGAGGTAGCATATTCCAGGTAAGTCAAACTACTGCTACCACATCTCTTCAGACTCCCAAGGAAATAGTCCAACAACCCAAACCAAAGAGCCTTGGAAATAGTAATGCTGCCTATCCTAACCCCAGTTCCTTCCCCATGCAAAAGTAGTCTGACTCACTACTGGAGCCATGAGTGAGGGAGAGAGATAACTATGGAGAAACAGCTTGTCTTACCCATAACTATCAAAGCCGCCCTAACCAAATACTATCAATAGTCAGGTAAACTTAAAGGTATTTTGAGTGGCAGCATCCTGCCCCAGGATGACCAGTCCTTCTTCCAGTCCATTTATGACATTCATCATCTTGAGAAGCAGCCCCTGTGAAGATCTTACCTAGCAACTAATTCTATAGGGACTGCAGTCATAGCTACTGAAGACTATCCTCACAGAAATTTCTTGCCACTAAAGTCCTAGACAGTAATTAAAAAAATTCAACTTCAGAAAATTATATTTTTATCATTGAAAATATTTTAAGGAAATATATATACCATGCCATTTGCTGCAGTACCTTAAGGATCACACAAACTTTACATCTATCTTGAAGCTGAAATTTTTTTTATATGTGTTGTCTCCTTTCTTAGAATATTAATTACTTGTGAGCAGAGATACTTCACTTTTTAAATTTCTATCCAGTTCTTTCACATAATAAATGCCTAATGCATTTGTTCATTCAAGATACCATCTTCAATTTTTAACTCTCTTGAAATCAAAGCCTCACCTATCCATTAAAATTGAATACACTATTTTTGATATGCTGTGATAAACTAATGGAGTTACAGTCTTATGCATCTAGAGCAACTAAGGATCTCAAAATTCATCTAGTCCAATCCTTTCATTTAAAATATTTGGAAAATTGAGCATAGGGAGATTTATCAGCTTAACTTGACAAAGGTTGCACAGGTACAGGGATGGGATTTTTAACCTTAGTCTTCTTTCTCCAATGTTAATGATCTTTCCATTATACCATGTACTATTTTCTTATCATGTAAAATGTCATCAATAGCCCAGTATGTTTGTTGGTAAGTGCTTCTTTGCTTCTAGTAATTAAGTATTACTTTGACACATCAAAACCAACTTCTTTTCAGAAAAGATATGTATCTTCACAAAAATCAAAAACTATATTTAAAATAAGTGAGTGAAATAAATTTATTCTCAAAGGGCCTATTTCATATCCAAGAAAACTGAGTTACAGATCTACCTATTTTTTGTGATTCTTTAACTCAAACAAAACTAGATTATTCATATTTCCCTAAAACATTTAATATTTTTCTCTTTGTCTTTTACTTGTTATTTTTTTTTTCACCTTCCTTGGAATCAATTTTCTCCCTCATTTCTCTCCTTAAACTCTATGTATTCTTCAAGTTCCACTCTGTGGAACTTAACTCAAATTCCACTTCTGTAAAACCACCCTAATCTTCCACCAGACGTATCTCCCCCATATTAGTCTATGTTTCTACACTTTTTCTCAGCTCTCTTTTCAATCCAAATTCCATTCAACAAAGATTTATAAATTCAGAATTTGTGCCTGTCAGTTTCTGAGGATTTACGAAAAATTAAAATAAAATAGACCCTGACCTCAAGAAGCTTACATTCTCTTGAACTCTAGCCCTTTATCATTTGGTTTTCCAGTCAGTTATTTATGTATATACTTTATTATCTTTATTTAAGCTGCAGATCATAACTTTCATATTTGAATGCCCCACAACAACTAACACAGTATCTCACACATAATATAAACTCAAAATCATGGTGTGAAAATACATTGAAATAAATCTCAACTGCCAGTACTTAAGCTTGCTAGGCTGGAAATTGCTTTGCAAGTTTTAACTCATGCAAAAGTCTTTAAAAGAAAGTCTCTATATGCATTATAACTGAACTATTTTGCTATAGTAGAAATAAAGGAATAGAGTAATTTAGAGCATTAGTTTCCTTGCATAATATTGAGCCTAATTTAGTGAAATTTCTTTCATTTTATTATGAAAACTGCTAAGTCAATATATATGCATGAATCTTAGTTATTAGACCAATTTTCCTTAAAAGATTTTCTTTTTACAATTTTCTAACCTCAAGGTTCTCTTTAAAAATATACGCTTTTCTTTTTAAGTACAATTTGATCCTGATATGTTTCTATATGTAATGATGAGTAGCCTAGGTTTTGGACATCATTTCCTGTTCATATCTTGGAGAATAACAAACCTAGCCTTTGTCTCACACATCTTCATGAGCTATAATTACTTTTCAAATCTTCAATTTCAAATAAATTGGTGAAAACCTCTTGCTAGTCTAAGCATATAGTTGTTTGAAACATGAACAAAAGCTGTCAAGGAAAGTTCAGAATTTCCTTTTAGATTTTTGTGTCTGAATATATATATATATATATATATATATATGTATATATATATAATTTCCATAAAAAAATATATGGGAGAGACAGTGGTATTGCATGACTAGGGTTAGAAGGTAGCCTCCCAGGCAAGGTAATCTGATTTCAAGTGCTGCTTCTGAAACATACTAATTGTATGACCATTTACAAGTCACTTAACCATTAATAGAAATTCTTGAGCCCATGAAATGACAAACCTGGACAATAAAAAAATTAAATATGCTAAATCTACATTGTGAAATCCTTGTTAAAATATATTACTCCATAGAAATGAACAAAAACCAGAGGAGAGCAGTACTAAAAACAGATTTTTAATATGCTAACTATGATTGATCTGAAGCCTACTGAAACTCTCCGAGGATACTAGAATATACGTACTTTAAATATTGTATTTTCACTTCTCTCAATTAATTACCTTTATAAAGAAAAATCTTCATCAGGGTTGGATAATTCAAAAAAGTTTATTAAAGCACCTAGCCTATGCTATGCAAGGTAGCAGTGCTAAACACTGAAGAAGATAAAAAGATGAATAATGCCCTGTCTTCACCTTCAAGAAAAAAAAATTATTGCTTCCAGTCCATAGCTGAGATTAAAATTAAAAACTGATATTTACACAATGCATTACCATTTGCTATTATTAACTGTTTGGAAATTCAAGACAAAAGAGAAGAAGAGATGAGATAAAATGAAGACAGTATGTAGGGAGCTAAAACATCTGATCCAGGATCCAGGTAGTTCTTTGAGGCCAGCTCTGGGTTTTCCTAGTGATGCAGCGGCATGACAAACTTGCCTAATTGCTGGAGATCCAGGGCTATGCCCTGTTCTGGGATATTAGCCAGAGGATTTTAGCTCACTACAAAATTACTAATACATTTAGATAACTATACATCCTGTATGGGAACACTAAGTAGAGAAAGGACATGATAGCCTTCAAGGTCTGCCTGATATTATGGGAATATAGTGCCCAATAGTTACATTCTTTGTCTCTTTGCTCTATAAAAATCTTGTTGAGAGTATCAATAAATGGAGTTCTATTCTGAACTGCCTACCTGGCCTGGTTCATCTCATGCCTCTGCTCACATTTGATGATGGCATCAAGTGGCCCCCATCAAAAGTAGAAGAAGGAAAAAGAATTATTCCCAAGTAGTTTATATTTTTCAGGGAAGACAATATGCATACATAAACACATATATATGTATAAACAGAATATATAGAGGCTAAATGCAAAATTTTAAAAAAAGGTAGTTAGGGACAAATTGCTCTAGATGTTAGTGGACTATAAAAAGTGGTGTTTGGGTTGTGTCTTGAAGGAAAAAAGGGAGTCTAAGAAGTGAGGTTAAGAGAGAATATATTCTAGGATCTGGGTACAGCCATTTTACAGACTTAGAGAAAATGCCAGTTTGGTTGCATTGTAGTATACAACAACGTTTAATGAGGTTAGAAAGAAAAATTGGGGCCTGGTTGTGCAGAGGTTTAATAGGAGAATTTACAATTCTATCATAAAGACAATAAGGACACACTGAGATTTATTTAGTAGAGGAGGGTTGGTGATATCTGTGCTTAAAATAACTCACTTTAGGTGGTATGTGGGTTTTAAATAGGAATAGGGGGAGATTTGAGGCAGGGATGCCATTTTACAAGTTTCTGCAATAAAGATACATCCTGTTGGACAAATTAAAAATACATACATATACATATATATATATATACATGCAAAATTAATATAAGTAAGAGGGAGGGTTGCTTCACTAATCAATGGGAAAATCAGGAAAGATATTATGTATGAGGCATGCTTTGAAAAAATGATATGGATTTGAAGAGGTAGGAAATTCCTAGAATGGGTACAACCCTGGTAAAATCAAAGTTAGGAGATGCAATGTCAGGAACAGGGATATAGTTAGTAGCTCAATATTATTATAATAAAAAAAGTGAGCAAGGGAACATTATATGAATTGAGATATGAAAGAAAGATGAGAGAAAAATTGTGAAGGATTTAAATGTCAGAATGAGGATTTTGTATTTTATTCCAGAGGTAATAGGGAGCCATTACAAATTTCTGATTAGGATAAAATGTTGTGTTAAGAATATGATTCTTAATATATGTGGAGGATATAGTAAAAAGGAGAGAAACTAAAGGCAGGGGGATCAATTAAGAAGATATTAAAATATTTATGGAAACAGAAAATGAGGGCCTGAACTAGTTCCATGACTGTGTAAATATAGAGAAAGAAATATAAGAGATAATGTGGAGATATAATTGACAAAACTTGAAGACCAATTGAATAGGGTAAAGGAATAGAAGGGAAGGATAGATAATGATGGCAAGATTATGAAAATAAGTACCTAGGTAGATGATCTTACCCTCAACAGAAATAAGGAACTCTTTTCATCCCATGCTCCTCCTCTCTAAGATAAACAGATAAATAATATATGCTACAAGTGACTAAGGAAAACTGTAGCATTCTGAGGGTGAATGCCTGAAGAGATACTAAAAGCACAGTCACATTTTGGACCTAGGGCTAATATCAGTGGTTGACAATTTGAAGGGATTTACATAGCTCAATATAATTTCCTAGAGAGTACTTTGAACAACAGGGAGACTTTCCTTGGTAAAGGGATTCCAATTCTTCCTATTAAAATTACCAGGGGGAATGGAGCAAAGATGCCAGAGTAAGAGCAGGGACTAGCTTGAGGTCTCTCCCAAATTCCTTAGAATACCTGTAAAAATAACTCTAAACAAATTTTAGAGCTGCAGAACCACAAAATGAAAGAATAAAGCAAATCTCCAGCCCAAGGCAACCAGGAAGGTTGACAGGAAGCGCATATCATACCAGGCTGTGAGCAGGCCATGCTATCACAGATAGAGCCAGAGAAAGCCTCAGGGGACTGAATTACTGGCAGCTGTGGTTTTCAGGGTTTTCAACCCACAAAACACCAAAGACAGCGTAGAAAGATAGCGGGAAAACTCTGTGGGACCTTGTTGAAAGAGGAATGTGGTCTGTCTGGGGTCCGGCCCAAGCCCCAGGGTGGTGGAGGTGGTTGTGGTGGTGGCAGCAGCAGTAGCACTAGTAGCATCTCCTTCCAGAGCTCTGGATCCACAGATGGTGGGGGGTTTGGTGGCTGATACAAAACTGCTAAAGCCTGGGATAGTACACTCATACCCACAAGCACCGCTGCCCCCACGAAGCAGTGTCCTATACTGACAAAGAGTTAGAAAGTCAGGTGTTTGGCTAGGAAGATGAGCAAACAGTGTAAAAAAGTCAGACTATAGAATCTTACTTTCATGACAAAGAAGATCAAAATATACAACCAGAAGAAGTCAATAAAGTCAAAGCTCCTGCATCAAAAGACCCTAAGAGAAATCTTAATTAAAACTGCCAGGGTGTTTAGCCATAATATTTCTATAGTTGATCTGAAATCCAAAGAAAAAATAAGGTTGTCTCTGAATCTTTATTTTTAGTAACCTTGCACAGAAATTTATCATTTCCTTCAATGATTTAAAAACATTATTCCGAGAAATGACCCATAGGCATCTTCAGAATGTCAAAGTAATCAATGACACAAAAATGGTTAATAACCCATCTTATTAGAACAAAGTATTTATGACAAGTTTCCATGTAGATATATTTAGGGAAAAAAGAGTTCCACAATGTAGGATTTATCACTTCCCAAATGTAGCATAATAGGCTGTATGACTTAGTAGATAGAGACAAAAATAAAGCCAGATAAATTGGGTTCAAATACTGCATATGACACAATATCTGTGATTTTGGGCAAGTCACATAAAATCTTAATGGTCTAGTCAACTCTTTAGTATCATAAATTGCAAAGAAGCTGACTTGTATTAGTATAAAGTATTTCATTTACTAATGAAACCACAAATCTAAACTCTGCCCCAAATTTTGAACTAAGAGCTTATATTTGGTTGAGCTTTTGTGAAGACTTCAACATTTTCCAATTACCTATTATTAGAAACAATTGAAATTTCAACCAAATGAGGAAAAAAAATTCTTTAACTTATGAATTCTATCAAAAAAGGATAATATAACATTTTATCCTCTAATTGTGACACTAGATATATTCTGAAAAGGCATCATGAGTGGACACCACAATTACACAAATCACAAAAATGTGTCAAGAGAAGATATCATGAGATGATTTTTTGAGAAAATATAATGATAATCTTGAAAAAGAATGACTTCATATAAGAAAACTGAGCTGAGGGGTAGAGCTAAGATGGTGGAGAAAAGTCAAAAAGTTCCCTGAGCTCTCCCCAATTTCCCTCAAAAACAACATTAAATCAAGTCTCTAAACAGATTGTGGAGTTACAGAATATAAAAAAAGGTAGAATGAAACATTTTCCTGCTTAAGATACCTTGGAAGGACTTTAGGAAAAGTCTATCTCAGTTGGATAAAAGGTAACATAAGCACAACCCAGTGCAGACAGTGTGTGGGCAAGGTGGTAGGAGGCTTTTAGTGACAGCACAGATTGGCAGCCAAAGTTCCTTCATCCTGGCTCAGTGGTCAGTAGGCCAACTATGAAACCTCTGGCCTTGGTGCAGATGGTGGATTACTAGCCCTGGAGACCAGAGAGCAACAGGCATGACTAGTCCAGGATACACCAGTGCAGTGAGCAAACATCTAGCATTCAAGGCCTCAGTACACAAAGCCAGTCACCAGGCCCATGCCCTGAGCACAGTCAGTGCCATCTGCATGCCAGAAGTAGAGCTCAACTTTAAAAGTCACAAAATAGGCCAAAAACTGAGCAAGAAGGAAAAAAAAGAGCTTCTACCACAGAAAAGTACTATGGTGACAGGGAAGATCAAAACACAAAAGAGGATAACATTCCCAGAATGTCTATACCTGAAAACTCAAAAGGGAATGTAAATTTGTCCTAAGCCCAAAAATCCTCCAAGGAAGAGCTTTAAAAAAAGATTTTAAAAGTCAAAAAATAGAGGTGGAAGAAAAATTGGGGAAAAGAAATGAAAGGTATGCAAGAAAAAAAATCAACAGTTTGGAAAAGAAAAGATAAAAATTCCTTAAAAAAGAAAAGCTGCCAAATGGGAAAAAATATCCACTGCAGAAAACAACTCCTTAAAAAGTAGAATTGGCCAAAAAGAAAAAGAGGTAAAATAGTGTAATGGAAATGCAAATTTAAAGATCTTCCCTGCCCCTAGGCTAAAGTACACCTGAAGCCTGGGGTGGGAGGCTTGTTTTTCAGTAAATACTTCTTGATTGGCCAGTGAGTCAATAAGGTTGTTACATTTTCTGAGCCAGGAGAAGGCTATATAAACCCTGATGTGTAGCTTTGTTTTGGGACTCACTTTGAGAAGTGTTCTGTGATTTGATCTGAATTCTGGGTAGCCTTTGTTGAGAGTCCCCTGGCTTTGAAAAACCCAGATGTTGATTGGGTATGGATGTAATGGCTGGACAGTTTGGAAAGCTGTCTACTTGATCTGTTTCTGTCTTGATAATTCTGCCTGTATACTTTGAAGTTCCGTATGCTGACCTTTTTGCCCTGAACAAGGTAAACGATATATGGTCTGACGGATTAAAGTAAGCTTGTTCACCCATTTTGAGTTGCTTTCCTTTATCAAAGCAGATCCAAGAACCTGTGAGCAGGCACCCTGGGGACACTGGGGTGCTTGCCGCTACAAAATGGTGTCACGAACAGGATCTGCAGAGTAAAAGGAAAGTATGGGGACTGGGATAATTATTTGTTTCCCAGTTGTGGTAGCTGTGACTCTGTGGAGCTGTGGAGCAGGAGAGAAGAATGGCCTGCATGCGGACTTCACTGAGCTGAGAGCAGGAATGGTGAGCTGCCTGCATCGGAACCTGGGCAGAAGCCAGGAGTGGCTGCTGCCTGCTGGAGGAGAAGGAGCCCAGGAGTTCGGAATTCAGCCACAGGAAAAGATAAGAACTGAGCAGCAAAGCAGGGGCACTGAATGTGTTTCCTGGCTGCATCCCACAGTTTGGGACCCAGGGGGAGGATGGACTTGTGACTATGGTGGGTGGGATGAAGTGCCTTGGATCCCCAGGGACGCCGCCTTGTTGGTTTTGTTGCCCAGCCCCCTCTCTGTACTTGGAAGCAGGGGCTGGAGCTGTGTGAGGGGAAGGACACCGCCCCCCCCCCCCTCCAGAACTTTATTTGAACTCTTGTTTTGAACTGAAGTGATGATGCTATGTCCTTGGTGTTTGTTTAAGGCCCAGTGTCCACTTTGGTAACTTTAGTTCTGTACCTTGAAAATGTGACCTAAGAGATGCTTAGTGCTAATTCAAATGTAAATTGTCTATGCTATGGGCATGAAAGATCTTGGGGCTGAATGTAATGGAAATGCAAATTTAAAGATCTTCCCTGCCCCTAGGCTAAAGTGCACCTGAAGCCTGGGGTGGGAGGCTTGTTTTTCAGTAAATACTTCTTGATTGGCCAGTGAGTCAATAAGGTTGTTACATTTTCTGAGCCAGGAGAAGGCTATATAAGCCCTGATGTGTAGCTTTGTTTTGGGACTCACTTTGAGAAGTGTTCTGTGATTTGATCTGAATTCTGGGAAGCTGTTGTTGAGAGTCCCCAGGCTTTGAAAAACCCAGATGTTGATTGGGTATGGATGTAATGGCTGGACAGTTTGGAAAGCTGTCTACTTGATCTGTTTCTGTCTTGATAATTCTGCCTGTATACTTTGAAGTTCCGTATGCTGACCTTTTTGCCCTGAACAAGGTAAACGATATATGGTCTGACTGATTAAAGTAAGCTTGTTAACCCATTTTGAGTTGCTTTCCTTTATCAAAGCAGATCCAAGAACCTGTGAGCAGGCACCCTGGGGACACTGGGGTGCTTGCTGCTACAAATAGCTAACTAAAGAAAATGATTCCTTAAAAATTTCAATTGGGCAAGTGGAAGATAATTATTTTGTTAGGCATCAAAAGTCACTCAAACCAAAGCAAAAGAATGAAAAAAATAGAAGAAAATGCAAAATACTTCATTGGAAAAAAAATAACTGACCTTGAAAAAAGATCCAGAACAGATAATTTAAGAATTATTGGACTACCTGAAAGCCACGATCATAAAAGATCCTTTGACAGCCTCTTTTAAGAAATTGTTGAGGAAAACTACACTGATATCCTAGAACCAAAGGGTGAAATAGTCATTGAGAGCATCCATGGGTCACCTCCTGAAAGAGATACCAAAAAAGGGGAATGCAAGGAATATTGTAGCCAAATTCCAGAATTATTAGTTAAATGAGAAAACACTGAAAGCAGCCAGAAAGAAATAGTACAAATATTGTGGTGTCACAAACAGGATTACACAAGACTTAGCAGCTTCTATATTAAAAGATGGGAGGGCTTAGAATATGATATTCCAGAGGGAAAAGAAGCTAGGATTACAATCAAGAATCAGCTACCAGCAAACCTGAGAATAATATTTCAGGGAAACAATGGACATACAAATAAAATAGGGGGGAAATAAAATGAAAACATTCCTGATGAAGAGAAGAGAGAAGTAAAGAAAATTCAATCTTCAAATGTAGGACTCAAAGGAAGCACAAAAAAGTCAATCAGGAAAGAAAAAAATCATATTATTCTATAAGGTTAAACTTTTTAAGTCAATAAAGGGAAGATGATGCTTGTAACTCTTGAGAACTGTATCTTCATTAGAAGGGACATAAATAGACAGAGGATGTGGATGTAAGTTGACTTTGATGTGAACATATAAAAAAATAAGGGGTGAAAAAAATGGTCTGTACTTGGAGAAGAGGATAGGAGAGGTAAAATAAGTTAAAACTACATCACATGAAGAGGCAAAAAAAGACCTATTACATTAAAGGTAAAGAAGGAAGGGGGAAGGGTGGCTAAGCATAGTTTGAACCTTACTCTTATCAGATTTGGCTCAAAGAGGAAAAATCATATTCACTCAGTTGGGTATAGAAATTTATCTTATCTGATGGAGAAGTAGGAGGAGAAAGAGAAAGGAAAAGGGAGGAGGTGGATTTAGAGGAGGACAGAGGCAATAGGGGAAACAGAAAAGAATAGGAAAGGGAACTGATAGAAGGAAGGCAGATTGAAGAAGGTGGTTGTCAGAAGCAAAACACTGGTGAGGAGAGAGAGGGTCAAAGGAGAGAGAAAACTATAAACAGAGGGGAAAATAAGATAGAGGGAAATCAATCATAACTGAATGTGAATGGGATGAACTCTATCATTAAATGGAAGTAGATAGCAGAGTGGATTAAAAACCAGAATCTTACAATGTATTATTTACAAAAACACATTTGAATCAGAGAGATACACACAGATAAATGTTAAAGACTGCAGCAGAATATATTATGCTTCAGCTGAAAAAAAAAAAAACAGGAGTAGCAATCCTGATCATGGAGAAAGCAAAAGCAGGGGCAGAGTCAAGATGGTAGGAGTAGAAAAAGGACTTCTTCAGGGCTCTGGCTACCACCTCCTCCAATTCATGTAAAAGGTGACTCTGAACAAACTTTGGAGGTACACAACCCAGAAAATGACACAGAGAAGCTAACTATCCAATGAGGACAGCCTGGCAGGCTGGCAGAAATTGGCCAGCTCAGTGTTCTGGGAGCTGATCCCAGCCCTGCATGGATGGAAGTCTTAGCCTCAGGTTGGCCACAGCCAGCCACCATCTGGAGGGACTTCAGATCACCAGCGGTTGTTTTGGTTTCCAGAATTATTAGCATATAGATGCTAAGGACAAAGTGAGAGATCAGTTCAGTGTGGACTTTTGGACCTGAGAATTTGGGAGTGCAGTTTGCCTTTGCCCCTGTGGCAAAAAAATGGCACAGCCACATGGCTGCTGCAGATCCTGGACTGCAGATTGTAGGGGGACCAAGTGACCTCTCTCTCCTCACCAGTGTTTTGCTTCTGACTACCACCTTCTTCAATCTACCCTCCCTTCTATCAGTTCCTCTTCCTCTTCTTTTCCATTTCCCCTATTGCCTCTACCCTCCCTTAAATCCACCTCCTCCCTTTTCCTTTCCCTTTCTCCTCCTAATTCTCCATAAGATTGTAGGGGGACCAAGTGACATGTCTGAGGGGTAATCACTGTTGCTCTAACCTGCTTGTATCTACATTGCTGTCTAGGGTGAAGGTCCTGGGGTGTGTGACCAGCTTGCCAGAGCATATGGAGGCTTCAGAGAGGGCACCCAACTAATACTTTCAGCATCTGTGAAAACCCCAGTATTTGGGATAAAGTTCCTCTGCGTGTTAGCAGAGTCCTATGTGGCAAAAAAGCTCAACAGTCAAGTAATTGAGTGGCAACATGAACAAATGAGTCAAGCAAAGCAAGCAGAGCCACCCAACTTTACACTCCTATTTTGGGGACAAAAAGGATAAAAGCATGGAACAGAAGGAAGACAGTGAAGTCAGAACTCCAGCAACAAAAGCTTCCAAGAATAATATGACCTGTTTACAGGCCATAGAGAATCTTAAGAAGGATTTTGAAAACCAAATAAGAGAAGTGGAGGAAAAATTGGGAAGAGAAATGAGAACAATGCAAGAAAATTATGAAATCAGAGTCAACAACCTGACTGAAGAAATTAACACCTTAAAAAATAGAGTAACTCAAATGGCAAAAGAGGTTCAAAAAACCAATGAGGAGAAGAATGCCTTAAAAAGCCAAATTTGCAAGATGGAAAAGGAATCTCAAAAGCTCACTAAAGAGAATCATTCCTTCAGAATTAGATTGGAGAAAATGGAAGCCAGTGATTTTATGAGAAATCAAGATGCAATTAAATAGATCCAAACAAATGAAAGAATAGAAGTAATGTGAAATATTTCATTGGGAAAACCATTGACCTGGAGAATAGATCCAGGAGAGATAATTTAAAAATTATTGGACTACCTGAAAGCCATGACCAAAGTAAGAACCTAGAAATCATCCTTCAAGTAATTCTCAAGGAAAATTGCGCTGATGTTTTAGAACCAGAGGGCAAAATAGAGGTTGAAAGAATCCACCAATTACCTCCTGAAAAAGATCACCAAAAGAAAACTCCTAGGAATATTATAGCCAGGTTCTGGAGTTCCCAGATGTACTGTAATTACCAAGGAAAGGCAACTACCCAAGGTTCAAAATACCAGCATAGGTGCTCTCCATTTTATTCAGTGACAAACCAAGAACAGAGAAGGTCAAAACATGACATCATTCAAAATACAGCATTTACTAAGTGTGATTAAATAATTTCCAAGGACTACCCCACCCCAGGATCTTCCAATCATTCAATCAATTACAAAGTCCCTGGTCTAAATACTTCTCCACCCCTAGGTTATACCTTCATTTAGTCCACCACAAAGCCCCTCTTCTCAAATGGAGATTAGTTTCCAAATATAAGTAAAGTACATTCATTTGCTCAAACCATAGGACACAAAAAGGTCAAAAGTTCCCCACCCCTGGATCAATATTGAATCTACACCAGAGTTACAACAAGTTTAAGCACAGCACTTAATACTCAAATGGAGGTCTTTTCTTCATCTTGACAGGAGGCAAGTTCTCAGCAATCTTAGTTCCTGGGGAGACAAGGCTTAGCAAGGCCACAAGATACATTGCCAGTTCCTCCATTAATTCATCCTCTGTCTGTAGAACAGTCCTAGAACCCCTTAAAACATTAGCAAAACCCTCTCCTAGGATTTCTGTAAACATACAACAAGAAAATCCTTCTTCAGGGCTTCTGAACCAACAGGAAGGTTCCCAGACCCCTGCAAGAACAGCACTGTCCCTCACCAGTGGACAGTATTCATTCTGTCTGCAGGACAGTCTCCAGACCCCTGCAACAACAGCACTGTCCTTCACCAGTGGACAGTATTCACTCTCTGTCTGCAGGACAGTCTCCAGACCCCTGCAACAACAGCACTGTCCTTCAGCAGTGGACAGTATTCATTCTGTCTGCAGGACAGTCTCCAGACCCCTGCAACAACAGCACTGTCCTTCACCAGTGGACAGTATTCACTCTCTGTCTGCATGACAGTGTCAGGGCTTCTTAGCCTAAAGCCAGGTTCCAGGACTTCTTCAACAACAGGACTGTCTTTCACCAGTGGACAAATCTGGCAAAACAACATCAAAACAGACAGACAAAGTACCAGCAAAACAGCCATGTCTCCTCAGTACTTGGCAGCTCCGGGGGCAGGTCTCAAAAGTGCAGGGCAATTCAAAGCGGCCACCAGCAATTATCTTAGTCTCTCTCTCTGCCTCCACGAGGTGCTGCTTCCAAAAAGGTCTTCCACCTCTCTCTTGTGTCTCCAAATCTACGTCACCAGCTCCTCCCAGTTCAGGACTTTCTTTTCACATCAACAAGTCCATCCCACAGGTGGGATTAACAAGCTCTGGGTTTTAACACAATCAATTTGAAAACCAAGCCAATACAGGGGGAATCTTTAAATGCCATTACTATCACACCAGATCAAGGAGAAAATATTACAAGCATCCAGGAAGAAACAATTTGAATATTGTGGAAACACAATCAAGATAACTCAGGACCTGGCACCTTCTACATGGAGGGAGCAAAAGGCTTGGAATATGGTATTCTGGAGCTAAAAGGAGCTGGGATTAAAACCAAGAATCATCTACCCAGCAAAACTGAGTATCATGTTTCAGGGCAAAATATGGTCATTAAGTGAAATAGAGGACTTTCAAGCATTCTTGATGAAAAAAGCAGAGTTGAATAGTAAATCTGACATTCAGAAACAAGAAGCAAGAGAAGCATGAGAAGGTAAATGGAAAAAAAATCATAAGGAACTTATCAAATTTGAATTACTCATATTCCTACATGGAAAAAATGATCAGTGCAACTTATGAAACTTTTTTCAGTGTCAGAATAGTTGAAGGGAATAGAAATGTATATGTTTTTGTATGTGTGTGTGTATATATATGTATATATACATGTGTGTGTATGTGTGTATATGTTTAAGTCTATATAGGTGGGTATATGGGCATATGAATGCATATGTGAGTGTGTGTATATATGTCTACAGGTATACATAGACAGACAGCACAGGACCAATTGAATAAGAAGGGATGATACTTAAAAGGTGAAATTAAGAGGTGAGGGAGAAATATAATGAGAGGAAATAGGGAGAGACAGAATTATCTCATATAGAAGAGGCAAGGGAAAATTGTTACAATGGAGGGGAAGAACAGAAAGGCAAAAGGGAATGGGTCAACCTTATTCTCATTGAATTTGGCTTAGGGAGGGAATAATATACACACTAAATAGGGTATCTCACCCTAGAGCAGAGTAGAGAGGAAGAGGAAGAGAGGGCGATAATGGAAGGGAGGGCATGGTGGGGGGGAGGGAAGTTGGAAGCACACACTTTTGAAAATGGAAAGGATCAAAGTAGAGAATAAAACAACTGGGAGTGGGATAGGATCAAGGGAAATATAGTCAGGCTTTTACAATATAGCCACTATGGCAATGTTTTGTATAGATACATATATGCAGCCTATACTGAATTGCTTATTTTCCCAGTAAGGGTGGGTGACAAGGGAGGAAGAGAATGAATCTAGAATTCAAAGTTTTAAAATCAAATGATTTAAAAAGGTGTGTGTGTGTGTGTGTGTGTGTGTATGTATGTACATATATATTATTATTATTATTAACATTTTTTAACTGGGAAATAAGTTATACAGGCAGTGGGGCATAGAGATCCCCTGTGCCCTACTGGAAAGTCAGAGGAAGTATGGGAGAAGATGTGAGAGAGAGCAGATTGGAGGAGGGAATATCCAGTTAGATTGCTATTTTGGGGTGGTGGTAGTGGAAATATGGGGAGAAAATTGTAACTCATAATCTTGTGGAAATTAATGATGTAAACTAGAAGTTAATAAAGCATTTGATAAAAAATTTAAAAATAGGAAATAAAGAGAAAGCAAAAGCAAAATAGATCTACTTAAAAGGAATAATTAAGAAAAATACATTTTGCAAAAAGATACAATGAAAATTCTTATATAACTCAAATGAAGGAAGTATACAGAAAAGTATACTACTGAGAGAGCTAAACCTCCCACTCTCAGAACTAGATAAGTCTAACGAAAAAAAAAAAATAAACAAGGAAAAAGTTAAGGAGGTGAATAAAATTTTACAAAAAAGAAATAGATATGATAAACCTGTATAAAAAACTGAATGTGAATAAGAAATTAATGTAACATGGCAACTACATAAAACCTGACCATGTATTAGAGCATAAAGATCATAGTCAAATTCACAAAGACAAAAAATATTAAATGCATTCTTTTCATATCTTGATGCAATAAGAATTATACATAATGGAGACCCATGAAAATATAGACCAAAAATTATTTGGAAATTAAATAATCTTCTTTTAAAGAATAAGTGGATCAAACAACAAATCATAGAAACAATAATTTTATCCAAGAGAATTACTATAATGAGACAACATGCCAAGTCTTATGGGATACAGGGAAAGCATTTCTCCAGAGAATTTTATATCTCTAAATGCTTACATGAATAAAACAGAGAAAGAGAAGATCAATGAATTGGACATGCAATTAAAAAAGGTAGAAAAAGAACAAATCAAAAAAGGTCAATTAAATACAAATTTAGAAATTCTGACAATAAAAGGAGAAATTAATAGAAATTGAAATTAAGAAAACTATTGACTTAAGAAACAAAACTTAGCTGATTTTATGAAAAAAAAAGCAACATAATAGATAAACCTTTGGTTAATTTTATTTTTAAGAAGAAAATCAAATTCCCACTATCAAAAATGAACAAGGTGAATTCACCACCTAAAAAATAATAATTAGTCACTATTTTGCCCAACCATATGCCAATAAATCTGACAATCTTTGTGACACTGATGAATATTTAAATGTGTATATGTGTGTGTGTGTTTCCTAGAGTGACAGAAAAAAAAGAATAAATACTGAAATAACCCCATTTCAGAAAATGAAATTAAATAAACCATCAATCAGCTCCCTAGAAAAAATTTCCAGGGCTATATAGACTTACAAGTGAGTTCTACCAAACATTTAAAGAACAACTAATTGCAATTCTATCTAAACGATTTGGAAAAATAGGTGAAGGAGTCTTACCAAATTCTTTTTTATGACATAAACATGGTGCTTATACCTAAACCAAGAACAGTCATAACAGAGAAAGAAAATTATAGACTAATTTTCTTAATAGATATTGATGCAAAATATAAATAAAATATTAGCAAAGAGATTACAATAATTTATCCTCAGGATAATACACTATCACTAGGTGGTATTTATGCCAGAAATGCAGAATTTGTTCAATATTAGGAAAACTATCAGCATAAATGACCATATCAATAACAAAATCAGCAGAAAATATATGGTTATGTCAAAAGGTGCAGAAAAAAGCTTTTGACACATTGAAGAATGTATTCTTATTAAAAAGACTAGAGAATATTGGAATAAGTGAAGGTTTCCTTAAAATAATAAGTAGTATATGTCTAAAACTGTCAACAATCATTATATGTAATGGGTATAAGCTAGAAGAATTCCCAATAAGATTGGGGATGAAACAAGGATGTCTCTTATTGAATATTGGAGTAGAGATGATAACTTTAACAATAAGAAAAACAATTAGAAGGGAGGAAACACAACTGTCACTCTTTGCATATGATATGATTCTATACTTAGAGAATTCAATGAAAAACTTGAAACAATAACTTTAGTGAAGTTGCAGGCTATAAAATAAATCCACATAACTCATAAACATTTCCATATGTTACTTAAAGCCTAGCCGTAAGAGATATTAAAAGAAGTTCTATTTAAAGCAACTGCAAAGAAAATAAAATATTTGGGAATCTGCCTGCCAAGACAAACCCAGGAACTTTATGAACACAATTACAAAACACTTTTCACACAAATAAAGGTAGATATAAACAACTGGAAAAATGCCATTGTTCATGGTTAGGTTAAGATAATATAATAAAAAATTGCAATTTTGCCTAAACTAATTTACTTATTCAGTACCATACGTATCAAACCATGAAAATATTATTTTAAAGAGATAGAAAAAATAATAACAAAATTCCTCTGGAAGAATAAAAGGCCCAATATATAAAGGGAATTAATGGGAAAAGATGAAATGCAAAGAAAAGTGGCCAAGCCACACCTGATATAAAACTATATTATTGTAATGTCAATGCCAAGGAAAGGCAACTTCCCAAGGTTCAGAATACCAGCATAGGTGCTCTCCATTTTATTCAGTGACAAACCAAGAACAGAGAAGGTCAAAACATGACATCATTCAAAATACAGCATTTACTAAGTGTGATTAAATAATCTCCAAGGACTACCCCACCCCCAGACCTTCCAATCATTCAATCAATTACAAAGTCCCTGTTCTAAATACTACTCCACCCCTAGGCTGTACCTTCTTTTAGTCCACCACAAAGCCCCTCTTCTTAAATGGAGATTAGTTTCCAAACATAAGTAAAGTACATTCATTTGTTCAACCATAGAACACAGAAAGGTCAAAAGTTCCCCACCCCTGGATCAATATTGAATCTACACCAGAGTTACAACAAGTTTAAGCACAGCACTTAATACCCAAATGGAGGTCTTTTCTTCATCTTGACAGGAGGCAAGTTCTCAGCAATCTTAGTTCCTGGGGAGACAAGGCTTAGCAAGGCCACAAGATACATTGCCAGTCTCTTCATTAATTCATCCTCTGTCTGCAGAACAGTCCTAGAACCCCTGAAAACATTAGCAAAACCCTCTCCCAGGATTTCTGTAAACATACAACAAGAAAATCCTTCTTCAGGGCTTCTGAACCAACAGAAAGGTTCCCAGACCCCTGCAACAACAGCACTGCCCTTCACCAGTGGACAGTATTCACTCTCTGTCTGCAGGACAGTCTCAGGAGCTCTTAGCCAACAGCCAGGTTCCAGGACTTCTTCAACAGGACTGTCTTTCACCAGTGGACAAAACTGGCAAAACAACATCAAAACAGACAGATAAAATACCAGCAAAACAGCCATGTCTCCTCAGTCCTTGGCAGCTCCGGTGGCAGGTCTCAAAAGTCCAGGGCGATTCAAAGTGGCCCTCAGCAATCCTCTTAGCCTCTCTCTGCCTCCACGAGGGTGCTGCTTCCAAAAAGTTCTTCTGCCCCTCTCTTGTGTCTCTCCAAATCTATGTCACCAACTCCTCCCAGATCGGGACTCTCTTTTCACATCAACAAGTCCATCCCACAGGTGGGATTAACAAGCTCTGGGTTTTAACACAATCAATTTGAAAACCAAGCGAATGCAGGGGGATCTTTATATTCCATTACTATCACAATTATAAAGTGGCAATCATCAAAATTATTTAATTTTGTCTAAGAAAAAGAGTAGTCGGTCAATGGAATAGGTTAGATACTCAAGATATAGAAGTCAATGACTATAGTTCTCTACTATTTGATAAACCCCAAAACTCTATCTTCTGGGAGAAGAACTTATTATTTGACAAAATGTACTGGGGAAAACTGGAAAATAGTATGGTAGAAATTAGGCATAGATTAACATATTATACCATATGACAAGATCAGATCGAAATGTGCACATGATTTATACATAAAGGGATATACCATAAGCAAATTAGGAATCCCAGAAAGAAACAATTCAAATAGCATGGAATTACAACAGTCAAGATCACACAGCTTCTACATTAAAAGATCAGAGGGCTTTGAGTATAATATTCCATAAGGCAAAGGAGCTTGGACTACAACCAAGGATCAACTACACAGTAGAATTGAGCATAATCTTTCAGGCAAGGAGATGGATATTCAATGAAATAAGGGACTTCCATGATGAAAAGTCCTTTGATCTTCAAATACAGGACTGAAGAGGGGCATAAACATGGGAAAAAACTTTAAAAAAATGTTATTCAATAAAGGCAAACTGTTGACATCCGTATATATGAAGATAATACTTGCAAATCTTGAGAATTGTATTTTTATTATGACATTTAAAAAGGATATATAGAGAGGGTTTGGGTATAAATTAACTGATGGGATGATAATAAACCTAATTAAAGGGTGCAAAGGGATTATAATGGGAGAAGAGTAAAGGAGGAGGCAGAAGAGGTTAAATTACATCAGGTGAAGAAGCACAAAAATATAGTATAGTAGAGAGAAAGAAGGGAGGGAGATGAGCATTGTTTGAACTTTACTCTCATCAGATTTGAATCAAGTAGGGAATTATACACTTAGTTAAGTAGAAACTTAACTTGCCCTACAGGCAGTAAGAGGGGAAAGGGGATGGTAAAGTTAGGAGGTGATTAGAAGGGAGGGAAGAAGTAGTAAGTGAAAAGGGAAGAAAAGGAGTGGTGGCTGATAGAAGGGAGGGAAGACTGAGGGAGGTGGTGGTCAAAAGCAAAACTCTTTTAAGGAAGGAAAGGGAGAAGGGAGAATAATAGGGCAGGTGGAAATAGAATGGAGAAAAAGACATAGTAATCATAACTGTGAATGTGAATGGAATGGACTCTCCATAAACCAGAAGCAGATATCAGAATGGATTAAAAACCATAATCCTACAATAAGTTGTTTACAATAAACACATCTGAAACAGGGGGACATGCTTAGGGTAAAGGTAAAATGCTGGAGCAGAATATGTTTTGCTTCAGCTGAAGTAAAAAAAAAAAAAGCAGGGGTTGCAATCCTAATCTCAGACAAAACAAAACCAAAAATAGATCTAATCAAAAGAGGTAAGGAAGAAAACTATAAACTGCTAAAAGACACCAGAGACAGTGAAGATACTTGAAGACAGTGAATATCATTACTAAATATGCACCACGTGGTATAATATCCAGATTCTTAGAGGAGAAGTTAAGGGAGTTATAGGAAGAAATAGACACAAAGTGACTTCTGTGGAAATACATTTTGTATATTGCAGCTGGAAAACTATTTTTTTTTTTTGCTTTTTGGAGGGCAATTGGGGTTAAGTGACTCGCCCAAAGTCATAAGGCTAGTTTTTGTGTTAAGTGTCTGAAGCCAAATTTGAACTCAGGACCCCCTGATTCCAGGGCCAGTGCTGTATTTACTGTGCCACCTAGCCATCTCTGAAAATCTTTTAAAAGTAAATGCTGAAAGCTATCTTTATATGTAATTGAAAAAAAAATACTATTAAGTTGAGGGGATGTGGCAGGAAGAAAATGGAGCTGTATCTATAGTCATCAAGGAGAGTGCAATAGAAGAATTAATTACCATTTAGGTAACTTCTGTGATCACTGGTGAGATAGAAACAGTATTCTATCACTGAAAGAATTCCATTATTATGAACCATTTTGATATGTCTGGTGTCATAGTAACTTTCAGAACTACACTCATATCTTAAGTGTTACATATACTGACATTGTGAATCCAGTACCTATGTGTGTCCTCTTTAAACTGACACTCTTTAAAACTGTAATTAGTAGAATAGTTGCTGATCTGCAATGGCAATATGACAGTATTATGCCAATACTATGCCAATAAATCAAAGTTCCAGAACAGCTTCCACCCAGGTATCATCAGCATGTGGTGTGCAATTAGAGGGCAATATAGTTAACTTGGAAGCTTGTAATGATCTTTGATTTTTCTTGCTGTATCCATAAACTTTTCCCTTTGCTATTAATATTCTTGGGAGTATGAAATTGGCACTAATATGTTGTACTATTCAATTAAGAGATTTCCCCAAGGTTTCTTGGTGGGTTCTCGAGTCAAATTAAATATGACTCCCTCCTACCCCAACATAATCCCAGGTCCTTCCTGCTGTAAGTGTCTCTGACATAATGGTTGCCTTGAACTAAATTTGTTTCAATTTAAATACATGTTTAGGAAGTTGAGGTATTATTGAAATACAATATGAATTTTAACTGTGATAAAATGGCTGACAACATGCTTTAATTACTCCTTTTCTTTTTCTTTTTTTTTTTAAAGCAATCGGGGTTAAGTAGCTTGCTCAAGGTTACACAGACAGTTATTTCTGGGTGTGGTGCTAAGTATCTGAGCCCGGATTTGATCCAGGTCATCCAGACACTGGAGCCGGTGCTCTTACTCACTGAGCCACCTGGCCGCCCCTAAGCAATTGGGATTAAGTAACTTGCTCAAGGTTACACAGCCAGGTGTTTCTGGGTGGGTGCTAAGTGTCTGAGCCCAGATTTGATCCCCAGGTCGTCCCGACACTGGAGCCGGTGCTCTTACCCTCTGTGCTACCTGGCCCCCCTAATTACTCCTTTTCTAAGTTTAGTCTTACTAAATATTTTATACATAAGTATGCATATATTGTGCAGTCATGTATTTATATCTCTCAGTAAGTACAATATAAATTTTATAAAATTTTAGAGATAGGAAGATAGAAAAGAATGGTGATTGTAATGGAATGAAAGAGCTAGAAAGAACCTTAGTGGTTTCCAATTCCAACACTATGTTTTTAATAGATAAGGAAAAATTCTAGGTAGGCTAAGAGATTTTCCCAGGGCTATATAATATTTGCCTGAGAAAGTCTGCCAGATTCTAAGTCCAGTGCTAAAGGCCAGAAGTGTCAAAGATCAGTGGTCAACATAGAACATACGATGCTCCCAAGGTCTGCTGAGCCAGATTGAAATATAATTAAGAAATATTTAACAAAGTTAATAAAATACAACAAAACACAGAAAAATATTACATTTTAAATCTAACTCAATGTGTAGCTTACAGAGATTCTTATGCATGTATTACTACCCCCTTTTTCTATTTAAGTTAGATACCACTAATATACCTGCTTTTCTTTCATTACAAAAATGAAAATAATACATGTGCAGAAAAGGCATTTTAAGTAATTATCCTGGGAATATCCATTTATGCACCATATTTTGGTGACTCAGAGAAATTATACCTCCCTTCAGGTTGTCTTGATTATGGACTTTGTATTGTATATAAATCATCAAATTTAATAGTAATTCTAAGGACACTGTTGAATGATCATTTTCATTAATGTATATGTATTGATGTGCAAAAACTATGGAATGTATATTGTGTGTGTATGTATAATTTGTCTTTAAATCTTTGCCTAGTTGGCCCTAATCATCAACCAAGATTTGTTTCAAGAATTATTTTTTCATTTAGTTATCACATAGATGATACATCTTAGCTCCTGAGTGAGCTCTATTTTGCTACTAGTGCAAATGACACAAAAATCTCAAAAGTGAGGGAGAAAAATGAAATGTCTTTTCTTAAAAAAAACTTCATAATAAGGGAAAGAAAATAATTTAACATGGAGTTTCTGTCTTGTGATACTAAGTTTGTATCAATATAATAATGAAATTTATTTCATATTTTGCATATTTTATCTTATTTTATCCTTAAAACAACTTTTAAAAATAATTGCTATAGTTATTATTTTCATTTTAGATGTGTATATATGGAAACTGAGTAAAGTGAAGTGACATAGTATTTAAACCAAGATCTTCTCCTTGACTACAGGTCTAATTGCTCCCATACTCCCTCATATATGAAGTTCAAACAGTCAATTAAAGGAGCTGGTTTGGAACTGTATAGCCAAAACTGATAACTGGAAAAAAAAGAAAAAAAAACAGAGGCAACTAGGTGACACACATGAATAAAGCACAGTTCCTGGAGTCAGGAGGACCTGAGTTCAAATCTGGCCTCATACACTTAGCATACAAACTAGCCATGTGACCTTGGGCAAATCTTGTAGCCCCAACTGCCCTACCTTGCTCCCTTCAAAAAGCACAAAAAGCAAAAAAGTCAGTTTTTTGTTTTTATTTTTTTTAAATTACAAAGGAAGGAGTCTCTGACAAAGCAGCAAATGCAACATATCCATAAAAACTACTTTTATTTATTTCTTGATCCATTTGCTTGTTCATTTATTTATTTATTTGTTTGTTTATTCATTCGTTCATTCATTCATCTATCCATTCATTCATTTATTTATTATTTCATTCATTCATTCATATATCTATCTGTCTATCTATCTATCCATCTATCTATTTATTTTTCTGTCTGTCTGTCTATGTATGTATGTATGCATGCATGCATGTATGTATGTATGTATGTATGTATGTATGTATCTATTATACTGAAAGTTTACCACTTAAAATCATCAGGGACACAAATCATTCTAGAAATCTAGCATATATCAGCCATGCACAAACATGCCTATCAAATGGTGAAAAATGAAATTCTAGTTAGTGAAAAAGTATTGAATTCCCTTTATGTAAATTTAGCTTTTTTGAGACTCCAAGCATGCAATGAATTGCAACTTTAGAGCTTACCACCTAGTGTCTATGTAGCTTTTAATACCCTAACCACTTGATTTCAGGGACTTGAACTTTCAATTATCTCAAAAGAGAGAAAATATATTTATTTTGTGCTTCACAGGAGAAAGAAACCATGGAAATTCATTCTTCTATCTGGATTACTCTGTGCTTCCTTAAGCAAATAGGAGACATATTGGTCAGCTCCCAGTATATAACATGTGGCTCAGTGATATAGATGTAACTAGAAAATATTTAATTGGAATGACTTTCCTGCAATCTTGTGCCCCAATGGAAGATTATGGAATCACAAAGGAAAGAGATCAAATACATGAGACAAATTCATTCTTAAAGTCATATTTGAAACATATATGTACATATGCATATACACATGTAAAATAAAATATACATATCCATAATTTATTCTTTTAAAATTTTAAAATCATGCCATGGTCACTTTCCTATAAAAATTTTTGAGAGTAGAGACAAATAGTCATTCTGAGACATTTAAATGTCAAAAAAAATTTATATTTAAAGATAGTAAATCATATGCAAAGAAAAATGAGATATTTTTCTTTCAAATGGTTTATTAACTTCTGATTTACATCATTAATTTCTGCCATATTTTGAGTTACAAATGTTCTTCCCATTTTTCCCCTACCCACCGCCCCAAAATAGCAGTCCCACAGGATATCCCTCCTTCAATCTGCTCTCTCCCATATTTTCTCCCATACCCCTTTCGAATTTTCCAGCGGGTCTCTGGGCCCCAGTGCCTGTATATATTATTTTCCAATTACATGTAAAATAGTATTAATGATAGTATATATATATGTAGATATATATATTTATATTTGAATATTTGATTTTAAAACTTCGAATTCCAGATTCATTCCCTTCCTCCCTTGTCACCCA
Source organism: Petaurus breviceps papuanus (assembly GCF_028583685.1). Classification (NCBI taxonomy): domain Eukaryota; kingdom Metazoa; phylum Chordata; class Mammalia; order Diprotodontia; family Petauridae; genus Petaurus; species Petaurus breviceps. The sequence continues at coordinate 52,151,365 of NW_027187391.1, forward strand.
CACTTACTGGGAAGATAAGCAGTTCAGATAGGTTGTACATGTGTGGCTAATGCAAAACAATAACATAGTAGATATATTGTAAAAGACTGACTATATTTCCCTCCCTCCTATCCCACCTCCCACTTGATCTATTCTCTACTTTGATTCTGTCCCTTTTCAAAAGTGGATACTTCCAACTTGACTCCCCACCAGTCTGCCCTCCTTTCCATCATCCCCCCTCTCATCTCCTTCCCCCATCCTATTCTTCTGGAGGGTGAGATACCTTATTAAGTGTGTACTTCATTCCGTCCTCAAGCCAAATTCAATGGGAATAAGGTTGACCCATTCCCTTTTCTTTTTCCCCTCCCTTGTAACCATTTCCCTTGCCTCTTCTCTATGAAATAGTTTACCCCATTCTGTCTCTCCCCATCTCCTCTCATTATATTCCTCTCTCACCTCTTAATGTCATCTTTTAAGTACCATCCCTTCCTATTAAATTGGTCCTGTGCCCTCTATGTATACCTGTAAACATATATACATACATGCACATATGTATTCATATGCCCATATACCCTCATATATATATATATATATATATATATATATATATATATATATATATATTTCTATTCCCTTCAATTACTGATAAAAGTTTCATAAGTTACAATTATTGTTTTTCCATGTAGCAATGTTAATAGTTCAACTTTGATAAGTTCCTTATGATTTCTTTTCCCTGTTTACCTTCTCATGCTTCTCTTGCTTCTTGTATCTGAATGTCAAATTTTCTATTGAACTCTGGTTTTTTCAGCAAGAATGCTTGAAAGTCCTCTATTCCACTGAATGACCACATTTTCCCCTGAAACATGATACTCAGTTTTGCTGGGTAGGTGATTCTTGGTTTTAATCCCAGAATATCATATTCCAAGCCCTTCGATTCCTCAGTGTAGAAGATGCCAGATCAGTGGCCGATAGGTAGCACAGTGAATAAGAGCACCGGCCCAAGTGTTGGATGACCTGGGGATTGAATACAGGCTCAGACACTTAGCACCCACCTAGAAACACCTGGCCATGTAACCTTGAGCAAGTTACTGAAACCCAATTGCTTAAAAAAAATAAAAGAAGATGCCAGATCCTGGGTTAACCTGATTGTGTTTCTACAATATTCAAATAGTTTCTTCCTGGCTGCTTGTAATATTCTCTCCTTTGTCTGGGAATTCTGGAACCTGGCTATAATATTCCTAGGAGTTTTCTTTTCGGGATCTTTTTCAGGAGGTGATCGGTGGGTTCTTTCAACCTCTGTTTTGCCCTCTGGTACTAAAACGTCAGGGCAGTTTTATTTGAGAACTCCCTGCAGGATGATTTCTAGGTTCTTACTTTGATCATGGCTTTCAGGTAGTCCAACAATTTTCAAATTATCGCTCCTGGATCTATTTTCCAGGTCAGTGGTTTTTCCCATGAGATATTTCACATTGCCTTCTATTCTTTCATTTGTTTGGATCTGTTTAACAGCATCTTCATTTCTCATAAAGTCATTAGCTTCCATTTGCACCAATCTAATTCTGAAGCAATGATTCTCCTCAGTGAGCTTTTGAGATTCTTTTTCCATCTGGCATATTTGTCTTTTTAAGGTATTCTTCTCCTCATTGCCTTTTTGAGCTTCTTTTGCCATTTGAATTAGTCTATTTTTAAAGTGGTATTTTCTTCAGTCAGGCTGTTGACTCTCATTTCATAATTTTCTTGCATTGTTCTAATTTCTCTTCCCAATTTTTCCTCCACTTCTCTTATCTGCTTCTTAAGGTCCTCTATGGCCTGTAAGCAGCTCGTATTTTCCTTTGAAACTTTTGGTGCAGGAGTTCTGACTTCAGTCTTCCTCCTGTTCCATGCTTTCCCCCTTTTTGTCACCAAAATAGGAGTCTAATGTTGGAATCTTCTGTCTGCTTTGTTTCCTTTGCCTGGTCATTTGCCTCAGTCACTTGATCCCTGGGCTTTTTGCCACAGTAGGACTCTGCCACCAGACAGGGGAGCTTTCATTCCAAATGTAGGGGTTTTCTCAGCTGCTGGAGGTATTAGATGGGTGCCCTCTCTGAGGTCTCCACATGCTCTGGAAAGCTGGACACACACCCCAGGACTTCCACTCTGGACTGCAATCCAGATCCAAGAAGGTTAAAGGAAGAGCGATTACCCCTTCAACTGGTGCTTGGTCCCCCTATACTCTGCAGGCCAGGAGCTGAAGATGCCATGTGGCACCGGCTGGCTGTGCCAGAGTCTCAGCGGCTTCTTGCCCCAGGGGTAAAAGCCATGCACTCTCACTTATTGGGTCCCAAATCCAGACTGCACTGACCTCTCACTTTGTTCTTTGCATCTATGTGTTGATAAATCTGGAAACATCCACAGGTGCTGTTGATCTGTAGTCCCTCTGGCCAGAGGCTGGTCAGGCCCACCCTGGGGCTAAAGCCTCAGTGTGGGGCTGGGCTTGGCTCCCAGAGCACTGCTGGCCAATTCATGCTGGCCTGCTGGGCTGTCCTCAGTGGGAGGTTATCTTCTTTGTGTCATTTTGTGGGTTCTGCAGCTCCAAAGTTTGTTTAGAGTCCCCTTTTTACATGGATTGGCAAAGGTGGAAGCCAGAGTAGCAGGGAGGTCCTGCTTCTACTCTGCCATCTTGACTCCCCCCCTGACACTTCTCAAAAATGAGATTTTTAAGAGGCAATTGAATAATAGCTTGATATTGAAACTTTATTTAGGAGCTACAGTTTCTAGGAGTTCTATTTACTTTGTAAAGTTAATGGCAAGAAAAGAAGTACTTAGCACCTTGTTTCAGCTATTTTATTATTTAGCACCTTCATTCAGTTCAAGTTTCTTTTAAGCCTTGCCCATGATTATATCAAGTCTTTGTTAAGAAACAGAACTTGTGAACCCCACAGTGGCAGGAACTTGTTGATGCAACCGGAAGTGGCGGAATAGGGAGGAGCTAATGGCCTTATGTAAGGAGAAGCCCAAGCTGAGAGAGAGTAGAATTGGGAAGGGGAACTTTGTGGTGGCCAGGCACTCTGTCTGTTCTGTTTGTGTTGATTTTGGTTTGTGATAATTTGTACAGAAGCCCTGGGATCTTACTGGAAGCCATGAAAGAGGATTTTCTTGTTGTCTGTTTACAGAAGTCTTTGGAGGAGGGATTTAGAGGTCCTGGGACTATAGTAACAATTTGTGTTGAGTCTCAGACTTTGTTTGTGGGTAGGTGTTTATTTCACAGACATAAAGTAAATTGATGATGATGCTGGCAATGTACACGAATGTTGTTTTGGATCTGCTAACATTTGTCTTCCAACAGAAACTGTGAAGGACTTGAAGTGGACTGGAGACTTGGAACTTTAGTGTGGAATGGGAACTGGATGAGGAGGAGGATGAGAAGCTGAGAGCTGCCTACCTTTGAATCCAGGTGACAGTTGGGTAGATTCAGGCAGGAGCTAGGACCATGGAAGAGGAACCAAGGAATCTGAGATCCAGTCTCAAGTCAAGATGAAAAAAATACTCTTTTTGGGTACTTAATGCTGACTGAGAATGCCCTAAGGGAGGGAGAAGTATGTGCTCTGTATCTTGTACCTCTTAAGGGTGATTGAATTAAGGATGATTGGAAACTAATCTCCAATCAAGAATAAAGGAGACTTTTTGACTGAGAGATTAAGACAATGTGACCAAGTGGTGGAGAACTTTGACTTTTGTAATTTGTGTTCCTCAAGGAAGCTTGTTTCTTAAGGATGATTGAGTTAAAAATTTACTCAATGATATCTTTTGCTTAAAACTATGTGGCCACTTCATTGATAAGTGGTTATGTTATAACATTGTGAATGCTGTCATTTGGTTTCTGTGAATGTTTTGCTTTAATTTAATGCTGAATAAATTGAGAGTTCACTATACTTTGTGATCAGAACCTTAAAGTTGTTCACAGCAGCAGTGTTCTGGAAAAGTGTTCCTGATTGGCTTTACAACTTTCTGAAATTTCCAGATTTGGTTATTTTATTTATTTATTTTAGTTTTTAACAATCATTTCCATAAGCTTTTGAGTTTCAAATTGTGTCCCCCTTTCTCCCGTACCCCGTACCCCAGGATGGCAAGCATACTGATTATCCTTTCCCCCCAATCTGCCCTTTCTTTTATTGCCCCCATCACTGCCCTTCCCACTTTCTCACTTACTTGTAGGACAAGATGGGTTTCTGTATCCCTTTGTCTGTATATTTTATTTCCTAGTTGCATGTAGAAACAATTTTTTAACAATTGCTTTTAAAACTTTGAATTTCAGATTCTCTCCCATCTTCTCACTCACCCCCATTGAGAAGACAAGTAATTCAATATAGTTTATACATGTGTAGTTATGCAAAACATTTCTACAATATTCATACTGTGAAAGACTAAGTATATTCCCCTCCATCCTATTCTGCACCCCATTTATTCTATTTTCTCCTTTGACCCAGTCCCTTTTCAAAAGTATTTGCTTCTGACTACCACCTCCCCAAAACTGTCCTCCCTTCTATTTCCCCTCTTATACCCTTCCCCTCTACTTTCCTGTAGGGTAAAATACCCAATTGAGTATGTATGTTACTCCTTCCTTAAGCCAAATCCAATGAGAGTAAGGTTGACAAATTTCTTTTCACCTCCCTGCTCTTCCCCTCCATTTTAAAAGTTTTCTCTTAAGTCTTTTATATGAGATAATTGACCCTATTCTATCTCTTCTTTTCTCCTTCTCCCAATACATTCCTCTCTTAGCTCTTAATTTTATTTTTCAGATGTCATCCCTTCATATTCAACTCACCCTGTGCCCTCTATATATGTATACATAAACACTATTCTAATACTGAGAAAAGTCTCATGAGTTACAAATATCATCTTTCCTTATAGGAATGTAAACAGTTCCATTTCAATTAATTTCTCTTTCCTCATTACCTTTTCATGCTTCTCTTGATTCTTGGATTTGAAAGTTAAATTTTCTGTTCAGCTCTGGTTTTGTCATCAAGAATGCTTGAAAGTAGCAATTTGAATCGGGGTGTGCCAGAGCAGTAGCCAGTGGGATCTCTGCCCCCATGTTTGCTGGGCTCATTCTCTGCCATGAGCGTGTTGCAAGAGAGCTTCACACACAACTCAAAATGGCTGGCGGGAAGGCTGGGAAGGACTCCAGAAGAAAAAGGTGGTTTCCTGCTCATAGATGGCTGGCTTGCAGTTCCCAGTGGGCTGCATTCACCTGCATCTGAAGTCATGGACAACAAGCCACGGACATGTGGGAGCCAGATCTGCCATGTACAGCGCAGCCCTCCTGGAATATCTAACTGCAGAGGTTCTTAAGCTGGCAGGAAATGCATCAAAAAACTTACAGGTGAAGCACAGCACTCCTCACCACTTGCAGCTGGCCATCCTTGGGGATGAAGAATTGCACTATCTTATTAAGGCAACAACTGCCAGTGGTAGTGTGATTCCAGACATCCATAAATCTCTGATTGGAAAGAAAGGACAACTGAAGACTGTTTAAAGGATGCCTGGATTCCATGTTATCTCAGGACTCGAAATACTCTTAACAACTGTTCAGTGTTGGTGATTTCCAGTGGACTGTATATCTGTGAAAACCACAATTTTGCCTTTTTGTAATTCTATTTTGATTAAGTTGGAAGCTTACTTAGCTTTCCAGCCAACCAAATATCTGCATTGAAGTCTTAACTATATTAAAGTGTTATTGTGGCTTCAAAGAAGCTATTGATTCTGAAGTAGTGGGTTTTGATTGAGTAGACTGTTTTTAAAAATCTGTTTGGATATTCATTGTGATACATAAGTTATAGTAACAAACATTTGGTTTTGTATAGACTTTTATTTCCACTCTGGTGGATAAGTTCAATAAACGTCATATCCAAAACAATTTTTTTTTTTGGAATTTTAATGTTTTATAGAAGAGACAAATGTTTTTAACTCAAATGAACCCTTTGAAAATACATGGCCCAAAGATAACAGAGTAGAAGCACGACCTCCAAGCAGCTCTGACTTCCACCTTACCCAATCCATGTAAAAAGGGGGACTCTAAAGAAACTTTGGAGCTGCAGAACCCACAAAATGTCAAAGAGAAGCTAACCTCCTGCTAAGAAGAGCGCAGCAGGCCAGCAGGAATCTGCTGGCAGTGCTCTGGTAGCTAAGCCCAGCCCCACGCCAACGCTTCAGCCCCAGGGTAGGCTTGACCAGCCATGCCAGAGGGACTCCAGCTCAGCAGCAGCTGTGGTTGTTTACAGATTATCAACACATAGATGTGAAAGACAAAGTGAGAGATCAGTGCAGTCTGGACTTTGGGACCAGTAAGTGGCAGTGCGTGGCTTTTACCCCCGGGGCTAGGAGCCTCTGAGACACTGGCACAGCCAGCCAGTGCCACATGGCAGCTTCAGCTCCTGGCCTGCAGAGTGTGTCCAGCTTGCTAGAGCATATGGAGACCTCAGAGAGGGCACCCAACTAATACTTCTGAGGGCACAGGACCAATTTAATAGGAAGGGATGATACTTACAAGGTGAAATTAAGAGGTGAGAGAGGAATATAATGAGAGGAGATGGGGAGAGACAGAATGGGGTAAACTATCTCATATAGAAGAAGCAAGGGAAAATGGTTACAATAGAGGGAAAGAATAGGAAGGCAAAAGGGAATGGGTCAACCTTATTCCCATTGAATTTGGCTTGAGGAGGGAAAGAAATACACACTAAATAGGGTATCTCACCCTCCAGGAGAGTAGGGGGGGAAGGGGATGAGAGGGGGGATGATGGAAGGGAGGGCAGGCTGAGGGCAGTCAAGTTGGAAGCATCCACTTTTGAAAAGGGATGGAATCAAAGTAGAGAATAGAACAAGTGGGAGGTGGGATGGGAGGGAGGGAAATATAGTCAGTGTTTTACAATATATTTACTATGTTATTGTTTTGCATTAGCCACACATGTATAATCTATACTGAACTGCTTATCTTCCCTGTAAGTGTGGGTGACAAGGAAGGAAGGGAATGAATCTGGAATGCAAAGTTTTACAATCAAATATTTAAATATATATATATATATATATATATATATATATATATATACATACACACATATTTATACATATATACTATTACTAATACTCTTTTACATGTAATTGGGAAATAAGATATACAGGCACTGGGGCATAGAGATCCACAATGCCCTTCTGAAAAAGTCTAAGGGGGTATGGGAGAAGATATGGTAGAGAGTAGATTGGAGGAGGGGATATCCTGTGGGATTGCTATTTTGGGGTGGTGGGTAAGTTAAAAATGGAGAGAAAATTTGTAACTAAAAATCTGGTGGAAATGTATGATTATAATATGAATATAATACAAGTTAAGAAAGCATTTGAAAAATTAAAAAAAAAAAAGAAAATACATGGCCTGGTAATTTAAACATAGGTGTTTCCTGATCAACTAGAGTAGGAAGTAAGTTCAACCCAGAAGCAAACCAAGTACATCTGTAGGTCTACACTAAAAATTATCCAAAAGGTTGTGACAGCTTTTTTCAAAGGTTGAGAAGCTTCCCAACAAGGTCTTTTTCTTTGTTTGTGTACCTATGTACCTCTGTCTACTTATGTTATAAGTTTACCAAACATCATTTCAAGGAAAAGATGTTACGGTAGCTTACCACAGAATGATAACTCAAGACATAACCAATTCATCCTGAAATATAATCCTTGGATGAAGCAAACAAAACTATAGGTAGGGGCCTATGAATAAAAGAAAAAGTAGTAAGCCTATGAAGGAAAGATGATAGCTATTAATGAATGGGTCTTGCTCTGTATAGAATCCCTTTTTATAAAAGAGTAGTTGTTTACAACAAAACCACTTTACAACTTTATTTTCAGTTTCTTTACCAAATGTAGTGTTATGGGAGGTTTTCTCAATGTCTAGTTGCGAATATTAATATTTAGCTTTAGTCTTGGAGTGGAGACAATTGTGCCATTATATTCAGATTAACATCTTTTACTATTTTGAATGTGTTCACATGCATATATACATACACTACAGAAAATACAGGTGAAATCAGGATTTCACAGCAAAAACCAGGATTTAATGGCTTGGGCTTCACTGGATCTCCAAATTTAGTTGGTATAAGATTCTTCACCAGTAGATCATTGGTTCTTTACTAAATGGTCTTCGAAAATATCTGAATGTTCAAAGTTAGATTAGTTCTGTGAGGGCTTGTTTCCAGTTTAGTAGGACTTGACCACTTGGTTCTGCTTGAGCAGCCTTCAAAAAGTCAGTTGCCATGGGATAAGGTGTGAGATTGATTTACTGAAACTATATTGACACCTAAGTAAAATGGGTGTAAACTCAATGTGGGCTGATTGTTGAGAAGTCTATGGAAATGAGGTATGTGGTTTTACAGACATCTCAGTTTACAGCAGATGGCTAATAAAGCAATTTTTGTTAAAACATCAGAAAAAAAGAATGCTTGAAAGTCCTCTATTTCATTGAATAATCCTATTTTCTCTTGAAGTATTATACTCACTTTTGCTGGGTAGGTGATTCTTGGTTTTAATCCTAGCTCCTTTGACCTTCAGAATATCATATTCTAAGCTCTTTGATCTCTTAATGTAGAAGCTACAAGATATTATTTTTTTTACCATAATACTAAAATTGTTTCTTCTTGACTCCTTGTAATATTTTCTTCTTGACATGGGAACCCTGGAATTTGGCTATAATATTACTAGGAGACATTTTATGGGGATCTTTTTCAAGAAGTGATCAGCTAATTCTTTCATTTTCTATTTCATCCCCTGCTTCTAGGATAGTAGGGCAGTTTTTCTTGATAATTTCTTGAAAGATGACATCTAGGCTCTTTTTTTGATCATAGCTTTCAGGTAGCTAAATAATTTTTAAATTATATCTCCTGGATCTATTTTCCAGGTCATTTGTTTTTCCAATGAGATACTTTACATTATCTTCTATTTTTTCATACTTTTGTATATGTTTTATCATGTATTGATTTCATTAGAGCTTCCATTCACTCCATTCTAATTCTGAAGCAATTATCTTCTTCAGTGAGCTTTTGGAGTTCCTTTTCCATTTGACCAATGTTGCTTTTTAAGGCATTCTTTCCCTCATTGTCTTTTTGAACCTCTTTTGCCATTTCAGTTAGTCTATTTTTAAGGTGTTATTTTCTTCAGTATTTTTTAAGGTCTCCTTTAACAAGCTGTTGATTCATTTTTCATGATTTTCTTGTGTCACTCTCATTTCTCTTCCCAATTTTTCTTCTACTTCTCTTAGTTGATTTTCAAAATCCTTCTTGAACTCCTCCATGGACTGTGACCAATTCATATTCTTCTTGGTGGCTTTTGATGCAGGAGTTTTGGCTTTGTTGTCTTCTCCTGGTTCTATGTTTTGATCTTCTTTGTCACCAAAGAAAAATTCTATAGTCTGATATCTCTTCCTTTTTTTGCTCATTTTACCAGCCAATTACTTGACTTTTGAGGTCAGAGTGGAGAATTTGTTGTCCCAAATTTCTGGAGTTCTGTCCATCCATTGTCAGATGTACTTCTAGGCACCTGCCTTAAAATTGTGAGGAGGATTGCCATATGCTGTGCTACACCATCACTCTACCTCACCCCAAGACTGCCACCCCAAACTGTGACCCAGATACAAGCAGGACAAAGCAAGAGAATCCTGACTCATAGCCTGCAAAGAGATATATGCAGTTGCCCTCTGATCAACCACTTGTTCCCCCACAATCTGTGGGCCTGGAATTCCAGAAGCAACCACCCTGCTTCCTTAGCCACTGCCCTGGGGGCATGGACCGGATCATGCTCTTCTCTCACCCAGATCCAGTAGAGTTTCCCCTCTGTCCTTTTTCTTTCTTTTTGTGTTTGTGGGTTAAGAAGTCTGGAAATTACCACAGCTGCCAGTGATTCAGTTCCCTGAGGCCTGCTCTTGCTGGGTCTGTGCTGCTGGTCTGTGCCAGTGTGGCCAGCGTGGGCCTGTGCTCTGCTTACAGTCTGGTGCAGTAGAACCTTCCTTTTGGCTTGCCAGGCTGAAATCAGCTGGAGATGTTTTTCACTCTGTTATTTTTTGGGGTCTGCAGCTCTAAAATTTTTTTAGAGTAATTTTTTACAGGAAATAGATTTGGTTTGGGGACAAAGTCAAGCAAGTTTCTGCTTTTACTCCACCATCTTGCTTACCTAATTTTCCAGATTTGGAAGGAACTCCTGGCAAGGTCTGCTGTTACAACTAGCAGCAAACTGCCTAAAGCAATAAGTACAAGCCCTGGGGATAATTGATTTGAGAGTTTGCCTAGGCCCCAGTCATAGGAACTTTGATGCTGAGGATAGTGAGGGGAGTTGAGCACTTGCGCTCAGGAAGATTGAGTGAACCTCTGCTGACAAGGAATTCCAGATTCAGGTATGCTGCAGAGTGGAGGGTATGAGAAGGAACCAGCATCTGTCTTGTTAGTGCAGAAGCAATGGGGCCAGATGCCCCTACCTATAGGTACTTGCAGGAGGCTTGAGGTCTTGATTTGAGTTCAAGGTCAGATGAGAGAACTGAGGAGGATCAGAAACCAGAGGCACTATCCCACATGCCCCAGGACTAGAGGTAACCATAAAAATAAATTATAACCAAAAAATGCACAGGCAAAGGAGAAAGAAACTAACCATAGAGAGCTACTATGGTCATAGAGAAGACTGATATTCATCTTCAGGGGAAGATATTGAAGCGAAGAAACACTCTTCTACCCCAAAAAGTAATGTCAAATGGTCACCTTCCCAAAAAGAATTCATTGAAGAACTTAAAAAGAGATTTTAAAAAATCAAATGAGAGGGATGAAGGAAAAATTAAAAAGGAAAATAAGAATCATACAAGAAAAACAAGAAGATTGTGACAAGAAAGTCAGCTAATTAGAAAAGGGGACCCAAAATCTTAAGGAAGAAAATGACTCCTGGAAAATAAAAACTGGGCAAGGTGAAACCAGAAAAATGATGACATGAAGAAATTACAAAAAAAAATAAAGAATGAAAAAATAGAAGGGAATGTGAAATATCTCCTAAGGAAAACAATGGAACCAGATAACAGATCAAGAAGAGAAAATGAGAATAATTGGACTATCTGAGAGTTTTCTCGTTGAAAAACAAATCTTGATACAATAATACAAAAAATAATTAAAGAAAATTGTCCAGAAGCATTAGAACAATAGGGGAAGGTTAAAATAGAAAAAAATCCACTGATCACCACCTGAAATGGATTTTATGTGGAAAACTCACAGAAATATTATAGTTAAATTCTTAAACCCTCAGATCAAGGACAAAATATTATGGGCCACAAGAAAAAAAAAAACTTACATATGATGGTACAACAGGTAGAATCACACAAGACCTAGTGTTGGCAACACTAAAATATCATAGGTCTTGGAATACTATATGTTGAAGAGCAAAAGACCTAGACCTCCAGTCAAAAATATCATACCCAGAAAAGCTAAGCATAATTCTCAATGAAAAAAAAATGGATATTTGATTGACAGATTTTCAGGACTTTGTTAAAAAAATCCTGAATTAAATAGAAGATTTGATATACAAGAGTCAAGAGAAACGTAAGCTACATACCAATTGCCAATTACAAGGGACTAAATAAAGAAAGAATGTTTACCTTTTATGTATGGAAAATATGAAACCTATGTCTAAAATTGTTATTAGAAACTACGTAGCTTGTAAGAAAGATTTGGATATACCCGAATATGATATGATTTTAAAAAGTAAAACCATTCAAGAACAATTAAAAGAGTACTTATCTTATTCAAAATAGTGTAAGAGGAAGAATCTTTGTTAGTTCTGGAAGTGTTTTTTCATCAGGAATGGGTTTAAGAGAGGAAAATACATATAATGCTAGAAGATTATAAAAATCTTCTAAATTTAGAAAGAAATAAAACTCTAGGGTGATAAGGAAGGGGGAGAAGATAAAGGAGGGATCTTTAGAGGAGAGGATGAAGGAATAGGTTAAAAGGGGGTTATAGAAAGGTCTTTAGATTTAGGGAAATGGGAGGGTAAGGGAGTGAGCTTTAGATGGGAGGAGGGCAGAATAGGTCAAATGGGTGTATAAAAGGGTGTTTAGATTTAGGCGAATGGGAAGATAAGGGAGATATTGCTGGAATGGGGGTAGGTTAAGTAATAGAAGAGCCAGGTAGCAGGTAAAAGTAGATCAATTAAGAGAGGAAAAAAGAGACACATACAAACATAAAAACAAGACAAGAGTGGAATCTCTTAGGTAAAGTATACGTATGTGTATATATGTATGTATATATCAATACCTATATATAAATATATCCATGCTCAATGGTAGCCTTGGGGTGGCAGGAAAGGGGGAGGAAGGAGGAAAAAAGAATGAAGTAAAGCGTGCAGCAGAGAACAAAAGAAAAGTTACAAGGAAGCAAAGAAAAGATGAACAGCCTTCAACATAATGTACAGTATTTAATATATAAACTTTCCTGAAATGGTAAGTTATTGCTATATATTCTGAATCCTCTCCTTTGCTCCTCTATGCACATGACATTTTTTTCTTTTTTCTTTCATATTTAAGTTCAATATGTAAGCTTTAAAAACTTAAGCACCCAGTTTGTTTCAACAAAACTTTTTTTTAATGTGCTATATATGATTATAAATTTATTTGACAGATTTCCCAATCTCTTATCACTCCTAGGACAAGCTCATTATTTCTAAATTCAATTTCCTACTGATAGCTCAATCCTTGATTGACACCATGTCCCTTAGTCTCCTCTCACCTTCTGATTGGCTAACTGGAAAATGGAGTACCGAAATCTTTCCATTATTTTTCCTCATTAAAAACAGAAAACAGATTATCAGTTCATTACATTTTGCATCTGCTGCTTTCTTTGGTTTTAACACCACCAGAAGAATGGTGGATACCACTTGCTCTGCTCCTCCCCTCCCCCACTTTCCTACCTCTTTTTTTGTATTTGGATCCTTCTTTAGATTGTAATCTCCATGAAACTTTTTATTGTCTTTCCTTTTATCAATTGTATGCCCTTCTCTTAGCATGTTGCTTGACATGGAGTAGATGCTTAATAACTGTTTTTTGGATTGGATTGCATGGTAGGACACTTGAGTTTTTCACCTTTTTCTTGTTTCCTTATTTTGTTTTGTTTTCCCAGTGTGAATAATCCAAGCAATTTCTCTCAGCATAATCTACTTTCCTTTTTAAATGTCTTTTTAATTTTATGAATGATTGCTCCTTTCTTTTGTCAGATAGGATGATTGCAACTGATACTTAGATTAATTTAGTGCATTTTATTTTTTTCTGTCTCAGTTTTGTTTTCTTTATGTCTATGTTGTTCAAATGTATTCCTTTTAAGCAGCAGATTGTAGGATTTAAAAAAAAAATTCTTATCCAAGCTGTCACTCTTTTTAGTTTTATCGAATTGTTTAATCTACTCACATTAAAAGTATATTACGCTCATTTTTTGTTCCACTTATCTCATTGTTTTTTAATGTTATACCTTTTTTCTTCTTTTCTGTCCTAAACATAGTAATATGTTTTTTGAGTTACTTTAACTTATTTTTAAAAATTAGTTCTATTACCACTGACTCTCTTCCCATCAACTCTGATCCTCTTCTCTCATTTGTTACTCCTTTATCTTTGGGGTTTTGTTTATTAGTACCTTTTTCTCTTCTATTTTGTCTGCTTATATAATTCTCCCCCACACCTTGTTTTTTTTTTTTCTGCTCAGTCAAGTAAAATCTCTTCCCTTTTAACTAATCTTCATTAGTTTACCTTTTATTTTATTTTTATACTCCTTTTATAAAAGAATTTCTCTCACTTTTAATTATCCATTCTATCTGTGTGCTCTAGACCCCTACTCTCTGATTCATGATCCTTAAAATTATGTAGGCTACTATTTTCTATATTTCTTTTGCAATAAAACTTCTAAGGTATTCATTATATATACCCCCTCTAGGTAGTTTTTATTTCTACCTCATAGACTTTGCACTATAGATTCCTCTTTTTCATTGTTCCTCATTCCCAGAAAAATATTAATTATTATAGGTGTCATAGAGGACAATGCCTCCTCTTCCATGTATCTGAGTCTCACCACTAATCTCTTTCCTGTTCTCCTTATAAAAAACTCTCCTTTATTGTTACACACCTTCTAGTGCCAGTTGTCTTCAGATTTTCTAATACCCCCTCCTTCTTGTATAGGTGTATTAGTATGTAATTTGAAATTCGGATTCGCTCCTATAAATGA
>NW_027187391.1:52170598-52245704 GCF_028583685.1 Petaurus breviceps papuanus
TTGAATGATCTTACTATATATAAGGAATTTATAATTTCTTATTCAATAGGAAAGACCAAATCTCCTATACAATATCCAGTGTAAGACCCCCATCTCTCTTCACCCAGAATGGTATCATCAGTGGAATTCCTTTCCACTGCCAAAGCAAGGTCTCTTTCATTCCTCTTCTCCATTTCATTATTTTCTGCCTCCTCCTCACCACTTTCCCTCAGATTCTTCTTTGACTAAGGGTATCACCTTCCCCTCATTGCTAACCCTTAATGTGACCTGGGCACAATACATGTTCCTCTCTATCCCCCTCTTTAATCTTTCCCTCCTTCATGAACATTTCTATGTGCCCATGTCCCCACTACCCCACAAAACAGTGATTTGTCTATATGCAAAGTATGTTTTTGTCCTTAACGCCCTCAGCTATTACCCCCATCAGATTACTATCTTTGCCTTTGTCTCTGTATACATTTAGAAAGAAATCTCTTATTGTTCTCATTGATGTCACTCCATTGTTGTTTCTTCCTTCACTTTCATTTCTGTTTGTAGGGTGTTCAAGAAGCAAATAATCACCTTAGTTCTAGTTTTATTTCTAAAAATGTATCAAACAACTCTTTATTATTGATTATTTATTATCATGCTTTTTAAATTTATAAGTTTATTATTTCCTGGCTAGATTACTCTGGGGTGCATCGAGCTCCATTGCTCTTTGGAACAGATTATTCCATTCTCTACTACATTTTATGATGGGAGCAGAATAATCTTAATTATTTGATTTTCCTTTCTTTTGTATTTGAAATTCTTTCTCCTGATAATTTGCAAGAACTTTTTATTCCTAGATTGAAGAGTTAAATCAAACAACTTATAAGTCTTGGCGTTTGCAGCCTTGTTCATTCCTTCATTCATTTGTTTATTTATGGGGGTGATTTATGAATTCTTTCAATTGTTATTTCATTATCTATGGTCCCAAGTTCTAAGTTCTCTTCTGTTATTTCCTGTATTATATTATTAAGCTTTTGTTTTATGTGTGTGTGTGTGTGTGTGTGTGTGTGTGTCTTTCTGGAAAATCTGTTATCCTTTGATTCTCTACACATCTTGTCCTTTGTTCTTCTTGATATCTTCATAATAAATTAGTAAGAACAGTTAAAATTGTTTTGCTTCCATAGCTCAAATTTCTACCAGTATTTGACAAAGCTTTGAAAATATTTATGATTTTATCTTCTTAAAATTATTTTATTATTTACTATTGTATAACAGGGTAATGAAATGATAAAACAGATATGTGGTTGTTACAATGTCATTACAATGAAAAATAAAATCATTATTTAAAAAAACATTGGTTAATGTCATGTGGTTATTTCTACTCAAATACTTTCTACTCTACTTTCAAATACAAATGTTTTCTCAATAATATGTCTTTACTAGTTCATCTCAGATTCTATGAAAGGTTTTTTTTTGTTTCCTTCTGCTCATTCTCTTCCATCTGTATCTACAATTATGTATTTAAACAAGCATTCACCCTAAACCATAGTTGTCTTTGTATGATATATTTCAACTTATTCATGAAATAAAATGTTTATATGGCTTGGGATTTTCTAGGTTATTTTAGTCTTCTTGATGCAAATTTTTTACACAAGTTTATATAATTTGAAATAATCTAATATATCTATAAATGCTTATAGACATATACATTTATGTTATATGCAACTACTTTTATGATACATAATAAAACTTACATAATTGTGTTTGTATAATAAAACAGATGAAACAAAGTAACCATATGTATACATGCATACTGTACATTTGTATGTATATGTAAATAAAGCATAACACTTAACACCAACCTTATATTTCCATGGTTCTACAGTTTTGAAACTTATGTCCTAGTACTAATAATAACTCATTTTTATTCATAGTATTATTTATGATATGAAACTTCAGAATAGTATGACTATAGTCAATAATAAGGATGAAAATTAATTACTCTGAAAATCCTGATTTTATTACCATGATGTCTAACTATATGGGTAAATTAGTTGCTGGATTATAAGATTGGAGGGAATAAACCACACGGGTCTTTCTGATTGATTCCATATCTACCATCTGCATCACTGGTTTCAATCAGTCAAGAAAGCAGATAATTAAATCTAGCACACACACACACACAAGCACACACACACACAAACCATAATCCTAATAGATATTTTCATTAAGACTACACAGTGTTTTCATATATTATGATAATAAAGGAAGACACAGATTGATTTTGATGCTTTAAAGAGACTGGTGACAAAGATTTAGGTCCCTCTTTCCCACACTCCAGGAAGAAGATGATGGACTCTGCTTTACTATTGGTTAATAGATATAGAAATCATAATGGAAAGGGTTATGTCAAATACCAGTATTTAGGCAAGGGGTAAGCAGGATTTCAGTATGATGATTTATTTTTTTAAATAATATTCTAAATTAACCACTGTAGAATAAATCTCTGGAAGTCCTACCTATAAAGTGATAAATGTCACGTGGAGTGCTTTCCTTATAATAACAAAACATTGTAAATGTTGCTTGTATTATTATATCAGTTTTCTAAAAATTATGAAACTAAAGGTTAGAGAGTTTCTTTACCTGGACCAAAGTAGTATGGCTTATAACAGGTGAAGCAAATTCTTGAACACATATCTTAGAATTCTCATTTGTCTGCCATTTCGACTATATATATTACAAAGAAAAAAATTAAACAGAGTAATTCAAAGAAAATAAATATTTGTACTGAACACTTCCTAGAATGACTAGCCTCCCCCCATTCTCCATTAATTAATGTTTTCCTATGCTTCATCATCCTCATAATTTTTACAACACAGTAACAGTCTATTATATCTGTGTACCATAGTTTGTTTAGCCATTCTTCACAAGGAAGTTTGCTTAGTGAGGATAGCAATGGGTCTGTAGTCAGGAAGACTTGAATTCAAGATGTACCTTAGACACATTACTTGTGTTATCCCAGGGGAAGTAATTTAACCCATCTGCCTCAGTTTCTTCAAGTGTAAAATGAGGATAATGATAGTACTTATCTTCTAGGTAATTGTGGGTATCAAAGGAGATAATATTTGTAAATTCCTTAACAAGGTACCTGACATATGGCAAATGGTAGGCAATCTCTAGGCATGCTCTATGTTTGTGGTATTTTATTTTACCTACTACAAAAAATGTTAATGTAATTATTCTGGTGTGTGTGTGTGTGTGTGTTTGTGCGCACACACATTTAAATCATTGACCAATTTGGGGCATAGATCTAATAGTGGAATCTCTGTGGTATAGTACATGACCATATTTGTCACTTTCTTTGCAAAATTTAACATTATAATATGAGATAGTTGAAGCAACTCACCGCTTTACCTATAGCAACCCTTCCAACACTCACTATTTCTATCTTTTGCCTCATTTACCAATTTGCTGGTTTTGTAATGAAACTTTAGAGTTGTGTTTATTTATATTTTTTTCTTATTATTAAGCTATTTATAAATAAGGAGCAAGGTATTAGCTTTATGTAAAGCTGTTGATGTTATGCACATGGCCATAATTCTGCTAAATGACTTAAGTACTTGCAATTTCCAGAGGAAGATTGTTGTTCTTTATTTTGTTATTGTGATTTTTTTTCCCTGAATGTAAAGGTAAAACTAAATACACTTACACCTACATCCTATCACACACACAACCCTCTGGAAAAGATTTGCAATATTTCTGATGGTATTGTTGCTTGGCATCCTGAGGGGGGAAATGCTACATAACTATTGATAACAGACTGCCATTTTATTTTGTGAATAGCTACTTTTAAGAGAGGATAAAGTCATTATGCATTATGAAAGTTGACCCATAGAAGTAGTTGTGGGCCTTCTTGACTCTTTGATGGTAAAAATACCTTTTACAATTGTACATAGTTCCATTCTAAATGGAACATTATATATAATAAAATATTATCTTGTTTATGTCTTGCATTTTAGGGAATCATCACCACCAATACCAGCACTGGGGTGCAAGTTTATTTTTTATCTTCATGCATTTAAAATGTAAATTTATTTTTAACATTTAAAAAAATTAAGACCCAAATTCTCTCTCATCTTCCTGTTCCCCCCTCACTCACTCAAAAGGCAAGCAATAGGATATCTTTTATACATGTGAAATCATGCAAAATTTATTTCCATATTAACAAAGAGACAGAAAAAAGTGAGAAAATTATACTTCAATTTATACTCAGAGTTTATTAGTTTTCTCTCTGGAGATGGATAGCACTTTTCATTGAGTCCTTCTAAATTGTCTTGGATAATTATATTGATCAGGGAAGTTAAGTTTTTCAGAGTTAATCATTATTAAAATATTTTTCTTATGGTTTATAATGATCTCCTAGATCTTCTTACTGCACTTCGTATCAGTTCATATAAGTCTTCTCAAGTTTTGTTGTTGCTGTTGTTTTCTGAAAACATTCCCTTTGTCGTTTCTTTTAACATAGTAGTATTCCCTCACAATCATTCACCACAACTTGATTGGCCATTACCAACTGCTGGGCATCCCCTCAATTTCCAATTCTGTGACAACACAAAAAGCTGTTATAAGTATTTTTGTACATATATCCATTTTCCTTTTTCTTTGATCTCTTTGGTACAGAGACATAGTGAAAAGGCAAAAATTAATATTATCTCAGTTTTCTATTATTTTGATTTCTTCTGTATTTATTCCACAATATAACTGATTTTATGCTGAATTGATTTTTATGATTGAGTCTGCACTGGCCTAAAGCCACATTTCTATGTCCTTGAGTTGAACTCAGGAATTCTGCTTTCCTTCTGATTTAGTTTAAGGTTGAAATTCTATTTTTTTTTTTATTTTTAAGTGGAAAAATTCTCCTTAGATTTATTTTTTAAATTTTTCAATTTATTTTAAACTTTAATACAAGATAAGAAAAAGAACATAACCATGTACATAAGAACATAAGAGAGGATTCACTATAAAGCAATAAATGTGCATTTCAAGAAAATCTATATAATGAATACTACACATCGTATCAAAGCTGTCCATCTTTTCTTTGTTTCCTAGTATGATTTCTTTTGTCCTCTGCTGTGCACTTTCTACTTTAATATATGTATATATACGTATAAATAATCTAAATTGAGAGAGAAATAATATGGTAAGGGCATGGGTAGAGGGAGAGGATAAAGTAGAGATTCTTTGAGGGGCATAGGTTAAGGAATAGAAGGGTAAGATAGGGGATAAAAGTTAAGGAGTAAGGAGGGGGAGGAATAGGGTGAGAAGGATAATGAGGAAAATAGGAATGACAAAAATATACAACAAATAATCATAGTTTAGAATATACCTATAGAATGGAAACTGATAGCCGATTAAAATTTTTAATTCAACAAAATAATTCTTTTAGGAAACACTATAAAAATGAGAGGTATGCACAGAAACATAAAATGAAGGTCAGGAGTAGAATTTATTATGTTAAAAGGCATGGGTCTCAGACAAAGTCCAAGCTAAAATCATATTTAATTGAAAGATAAAAATAGGGAGGGATGGCTAGGTGGCACAGTGGGAATGGTTAGGTGGCACAGTGAATAGATCACCAGCCCTGGAGTCAGAAGGACTTGAGTTCAGTCCAGCCTCAGACACTTAACACTTACTAGCTGTGTGACCTTGGGCAAGTCACTTAACCCCAAATGCTCTGCCTTTCCCCCTCCAAAAACCAAAACAAAACAAAAAATAGGGAAACTACATGATGTGTCAGTCATATTGATCAATAATTTTAGATCATATAAAATAACTAAATATTTTATTTAAATATTTACATGTATAAACATACATTTATAATACATAATATATTTTATTTTTTAAAAATGAGTGTACCTGCCAAAAGAAATATATGAATATAAACACAAAACACCTTTTTATATATAAAGTTAGACCTATATAATTGAAGTGATATGTATTAGGCATGGGTAGATAAAGCTAATATAATAAAAGACATGACAATATTACCTAACTAATTTATTTATGTAATGCCATCCCAATTAAATTACTAAAACAAAAAACATCTTGAGTCAGAAAAAATAATAATAACATGGCTCATTTGGAATATCACAGGGTCAAGAACTTCAAGGAAACCAAGGGAAAAAGATATGAAGAAACTCAATTCATTGGTATCAGAGCAGTTTTAAAGTGTAAAATGGCTAATTTTGAGGGTTTTTTATTGAAATGTTCCTGTATAAATAAAATCTATGTAGCAAAGAATAGAGGGAATGTAGAAAATTGGGGGAAAATACTCTCATAGACAACCTCCCAGATAGAATGTGATTGGGTTGGAATAATGTTATGGTGTAGGAAGTGATGAACTGATAGATTTAATTAAAAAAGGAAAGACTTAGAATTATGAAAGAAGATGCTATCTACCTTCAGAGAAACAGATGACAAATGAAAATAAACACAATACAATCTTACACATAAAAGTTTGATCATGGGTATATACATGTGTGTTTCTGGATATCTGTATATATGTAAGTATATATGTATACATGTATGTCTGTGTGTATATATATGTATGTGTGTAAGAATATATTCAAACTTAATTGTAGCTTATGATGGGGAGAGAGAAAAATTAAAGTAGAAAGTGCACAGCAGAGGACAAAAGAAATCATACTAGGAAACAAAGAAAAAATGGACAGCTTTGATACGATGTGTAGTATTCATTATATAGATTTTCTTGAAATGCACATTTATTGCTTTATAGTGAATCCTCTCTTATGTTCTTATGTACATGGTTATGTTCTTTTTCTTATCTTGTATTAAAGTTTAAAATAAATTGAAAAATTAAAAAAATAAATCTAAGGACAATTTTTCCACTTAAAAATAAAAAAAAATAATTTAATTTTGAAGGCAATACTAGTAAAGGTATTGGTGGGTCAAAGGGTATAAACAGTTTTATAGCTTTTGGTGGTAATACACAAACACACACAAAATTCCAAATAATTCTCCAGAACAGTTGGATCATTTCACAACTCCACCAACTGTTCATTAGTGTACCTATTTTCCCATATCCCCTGAAATATTTATCACTTATTGTTAGTGTTAGGTGATACATCAGGGAGGTTTTTAATTTGCATTTCTCTAACCAATAGTGATTTACAGCATTTTTATGTGACTATAGATGACTTTAATTTCTTCTGAAAATTCCCTGTTCATATCCTTTGACCATTTAACAATTGAGGAATGGCTATTATTACTTTTTAAATAAAATTTACTCAGTTTCATATATATTACATAACATTTAAAATTCAGTCAAGTATACACACAGACACACACTCATGTATATATGCATATGTTCACACACATATAAATAGGCATGTGTACACAGATATGTATATATACACACATATAAACACACATATGTACACACATACATAAGAGAGAAATGTTTTTATCAGAAAAACTTGTAATAAAATATTGGTAATACTGCATTGTCTATAATATGTTTTAGCTAAATGTAGCTTCTCTAATAATCTCTTTCATGTAGGCCTTATTTTTGCTTTTGCTTTGTCTGAGATATAATTATTACTCCTACCTTCTTAACTTCAGTGGAAGCATAATAGAATCTGTCCCAACTCCGTACTTTTATTCTGAGACATTCTGTATCAAGTGTGTCTCTTGTAAACAACATTTTGTTCAATTCTGATTTCTAATCCATTCTGCTATCCTCTTCCATTTAAGGGATAAGTCCATCACATTCTCACTCAGTTATGATTACTGTATCTATATCTTTTCTTCCATGTTATTTTCTTTTGTTTATACTTTTCATTCTTTTTTTAACTTCATCATTCCTCAAAATTCCATTTTGCTTCTTACCACTACTTCTTTTAATCTGCCCTCACTTTTATCATTAGTCCATATTCTGGCATACCCTCCATACCCTCCTTCTTTCCTGTTGGGTAAGACTGATTGATGTACTCAGCTGTGTGTGTGTGTGTGTGTGTGTGTGTGTGTGTGTGTATTCTTCCCTTTTTGAAACAATTCTAATGAGAATGAGGCTCAAGAGCTGCCTTCCACCCACCCTCAGTTTTCCTCTCCACTGTACAACCTCTTTTGTGCACATGTCTTTAATGTGAGATAATTATCCCCATTCTTCTCCCTTTCCCCTTCTCCCAGGGCATCTCTTTTTCACCCCTAATATTTTCTTTGAGATTCTCACAACATAATCATTTCAACTCCTTGTTCCTCTGTCTATATAGAGACTAGATTCATTCTAACTGCCACAATAATGAGACATTTTTTATAAGTTGCATATATGTATACATACACATATATCTGTACTATCTTTTCATATAGGAATATAAACAGTTTAACATTGTTGAGTCCCTTATGACTTAATTTTCATTTTTACCTTCTTCTGCTTCTCTTGAATGTGATATTTGAAAGTGAAACTTTGTATTCAGTTCTGGACTTTTCATCAAGAATGATTGAAAGTCTTCTATTTTATTAAATATTTTTTTTCCTCTGAAAGATTATACTCAATTTCTCTGAATAGCTTATTCTTGGTTGGTGTCTTAGCTCCTTTGCCTTCTGAAATATCCTATTCCAAACCCTCTAATCATTTAATGAGGAAACTGCTAAATCTTGTGCTATTCTTACTGTAGCTTTACAGTATTTGAATTCTTTTTTCCTGCTTTCTATATTGTCTTCTTCATCTGGGAGATCTGTAATTTGGCTATAACATTCTTAGGAGTTTTTATTCTGTGGTTTCTTTCAGGTGATGATCAATGGATTCTTTCAATTTATATTTTACTGTCTTGTTCTAGGATATCTAGGGAGTTTCCCCCTATAGTTTCTTGAAATATTAGGTCTATTTTTAAATCATGACTTTCAGAAAGTACAATAATTTTTAAATTATCTCTCTTGGTCCTGTTTTGCAGATCAGTTGGTTTTCTGATGAGATATTTCACATTTTCTTCTATTTTTTCATTCTTTTGTTTTGATTTTATTGTTTCTTGATGTCTCATGGAATAATCAGCTTCGACATGAACAATTCTGATTTTTAAGGAATTATTTTCTTCATCAAGCTAGTGTGCCTCTTTTGTCATTTGTTCAGTTGTCTTTCTTAAAGAATTATTTTATTCAATGAATTTTTGCACCTTTTATCCATTTGGCTAACTCTGCTTTTTAAGGCATTCCTCCATTCAGTTGTTTTTTTGTACCTCTTTTAGAGGTACAAAATAGAAACCAATTCTATTTTTGAGGTGTTATTTTCTTCAATATATTTTGTGTGCTTCCTTTAACCAAAATGTCAACTCTCTTTTCATATTTTTCTTTCATCACTCTCATTTCCTGTTTTTTTTTTTTTCCTTCACCTCTCTTACTTGATTTTTAATATCCTTTTTGAGCTTGTCCAGGCCTTTTTTCTGTCTGTGACTAATTCACCTTGTGCTTTAAAGCTTTACTTGTAGCTGCTTTAACATTTTGGTCTCTCTGAGTTTATGAATTGATCTTTCCTGTCATCATAGAAACTTCTTATGGTCAGGTTCTTTGTTGTTCTTCTTGGCTCATTTTTCAATCTATTTCTTGATTTTTAACTTTATCTTAGAGTTTGGCTCTGTGCCTGGTATGAAGGGGGCGCCGTGCTAAACTCCAAGTCTTTCTTGCTAGCATTTTGAGAGTTAACTCTAGGTATCTGTAGGTTTTTGGTGTTTTCCAGGTTGTGTGTTCTAAGGATAGGTGTAGTAACTGCTCTCCTGGTCTGTGCTTTAGACTTTAGTTAGGAAGTGAAATTGTTCTCCTGTAGCCACCAGTGCTAGCACTTCTCCTGGTTCTGGAGCTGAGACTAGGTCTCTTGGTCTCTTATAGCTCAATTACTAGTGCTCTCTTTTGTCTTAGAATGAAGATCAAGGCCCCTAATCTTCTGTGAGTGACCACAAACACTCCTCTCCTACCTGGAACGATGGCCTGGTCCTTTGCTCCCTTAGTATTGTAGTGCTAACATTCCTTTTGGCCCTGGACCTATGACCAGAATTTTATATGGGCAATGCAAAAAGGTCCTGAAACCAACACCAGCAAAAGGTCCCATGCAGTCTTCTTCTGCTTCTTCTTCTACCCATGAAGCTTCTCCTTCTGCCAATGCAGCTTCCCACAAGGTGCCATCATGTATTGTGCTTCCCAGGCTCACCATTACCCTGGTGAGTCATCTTTCCTGCCTATCTTCTAAGTTGTCTTGGGTTGGACAATGGTTCTACTGAAATTTTTATTAGTTCTACCCCTTCATAATATGATGTGAGGTGGTATTTTGGAGTTATTTTGAAAGGAATTTGTGAGAACTAGATTCAGTGCATCTTCATTCTGCCATTTTAGATCCCTATAAGAATGCACAATTAAGTCAACAACTTTATTCCATAAAACTTTCTATTTCTGATAATCCTTCCCCATGAATTTTTCACCAGTAAGCCAGGAAGGAATTCAGAAATATATACCTATTATAGAAGAATTTGATAAGCTAGGGTATCTGAAGCCTTTTCTTTTCTTTTAGCTTTCTTTTTGCCTTTGATTTTAAAAGTTCTTCAGCAATGGCACATACCTTATCTTCAGTGATTCAGTTCTCAGAAAATGTCATATGGTAGGCTCAGAAGATGATTTTTGGAAATTATAATTTAATATTTCTCACTTTTCACTTAGATGCCTAATATATTAAATTATGCTAGACTTTCTAAAATATTTCCAAGTATTTAATCATTAGGGAGTGACTTTTTTTAGTGGTTTGAAACACTCTATTTCTTAGAGACTTTTGCGATCACACAATACTACACATTTGTTAGGTTGTATGGGAATTTTACCATGAAACTTCTTCATAAAGGAGACATTTCACAGATGGGCTTACAGAGATATCAACTGAATGATCACCATAATTTTGAAGAACATATGGTGAACTCTGCATCACTGGCATAGAGCTTTTTGAGAAATGATCAGGCTAGTCTTTTAATTTTATTGATTATTGGTATCTTGTAACTGGAGTTGCCTTACATCATAGCTATTTTGAATACCATTACAAATCCTGTAATAATTCTGAAGCTTTTTTTGTCTTTAAGTCTTTCCAAATTTTACATCTTTTCAGGACTGTATTATAAATGAATAATCAAAATCTCCTGATGACAGATGACATGGAATCCAAGGCAATTCAGATAAATTTTTAATGACAAACAATCTCAAGGTGACCCTTCTCCTTTCATAATGCATACCATTCCTGCTGAACCTGCAAGCAGTGAACTGATATGATCCTCTATAGACTGAGAAGGATTTGGCATGTCTGAACTGATCTTCTGGAGTATATGTTTGCTCTGTTTGACTGACCTTATTTAAAAGATCTTTCTTCCTGAATGTCATGAACAGAATTTATATTAGAAGCTGTCCTTACAAATATTATGTGGAATGTGTTGATTTAATCTCACTAGCTCAGATTTATATACGCCATTTTGAAATGTCAAATTTGGTTCAGTCAAGAGCTACCATTTGGTAGCAGCATCATGAACATTATGTACAAGGTGATCCAGTAATATGTCACATAAGAAATTCCTCAAATTGTTATTTTAGGTTACCTGATAGTAACTCTGCCATATAAGGTGTAATGTCTTCTTCAACCTGGTGATTCTTTTTGTGAAATGTAAATCTATGAACAATGACTGATGGTGAGATTGAGAATTATGCTTTTGCTAATTTTAGACTTTTAATGAATTTCTAAATGTTAAATCAAGCAAAAAAGATGAGATTTTACTAGGTGGAAAGTTTGGGCCTCATAGATCCCCAGGAATGCCCCAATTAAAGGAGTTTCTATTTTGTTTGTTTTAAGGAGCGAGTTTTTCTTTGCACAGAATCAGGAAAGCTATATTATCTTGAATTTATGTCAAAGAACCAGTATAAGATTTGATTTCTTTACTGAATTTGAGTTTTACATTTTCTCTTGGTAACAGGAAGTAGAAATGCAACTTAGTTTAAAAGAAAGCTAGGTAATACAGTGCAAAGAATGTTGAACTTTGAATCTGAAAGACTTGAGTTCAAATCTAGGCTCAGATGATTACTATGTGACCCTGAACAAATTACTTAAACTTTGTTGGACTCTACCTCCTCATTTGTAAAATGCATCGTGGCTTTTCTCTTTCCACTGGTCTCTGATAACTCTGGAAGAGAGAATGAGGCTGATAACTTTTTGCAGCTACCTTACAGACAATTTATGCACATCAAAAGATATCACCCAAAATGGGGATAATAATAACATTTACTTCCCAGAGTTGTTTTGAATATAAAAGGATATAATATTTATAAAATGCTTTTTACATGGTACAGTTTTAAAGTAAAGAAAGAAAGACTGGTAGATTGAAATTCTTGTTTTTATTTATCTGCCAAGATGTAAGAATTCTGCAGGCATGATACTACGCCCTATTAGAACAAATAAATATACAATGCTATTATGTTGTAGTTTAAAGTGAAGTGATGTGGGATGGGATCTATTATGTGGAGGAAGATCAGAAGTAAAGAAACTTCTTGTTTTCTCTCAATTCATCAAGCATTTCAAAGAACTTCATTAATTTTAGTGAAGTGTTTTCTCCTTCAGAGCCAGTAACTTCCTCATATTATGTTTTTGCAATGCTTTTCTGAATTTTTTTTTCTGCTATTGGCTCACTAATGGTGGGCTAAATCAGTCGATTGTTTTTTTTTTGTTGTTGTTGTTTTGCTGGTTGATTGATTTCCTCTGTGGTGCTTTTGTTTTGGTGGTTACTGCTGGAATATAAATGAATGATCAAAGTCAAAAAATATTTTAGCCTTTTGATCCACATTTATTGGTTACTTCCAAATGTCCTACAGCCATGGAGAAAATAAAATAATTTCTTTTTGGAAAGTGGTTATGTTATAGGTTTATGGTTTATATATTCCTCGTTTAAGGAAGGCAGTATTGAACATGTATTTGAAAGAATTTGTAAGATAGAGGATTGTGTCTGACTTCCCCAACCATACATTTAAGCTTGAATAAATTAAAGGTAACAAGATATACAGAAAACTTTTAGAATCAAGGAGAGCCAAAATTTAAGTTCTGTCACTGACAAACTGAGGCAGGGACCAGGCAAAGCATTTAAACTCTTGATCACCTAGGCACCTCAGTTGCAGAACAAGTGTTAACCTGTATTGGCAGGGGTAATTTCCTCAATGGGAGTGACCTCCCCAATGATATCAGAAGGAAGATTAAAAAAAGACAAACAAAAACCTTGTTCCAAGTAGTGCAGTGTGAAGTAACAACTGTAAGGGTTATTTTAACCCAGATTCACAATGCTGCTGCTTCTCCTTCTCCTTCCACCTTATGACTCCATTCACTAATATCTTCTCCAGGGCTCTAGCTTATGCCACTTCTTTCCTTTGTATTGTGTTTCCTGAGACTTATTTTCCCTAATGGGGAAAATCTCTACTTTTCCTCTGCCCTTACTCTTCCCAAAGCCAGTCATACAGTCAGTCCCATTGAATTAAACTCATCTTTCTTCTCCAAGCCATTACACTCCATTCCTCCCTTTCCCCAGTCCCAAATTCCTTATTCCTATAGAGGGAAGCCCCATCCTCCCGATTACACCCAGGCTTGCAATCTAGGTGTAATCCTCAACTCCACACTCTCACCAACCCCTCACATCTAATATGTTGCCAAGTGTTTCTGACTTCATTTTTACCTATTGAACGTAGCTTCTTCTCTCCTCTGACATTACCATCACCCTGGTTCAGACCCTCAGAACCTCACTCCTAGACTCTTGAAATAGCCTACTGGTGGGTCAACATTCCTCAAGCCACTTAAATGATTTTTCTAAAATAAGCTGCTCAATAAATTCCAGTGACTCCCTGTCACCTTCAGGATCAAATACAAAGTCCTCTGTTGTCAAGGTCCTCATTACCTAACTCCCTCTTACCTTCACAATCTTCTTACATCTTTTCCACCACCACTTACTCTGTTACACTGGACTTCTTGTTAATCTATACCTTGATTTTGTATTGGCCTCCTGGTTGTTCTATGAACAAGGAACTTAATTTCTCAGCTGTGGATCTTTTCTCTATTCATTTCCCAAGCTTGGGATGCTGTCCCTTCTCTTCTCCAACTATGGGCTTCCCTGGCTTTCTTTGAGTTCCAACTTAAGTTCCATCTTCTATAAGAAGTCTTTCCCAATCCCTCTAAAGTTCTAGTGTCTTCTCACTTTTAATTACTTCCTATTTATCCTAATTGTAGATTGTTTGTACATATCTCTTTTGTATCCCTAGAGCTTAGCACAATGTCTGATACATAGTAGGTATGGATGTTTTTATATTGATTTCATTGAATGATCACACATTCAAAAAGAGTAATAATCCAGTGTCAGAATGAAATATAGTAGAAATATAAGTTGGGTGTAAGGTTGTTTTAAATTTTATAACCCAGATGCATGGCATTTCTTCCCTTCTCTTCTACCAATGAGCTTACAACTCTATTCACTAATGTCCCCTCAGGGTTCTAGCTGGTACCACTTCCTTTCTTTATGGATTTCCTGAAACTAGGTTCTCCTAAAGGGGAAAAATAATGCTTTCTTCCCCTCAAATAGAATCAATAATAAACACAATTTCAGAGTCAACTTTGCACTAGTACAAGATAAGTTATATAGTAGTTTCTCTGAAAAAAAAGGTTTACTCTGAAAAAGATATGATCTTTTTGTGGAATGTAAGCTTATTATGTGTCAGCACAGTGATATAGCAAACTCAAAAGTTAATATGATCTAGTAGTGCATTAAAGATTAGGTAGCTATTTTCTTGACATTTTAGCCAGTAGTATCGCTTGATAAGACTAAAAATCAGTACCTGGAGGTTTTTAAATCTAAAGGATAATTAACTCCAATTTAAATGACTGGAACTTCTACCCTGGAGTCCTACTCTTTCCCTTGATGACTGCTTTAAGTAACCCTATATTTAGAACTGAACTCAGATTTGCTTCACATTACTACCTAGTCTCTGATTCTAGAACAATGATCAAATCAACTCTGCCTTTTTCCCTGAAATGGGTATATCAATTTTCTTTTCTAGACTTTGCATGTTCTTTTTTTCTTCCAAATTAGTTATTCTTCTATATGACATGACAAGCTCACCTCATGTTGTATATATGTATATATTTGAGTATATGTGTATATTTGCATGTATGTGTATATGCATATGTATCTATGTATACAAACATACACACATGTGTATATATACACACAAATGTACATATTTACATAAAGTCATATATATAACCCATGCAGTGCTTTCTTTCTTTTCTTTTCTTTTTGGCTTGCCAATCACCATTAAGTGACTTGCCCAAGGTCACACAGTTAGTAAATATTGAATGTTTGAGGCCAGATTTCAACTCAGGTCCTCCTGACTCCAGAGTCACTGCTCTATCCCCTGTACCATCCAACTGCCCCTAGTGCTTTATTTCTAATATATTGTATTCTGCTCACACCCTCCAGGAGTCTGTAGCCACTGTTTTTTTGTTTTTTCCCATGACCAGTTCCATTTTTTTAATTTTATGTTGACATTATATGAATTTAATAATAGTGAGTTATTAGGGTGGAAGGATAGAAGAAGTAGATCTATTCTGTTCATTATAGAAGGGCAGAGCAAATATATGTGCAAATTACAAAAAGACAAATGTAGGCTTAAATCAGGAAAAGAACATAGAGCTAAAATGATTTGCCCAGAGTCACACAACTAGTAAGTATTTGAGGTAGGACTTGAACTCATCTCTTTCTGACTACAAGTTCAGCACTCCATCCACTGTGCCGCATAGCCAGCTTTAATAATCTAATACATAATTTTCATGTAGCTAGATGGTGCAATAGATAGAGTGCCAGGTGTGTAATCATGCAGGCTCATCATTCTGAGTTCAAATCTGGCCTCAGATACTTTTTAGTTCTGTGACTCTGAGCAAGTAATTTAACTCTGTCTGCCTCAGTTTCCTTATCTATAAAACGAGTTAGAGAAGGAAATGACAAAACTGCTTCAGTATCTTTGTCAAGAAAACTCCAAATTTCATCATGAAAGAGTTGAACATGACTGAAACAACTGAACAATAATAACGAAAGCCTCCAAGATTGAATCTAGTCAGTGTAAAATTAGGTCTGATTCTGTACCAAATGGGACCCATATATTCCTTTGGTGGTTAGAGATTGTCAAGCCTAAGAAATTTTCTAGGTCTAGAAAAATTGCAATAGAATGACACAAATCAGTACATATATCAAAATTATGCTGAGTAGGTTACATTTTGAGGGTTCATCAAGAATTATTTCTGGGGAGAGGAAATGAGATATAGAAAAGATATACTAGTAAGGCTTGACTTAAGATATGAAATGGAAAAAATAGGTCAAAGTTATAAATACAAAATTAGGCATAATACAATTAAAGAAAAACTTAAAACAGTTCCAACTTTCAAAAAAGCAAATGGATTGCCTTTTGACATAATGGATTCCATGTCATTTGAAATCCAAAGCAGATGAAAACTTGTTTGAGAATGTTGAAGATCTATTTAACTCTGATATTTAGTGGTATATTAGTTATCCATATGATGTAGTTATCTGCCAAAGTTAATTTGCACGAACTTAATACAGATTGGCTTCAAGGAGAACCAAATTTCTTTTTTAATTTTCCAACCAATGATGAGGTAGATTTCAATTCTGGTGTTACCTAGATCATACCCCCTCCTGTTTTTTTCCAACAGTTTGATCTTTGACCTTTCAGTCATTTAAATATCCCAATGCATATACTCTAATCTTCAAACTCTCCCTGTCTACTCTTTCCTTCCCTTTCTTAGTCTTTTTTTTTTCTTTCTGGAGGGCTATTGGGGTAAAGTAACTTGCCCAAGGTTACACAGGTAGTTTTTTGTTTGGGTGTTAAGTGTCTGAGGCTGGAACTGAACTTGGGTCCTCCTGACTCTGGGGGCCGCGGCGCTTTAGTCACTTTCCCCACCTCCCTCCCTCCTTCCCTTTCTTAGTCTTAAAACAAAAGCAAACAAGTAAACAAAAACCGGGCCATAGTATCTTCAGAAAAAAATCACCAAATATATCTCCTCTCCTTTTTCAGACTCCTTTTTTTTGTTTGTTTAATTGCTACCTCCATTTCTTCACTAATTCATTTCTTTACTCCTGACAATCTGATTTTTTATTTTTTTTGCTTTTTGGAGAGGGGAGGGCAGGCAATTAGGGTTAAGTGACTTGCCCAAGATCACACAGCTATTAAATGTTAAATGTCTGAGGCCAGATTTGAACTCAGGTCCTTCTGACTCCAGGGTTCGTGATCTATTCACTGGGTCACCTAGCTTCCCCAATAATCTGATTTTTAACATCATGAATAAAGTGAAACACATGTTATCCAGTTTTTCAATGATGTCTTTTGAAAAATAAATTTCATCGATACTACTTCTTGTTTCATAGTACCTAAACGTGTCCGCTGACCATTCTGTAGGGATCAATTCATAGAACAAATAACTTTTGAGGATTTTGTGGAAAAAATAGGAAGAAGACAATTGTAATATCAGCAAAGCAAATCAATACTTTGGAGAAGTTGAAAAATAGGTGCAGTGTTCTATATCTGTCGACTTACACATTTGGTTCAGCCATCCCCCTATAGATAGGCATTTGATTTGTTTTCAATTCTTTACAGCAACACAATGAGTTTTTTGGTCTTTTTCAGTCATTTAAGTCATATCCAACTCTCTGTGACCCTATTTGACATATTCTTGGCAAAGAGTCTGCTAAGTGGTTTGCCATTTCTGTCTCCAGCTCAATTTACAAATGATAAAATTGAGGCAAACGGAATTAAGTGACTTGCCCAGGTCACACAACTAGTGAGTGCCTGAATTCGTATCTGACCTCAGGGCCTAGAACTTTATACATTGTGCCACCTAGTTGCTGTTTTTCTTTCCAGTTCCTTGAAAAACATTTAAATACTGCAAAAAACATTTTTTTTTGTTTTGTTTTATGTGGGGAATCTCACTAATATCCTTGGGATATATGCCTAGTAGCAGAATGTCTGTGTCAAAAGGGTGTTATTGTTTAAGTCACATTTGTTTCAAATTTGATTTTCCAAAACTTTTTCATCAATTCAATACTCCCCCAAAAAGTTCATTAGTATCCCTATCTTCCCATAAGTGCTCCAACATTTATAATTACTATTTTTATATTTATTAATTTATTCTTAATCTACTTTCTTTGTTATTACTGTTATCAAAAATCAATTTTATCTCTGCCCACCAAACTACCACTGGGGGAAAACAAAACAAAACTGAAAACAGATTAGTGAAACAAAAGAAATTATGTTTGCTCTGTGCCCAAAATTGTGTCATACTCATTTTGAGACCAGCACTTCTCAGACAAAAGGCTAGAGATGTGCTTTATCATTTGTGCTTGGGAATTATGCTTAGACATTTTATTGACCAATGTTTTAAAGGCTTTCCAAGACAAAAAATTACTGTTTTTGTGTTGTTGTAATTGTAGAAATGGTTCTTTGTTTATTCTTTCTTAATTCTAAGTTAGCGTATATCTTGCTATTTTGTAATATATATATATATATATATATATGTATATGTATAGTTACAATCATGGGAAGTAGATGCTGATATTGTTCCCATTTTATAGATGTAATCATTGCCAACTTTTCTAGTGCTTCTTCATCCTTGTTAAAAGCCTAGCTTAGTCCTAGTGTATGATTTCTTGATTATATTGCTTTAATCTTTTTGTTAGGATATATATATATATATACATATATATATATATATTCATTTGCTATGTCAATCTATCATGTTCTTTATTTTATCCTTTCCTGATATAGATTTTTAAAGCATAGTTATTCATTAAAAGTTCTGGGACATGGTTTCCCAGTTTTTGAGACAAGTTTGTTTAACATAGTTAGCAATTTTACTTGTTCCTTAGAGAGTTTTTTGTTTGTTTATTTTTGGAGGACTGTTGTTTTCATTCATAATTCTTTTACAGATATTTCAATTTCTCTTTCAGTGACTGGATTAAAATCTCTACTTCATGTCATTAATCAATGATTAAATACTGAAATGTAGCTTTTACATCATATTGTTGCTCTTGTGAAAAGTACTATCTTATAATTCTTCTCAAATTCCTTTTGATTCACGGTCCAAGGATGTTTCTCCCTGGTTGCTAATGACTGTTTCTTCACTTCTATGAATGTCAACCCCATGTGTAAGTGTCCTGTTCTGTTCTACACTTTCCTTGTGCCCTCTGAAACCTTATTCTATTTGGGGAAAAACCTACCCATTTTATTAGATTTGTGGCATTTCCTGAGAAATTACTTATACTATAGTTTGTAATTCATCCTCCATGAATGTTTTGTTCTCCCCTATCAGAATCTAAGTATAGAAAGGGTTTCATTTTATCTTTGTACAATTATCATTTACATGTTATTTTAGTCATTTTCAGTCATGTCCAGATCTTTGTGACCTTACTTGGTATTTTCTTGAAAAAGATACTGGAGTGTTTTGGCATTTCCTTCTCCAGATTATTTTATAGATGAGGAAACTGAGACAAACAAGGTTAAGTGACTTGGTCAAGGTTACACAGCTAATAAGTGTCTGAGGATGAATTTGAACTCAATTCCTCCTAACTGCAGGCTCAGTGCTACATCCACTTTGACACCTAGTTGCCTATCACCTAGGTACAAAATGACTAATGCTTTGTGCTAGACAGTGGCACAAAACCATCCCTTTCTTGATGATTGTAGGATTAAATTGAATCATCTAGATCTTTTTTTCCCTACCAGATATTAAACTACAAGCAGAGATTGTATTTGATTTAAACAATGCATCCCTATACCTGAGCTAAACAGTTTTCTGAGAACAGTAGGTATTTATAATGTTTCTTGAATAGACCAACTCTCATAGAGTCCAGAACAGTGTTCTGAAAGTAGCATCATCTTAATATTATAGGATTAGGAAACTGTGGTCCAAAGAAATTACATGAATTGCTAAATTACTTTAACCAATTCAAGGTAGGTTGGAAATACATTCTTTTTCTTCATTTTCAGTCCAGCATTTTTTTTCCCATCACACTGCACCAAACAAATATCACATCACATCAAAAAAAGAGATGACCGAATAGGTTAATAGTATTTTCTGAAGTTCAAGTTACTTTTCTTCTATAATGCTTTCCTCAACTGCTTAAGCCCACATTTCTTTTTCCCTCCTCTAAACTTCTGTAGTAGATATAAACTGTATTATTCATTTATAAGTTAATTTCTGCCTTATGTATCTTCAATTTGTGTGTGTGTACATAAACTGCATTTCCCCAGCTTGAAGGCTGACTATTGAAGTTCAGGAATCAAGTCTTTACTCTTGTATTTTCCCTACCAGATTTTAAACTACAAGGAGAGATTATATTTGATTTAAACAATGTATTCCTACACCTGCGTTTAACAGTTTTCTGAGAACAGTAGGTGTTGATATGTTTCTTGAATAGACTATCTCCCATAGAATACAGAACAGTGCCCTGAAAGTGGTACCATCTAAATTTAAAATAGTAAAAAAAAAAAACTAATGAAACCATAAATTATTTTAAAAATAATTTCAATTTGCCTTTATAGATCATTTTGTGATTTTTAAAGCAAGCTTTTTCTTTTGACTTTGCTACTTTTTTTGTCTATTTTAAAAATGCTTGCAGTTTCTGTACATGCTATCTGGGAAATAAAAGGAGCCCGGGAACTTTGCAGGAGATAAGATGAAAATATAAAACTTATATGGGATTATAATTTTGCTGCAGAAAATTAATAAAGTTGATAACTGAAAGTTGGCTTTACTTTAAAATGCTAAGTTTATGGTAAACAGTTGTGTAATACATTTCCTTTTACATCGTGAATAATTCTGCGTCATTCATCTTCCTAGTTTTCTAACATTCATATTGTTTAAACAATAGAGCAGGTGGTTTAAAAAAATAAATCATTCCTATGAACATCATCTACCAGTGTCAAGGCAGTATAAAGATTTTGGCAGTGAAATCTCCTAAAAATCCAAAAAAGTAAGGGACTTTGTATAGGGGTGATAAAATGTTTTCAAACTTTAGTAGTATTACCATTCACCAAGATTTTAGGTGTTTCTCAATCTTGCCTAATTATTTCATTCATTAACTTTACAAGAGTATTTGATGAAAGGTATGAGAAGGATAAGGGACCTGTGCTTCAAAACATTACATTTCCACATTGTTTCCTCTATATTTCCTTGCATAACCTCCAACAACTTCTATTCTTGTTCTACTTGTCGTATGTGGGTTTATGCAGACAGGATCTAATTATTGAAGATAATTCAAAAAGATAATTTTCTTTTAGCTTGTTTCACTCTCCCCTATAATGTTTCAGAGTGAGAAATCTCTAAATATGCCTCATATGTAGGTTTCCACAAAAATTGGTAACAGGGTCCCTAGCTCCTCTATCTTATCACAGTAATAAATTAAGTATAAACTAATCTTTATTTTAACTCACAGAAATTGAAGCAAATAAAAAGAAAAGGTGGGAGCTCCAAAATACGTACAGAAAACACATAGAAAATTCAAAATAGCCCATAAAGTTTCTGTTGGAATAGAATGAAATGAAATTGCCAATGGTTTGGCACCTTGATACTCTGGAAAAATTCCTGTCTCCCACAGAGTGCTACATAATCATTCTAAGACTCAGTTTTATCATGTAGCTGAGAGTCCTTCAGGAAGGAAAACATATTGGATCTAATATACAAAAACATCTATTTCCAGTTTATACCCCTTTGTGAATATCTGAATTTTTTTCACTGATCACTTGTGATTCATTTTATTCTCAATACAACATTTCACTATTGCAATGTTATTATTTTTCTGGACCTGTTAAGAAGACCAAAATTTGTGTTGACTATAGAGATTTTCAGTTTATATCAGGTGATATGGATTCCAATGGAATTCCCCATCATTTGAAATCATGTATTTTTATGTCCAAAGTCTATATTGTCAAAAGGTACTCACATCCATAAACTCTTTTATTTAGCAGGCAGCAAAGAGGTGATCTGATCTTTATTGGTGCAGATTGAAATGCTTAATGAATGACAAAGCAATTGCTACATGCTTAAGGACCTAATATGTGCCAGACACTAGTAAACACTAAGAAATAAAAAAGTCCCTTCTCTTAAGAAGTTAATAGTCTAATGACAGAGGCAACATACAAACAAAAATGTATAAGCAATATACATATAGGAAAAAAATGGAGGTAATCTTAGAAAGATGACATTTGGAAGTGAATGTGAAATGTTTATTGCAGAAGATGAAACTTGAGCTGAGATTTGAAGAAAGCCAAGAGGTAGAAATTAGGAGTGAGAAAATTCCTGTGATGAAGGACAGTCAATGAAAATGATCAGAGTCAGGAAATGTAGTGCCATGTACAAGGGACAAGAAGGAGGCCATTGTCTCTGGCAGAGTATACAGAAAGAAGTTAGTAAGGTGTAAAGAAACTTAATGATATAGGAAGAAGCCAGATTATGAAAAGATTGTATATTTAATGCTAGAGATAACAGGGAGCTACTGAACTTATTAAA
Source organism: Petaurus breviceps papuanus (assembly GCF_028583685.1). Lineage (NCBI taxonomy): Eukaryota > Metazoa > Chordata > Mammalia > Diprotodontia > Petauridae > Petaurus > Petaurus breviceps. The sequence goes on from NW_027187391.1 coordinate 52,193,211, forward strand.
TGAAATTATGGGTGTCTATGGTCAGATGTGTATTTTAGGAAAATTAATGAATTTGACAGCTGAGTCAAGAATAAACTGTTGCTGGTAGTGACTTGAGGCAGGGAAATGAACAAACAGTCACTTTCAATAGTCCAAGCAGGATGTGATAAGCACCTGTATCAAGATAGTGGCAGTGGCAGAGGAGAAAAAGGAATATATGAGAGGTGTTCTGAAAGTCAAAATGACAGGAAATTATAACATATTGAGTGTGGTGAGCATGAGCAGTCTAAGATGACATGGAGGTTCCAAGTTTTTTTGAGTAGAAGAATGGTGATACTTTTGACAGTTTAGAGACTTTAGGAAAAAAAAGAAGCATTTGGAAGAAAGATAATCAAGGGAACAAATTTTTTTTTTTCTAGAAGACATATAGAATAACATTTCTTAATTTCATTTCTTGGGTTAAAAAACCCTCTAGTTTCTTTTTCATATTGAAATTATTTGGCAATAATGGAGAAAATATCTGATTATATTATCTGAGTGATGAAAAGCTAAAAAGACAAATTTTAAGGTTGGAAACACATTCTGGTCAAAGCAGATGAGTGGAAGTTCTTTTTAACGTGGAAACATTAATCATTATGAGCACCCTTAATCTAATTCAATTCATTTTATAATATTTCATTCCATTGTCAAGTTTTACAAGCTTCATAATGTCAATTTTATGCATACGCTACATTTTTTTGTCCAAGTTGAATAATATCCTGATGTATATGTAGCAGATGCTTTTCTACACCAAATGACTATTGTTCTATTCTCACCAAAATTTTTGAAATCACATGCATGCAAATGAATTTTATACACATGCAAATGAGCACTAGAAATGAATAATTTTTCTTTCATTTTCCATTCTTTATACTACAAAGCCAAATATTTTTTTTAACATCCTGAAAGAAAATATTGATTCCAAGATAGGGATGTTTATGACATTACAGCCAAAACACATATTTGTAGCTAAATAATAGTACTATACAATTTGGCATTATAATGACCTTACTTGGCAATTAAACTTAAAACTTAAAAAATGTAAATTTCATAGAATTCTCTAGGTTCAAATCTGTACCTTGCATTGTTCCTAGAGGCAAATTGAATGAAAGTAACAAATATATGATTTATATCTATAAGATATATAAGATTTATATCTGTATATATTTATATCTATAACCAACAGTTTAAAAATCTAGTGTGAATAAAAAGAAGTTTCCATACCACTAAATGAATAGAAAGGTAGAAACCAAGAGCTTTGGATGAGAGGAACTCAAGATTGTTGTTAGTAAAACAATAGACAGGTAAGCTGACATTTACAATGATCAGGGAAAGACACAGAAATAATTTAATCATTCCAGTCTTAATACACATAAATAAGGTGGAAAATTATAGTCAGCTAAAGGGGCAAATAGAATCTTATTCCAGTGTATAAAGAGAAATATAAGACATATGTAATATACTTTGCGAATCTTAAAAGAGGCTATTAGACAATGAACAAGCTTTTAAGTGAGTACCTACTATGGAAACAACATTGTGCTGCTGAGGATAGCAAGATGAAAGGGAAATCATACCTATTTATATTACTTTCTGTAAACATTTAAATAGTTTTTCATGTTTAAAGCTATATATAATATATATGTACATACATATATATTGTGTCATATTTCAATCTTTTGTGTATATACAGAAGTGATTAGTCTTTATATAATGAGTATATAAAATGAAAATAAGGGAAATTTGAAGAAGTTACAAACAGTTGAGGCAGGAACAAAAAAAAATCTGAATTGTTGATATTGTTATTCACATGAAAAAGAAAGGAAGGAAAAATCATTGTACCTACTACATGCCAGGCAATATACTGAGAACTTTACAAGTATTATCTCATTTTATCCTCTCTACAATCTTGTAAGGAAGGTGCTATTATTATTCGCATTTTACATATGAGGAAATTGTAACAGAGAGATGTTAAGTGATTTTCACAGGGTCATGTAAATTGTAAGGTCTGGGACCAGATTTAAAATTAGTTCTTCCTCAGTACTCTACTCACCATGCTACCTACAACGATTTTTTTTAATTGCTGTTTTCTTTTGGTAGTATTATTGTAATGGCAAGTAAAGTAGTACTTTGCTGCTTGTTTCAGCTATTTAAGTGCCTTTGAGTCTTACCTGTGATTGTGGCAAGTCTTTGTTTGAAACAGTATACATTGTGTTACTCTTAATAGGTCTAAGGGAGTTTGGAGATCTTCCCTGCCCTTAATAGACCTAACACCATCACATGGAGCCCATAGTGAGAGGAGCTTGCCAAAAATGTGGAACAGGCAGGAGTAGAGCAAAAGAAAGCTTGAGCTTGAGCCAAACAGAACTGAGAGGGAGAATGCTTGTGATATTGGCACTCTGTCCATCTTCTTTCTGTGTGGATGTTACTTTGTCAGAACTGAAGCTTTCTGTCTGTTGAAAGTGGACTTTACTGCTGATTCAGAAGACCTAAAAGATAACTTTACAGCTGATATAGAAGCCCTGAAAGAGGACTTTACTGCTATTTACAAAAATCCTGAAAGAGGGTTTTATTGCTGTTTACATAAGTCCTGGCACTTTACTGTTGATTTGTGTTTGACTTTTCTGACATAAGCTTTGTCTGTTGGTTTGTGTTACTTTGTCAGACAGAAAGTGAATTGAGATAATAGTGTTGGCAATGTGTTTAAATATTATTTTAGCTCTGTTACATTTTGTATTCCTAGAAAAAGAAACTTCAAAGAACTTGGAGTGGAGCAGTAAGCTGAGATACAGAACCAGATCAGAGAATTGCCTACATGTGATTCCAGGCAAGAGTTGGGTGAGTTCAGGCAAGAGCTGGGAGAACTGTCTACCTGTGAATCCAGGCAAGAACTGGGAATGGTCAGTCCATGAAAGAAAAACCATGAGGTTTGAAAGCCAGTCTCCAGTTAAGATGAAAGAAGGCTTTTACTTGGGTACTCTGCATTGACTGATGAGAGTGTGACTTACTGTGAACTAGGGATGGATGGTGTTTGTACTTTCTGCTACCCCTTAAGGATGATTGACTTAAGGATGATTGGAAGCTAGCCTGAAGTCAAGATGAAAGAAGACTTGACTTGGTTACTCTATATTGATCAAGGAGATTGTGACTTAATGAATGATATATTTTGTTTAAGACTATGTGGCCATCTCAGTAATAAATTGTTATGTTATATTGTTGTGAATGTCATGCTTTAGTTTCTTGAATGTTTGCTTTAGTTTACTGTTGAATAGAGAGTTCAATATACTAGGCAACTAGATCCTTAACATTACTCAACGGTAGCATCCTCAGGAGAGCTGCTCATGATTGACTTTACAATAATACAGCTAACAGTCATGCAATACTACATTCTCTAAAGAAATTAATGTGGGTATTACCCAAAGGACAACAGAAAGGTATATGATGGATGGAAGCTGGTTACATTACAAAAACAAAAAGAATTTAGAAGGAGAAGGCATCAAAGGAATGTCTTGAAGTACAAGTATGATTAAAAATAATGGACTGGTCATGTGTCAAGAGTAGGGGAAAATCAATGGAATGTCTGAATACTATATTGATAACCTAGCAGCACCAAGATATAGCAAGGAAGTCCTCTAGCATATTGGTTTTATTCCCATGGGAAATTTATGGGATAATATAGACATGACTATTTCAGTATGAGACACCATATTGCCGAGCATAAGGGAATAATCATATTGAGGAGATCAAAGATGCAATGAAATATTGATGTCATCTCTAGATTGTATCAAGTCTTACCCCACAGTGCACTAGGTTTGGTATCAATTAGCTATTTACCAATATATTAATGATGAATTAATGAAGGATCTTTTTTAGAACACCACAAATTATAAATTTACTAATAATATGAATAGATATAGAATTCAAATTTGCCTTGTTTAAATGATGAATGAAGTTTAATAGGAACAAACACTCAAAAAAAGATTTCAAAGATGAAAGTTTGAGGAAGTTTTGCTAGGTAACTTAAGAGGAACAACAACAACAAAAACTGAGTTGAAGAAAAGCCCCTGCTATGTGCACATCAGTATATTATTAAACTTGGGAAAAATGTAGGGAATGCAAAAAATTAGAAAAAAATTGAATATGAGCTACACAATGCTCCTGTTGCTTGTGTAACTCTGAAGACAACACCCTTTTAGTTCCACTTCAATGTTGGAATGAAATGAGGCACTCACATCTGACTAAGTACCTCACAAAGGAGGAGGTTTTCTTTCCCTAGAACATCAAAAATACTCAAGGATACCATGCTACTTAACTTCTCTCATCTCCATCTGGAAACTGAGTTCCTTCAATAAATCATCAGACTATGGCAATTCAGCTTGGTTGGTTGTAATAGAAATGTAAATTTTTAAGATCTTCCCTGCCCCTAGGTTAAGTGCACCTGGAGCCTGTGGTGGGAGGCTTGTTTTTCAGGACCCCCCCCACACCTTGGTGCATTATGAATGGGCAGTGGGTCAAGAGGGTTGCTACATTCTCTTACCAAGGAGAAGACTGTATATTCCCTGATGTGAGACTTTGTTTTGGGGCTCGCTTTGAGAAGTGTTGTATGATTTGACTAGATGAGACTCTGGCCAGCTATTGAGAGTCTCCCAGCTTTGAAAAACCCAGATGTTGATGCTTCCCTCTCTGGTAACTGTGATTTGGTATGGATGTAATGGTTGCACAGTTGGAGGCCTGTGTGCTTGAAATGTTTCTATTTACTCTTAAATTCAGGGTGCTGATCTTTTCCCCCTGAATTAGGTAAATGATATGTTTGATTGATTAAAGCAAGATTGTTAACCTATTTTGAGTTGCTTTCCTTTAGAAAAGCAGATCTAAGAACCTGTGTTGGAAGCCACCCTGGGGATGCTGGGGTGCTTGCTGCTAGATTGGTCTCAGGAACCAACTAGTAAGTTTGAGAGGCCCAGTCCATACCCAGCTGAAATGTTTTATGTGCCAGTTTAGGGATCTAAATTAGAGAATCTGGGGTCATTTAGATGGCAGCAAAGGAGGAAATTGTGTCAAAGATGTCACAAAATTCCATCAAGAAACAGCTGGTCCACATCATATTTATAAGTTTGGCTAACATGGCAAATCAGAAAAATGATAAATGTTTGGGAGGATGTGGGAATGTTGGAAAACTAATTCATTGTTGCTGGAGCTATGAGCTGATCCAACCATTCTGGAGAGCAATTTGGAACTATGCCCAAAGGGTTATAAAAATGTGCATACCCTTTGACCCGACTATACCATTTCTAGGGCTACATACCAAACACATCATAAAAATGGGAAAAGAATCCACATGTACAAAATATTTATAGCAGCTCTTTTTTGTGGTGACCAAGAACTGGAAATTGAAGGGATGCTCATGAAGTGGGGAATGGCTAAACAAATTGTGGTATATGAACATTATAGAATACTATTGTGCTACAAGAAATGATGAACAGGTGAACTTCAGAGAAATCTGGAAAGAGCTATATGAACTGATTCTGAGAGAGGGGAGCAGAACCAGGAGAACATTGTACACAGTAACAGCCACAGTGTGCAACAACTGATTTTGATAGACTTAACCCTTCCCAGCAGTGCAAGGACATAAAATGGTTCCAAAGAACACATGATGGAAAATGCCAGTCACATTCAGAGAAAATCTATGGAGTCAGAATGCAGAACAAAGCAGATTATTTTCTTTTATGTTTTGTTTTATTTATTTTTTTCTTTCTCATGGTTTTTCCCATTCACTATAATTCTTTTATGCAACATGACTAATATAAACATTGTGTTTAATAGGAATATATGTGTAGAGGCCATATTAGATTGCAAGCTGTCTTGAGGACAAGGAGGGAGAGAAGATTTAAAACTTAGGGAAGTGATTGTTGAAAACTAAAAAGAAATAATTCAATTAAAAAATAAAATTAAGTTTTCAATTAAAAAAAGACAACTGTTGATATTGAAGCTAGATAACACAGGACTGTGCCATCAACTAAACATTCTTTCCTGGCTGGTAGAATATTTTTATTATAGTTTAAGTTCCCATATTCCATAGGTCTACAATGTAAACAAGATAGTCTAAAGAAGTCAATAAATGCAAAAATGGTTAAAGGAATGACAATTACTCTGCTCCTATAGGCAAAGTGGCAATCAAAATGTAGGTAGGTAAAGAGAATATTTATCTTGGGTGGACTGCTCTAAATGGGTAAAACAATATAATTACTAATCCTTTATCTTATAGTGCTAAAAAGGTTATAAAACTGAAGGTGATAAGTCAGCTTATGGATACATGAACTTAAAAGTTTGTTAAATATGTCACATTTAAAGAACTGAAATTCTTGAACATTAAAAGGTATCTTAGAGGGCACCAGAAAACTGAAGGATAGTTTTGTTTGTTTTATTTTAACTCTGAGAAGCTAGTACAGGTACTGAAATTCCCTATTAGATCATGTACATGATTTCTCATGAAAAATCATCTCAATAGAATTATAAACCAAAATATTTAGAAATATTTTTTCATTAATAGCATTTTAATTTTAATTAGAGAATAAAATCTTGGACTCTACTGGCTATCTGCTGTGTTTCCACTTGAGTAGCTGTCAATGGTAGACTAGTGAGACATCTGGGAGTAGTGGATAGAATCCTGGATTTGGAATCAGAAAGATAGGAGTTTAAATTCCACCTATACTTACCATCTGTGATCATGGACATCTGTACCTTTCAGTCTTAAGTTTCTCAGTTGCAAAACAGGGAGCACTATTATATAATGAGTAATGAAATCGAAATGGGGAAGATCTGGGTTAGAAGAATGCCACAGGCACTGATTGGGGTATGATACTGAATAGTTCACTTACCCAATCTTTATCTTAATATATCCAATAGTAAAATGAAGGTAATAATGCCATCTACCTCTTAGGCTTATGATGTGGGTCAAAAGAGATGAGTAGTACAAAATTCTTGGCAAAACTTAAGTATGTTAGAATTATCATTACTAATATTATGCCATTCTCATGTTTATTTTTTGTGGAGCTCAAATGGGGGAATTATCAAGTTTCTTACCTGGTATTATTCTTTTATATTTATTTTTTGTGAAATATTACATAAGTGGATGGAATAATTGTTTACTAAATTGAATAACTGCACTGGAATGTCAACTCATCTTCCTTATGATGATTGAAAGTATATTAATGAGAATTTTAGCAGAAGACAGAATTATGAGGACAATATCCATTTCCCATGTGGTTTTGATTTTCCAGTAGTAACTCTTTAAATTTTAAGCTTTTTCATTTTCATTGCCAGCATAGGGAGTAGGACTAGTTGATATGAAAACATGTATAAAAAGCATCACTCTTTCCCCCCCTTCTTTTTGAATCAAAGCTACATGCAAGAGATTATATCAACAATTTATTCTGTTACTTCTCTAGTACAATTATAGTTTATTTAAGGAATTCTCCAGAATATTTTGAGCTCTATATTTTTAGTTTAAAGATTCGTCATTTGTTAATTTATGAAAGATAATGAGATTGTGAAGCAAGGTGGTACAATTGATATAATGCTGAGTTGGAGTCAGAAAGACTTGAATTTAGATTAAGCCTCAGACACATTAGCTGGGTGACCCTGGGGAAGTCTTTAATCTCTGTTTGCCTTAATTTCCTCAAATCTAAAATGGAGACGATAACACCTACCACACAGGACTGTGAGGAACAAATGATATAATAACTACAAAGTGATTAGAATAGTGCCTAGCAATAAATGCTGATTCCCTTCTTCGCTTTGTATAATTTTAGCCACCATTCATGCTATGCTAGGTATTTTGCAGGTGGTTAATTTTAGCAACCTTTAGGGATAATGTGGCACACTTTCTTCAATTTCCTTATAAAATGTTCTTTGATCAGTTAACCTGGATCCTATCATGATTGTGATCATGATCATTATTGGGAGCAGCAGCAACTTGACCTCATTCAGCCTCAATTTCTTTACCTGGAAAATGTTAGTAATTCCCACATTAACTACTTGACCAGGTTATCATGAGGCTCAAATGAATAATTTATGTAATTCTTTTAAAAAGTTAATTATATGAATATCAATTACATGAATGACAAAATAAATTATTAAAAATTAAATTTATACAAGGCACATTCATTATCAATATTCTTGATCTGAAAAAAAATGGAATATTTATAGTCATGTACTTCCTTTACTAATAATTACCAAGTGGAATTTACTTAGTGCTTGCTTCAATTCACCCACAAGCACCAAATAGGGAATGAACACAGATGTAAATGAGTATTAAAGTACATTATATTTGCTCACTAAATCACAATTCTATCAGGATTTGCTTTCTCACTCAACTTTGCCAAGCCAATCTTAAATTGATTTAGACTGTATCATAAACAATTACATTTAGAAACCTGCATGATGATTAAGAAAGATTTGAAAAAGAATAGATTATTTAGGCCTTTGTGTGGTGGTACATGCCTATGATCCTTGGGACCAGGGAGGTTAAGGTTTTATCTAAGGATTTATGAGCCACAGTGGGCAAAGATAATAAGATGTTCACTTTAAGACTAGTGCCAATTTTGGGATACCCAGAGTGAAGGTCCAGCAGACTGCCTAAAAAAATGTCAAGTCAAAGTTCCCATTTCAATGAGAATTGAGTTGTCTGTCTGAGAGGTCACTGCAATAGAAAGACTGAATTAAAAAATATTGCTCATATATGAAATATTATATATATATATATGTATCCTTTATATTATTTGTCACCCTACAGCTTAAATTTTTTATAACCTATAAGTTTTTTTATAGGTTATAAATTTATTTTATTTATTCCTCATAGCACTCAATACTCAGGTACTACAGTGCCTGGTAAGTAGAAAACTAGGTCATACAGAGGTAAAAGACATCAGTGCTATTGTAATTAAGGGGAAAAATCAAATTTATACTGCATTCTATAACCAAACATTAACTTTTCCATATACCCACCAGCAAGTACAGGATGTAATACCATAAGTTTGCAAAGCCTGTGGAATTTTATTTGCCATTTTAAAGGAATAATTTAAAAGCATTTCTCCTCTAATGGATGTTTATCTTATGGCTGTACTTTGCTTTAACTAAATGGAGTGAAATGGGAAATTTAAAAGCTATGAGCAAGAAGAATAATGAGATGCAAATAATTTAAAATTTAAACAGGAGAGAAGTCATGGGAGATGTATCTATTGCACATTTTAAACTTATCAATTTGCAGAAACTTTATCATACAAAAAATACTTGGATAACTTAGGAAATATTTACTTAAGTTGAAGGTGGTAAGGAGTAAAACATTAATTTCATGTTGTGAAGTATTATGTATGTGAGTATTATGCAAAAGTCTGTTGCAGAAGATCACCTCATCAAAGCAGATTAAGCAAATTATCTGCAATTTATAGTCTTACATAGTTGCCTGAACACTGAAAGTTTAAATAATTTTCTATGGTATCAAGGTCATCTGGACTCCAACAAAAGTGCTTCATGCTGTCTTTCTTAGGCCTGTACTTCTAAACACACACATGTAAGTAAATACATACTGACACAGGTATATATGCACATTTATTTATGAATATTTCAATATATACACATGCTTATGCACCTTTGTGTATGTATTTTCATATTAGTATATGAAAGATTTAAGAAATACTTTTTCCCTCATAAGAAAAGTAAAAAAATGCCAATCAACTATATTTTCTTAAGAGTCATATTTAGTAGGCCAAAATAAAAATGGAGGTTAATTTGAGAATATGTTTCCAAATAATTTTTGAAATGATTTTTAATATTTAAGTATTTGCTATTAAGAAAGTGGCTTCCCACTAAAAGAATATAGAAGTCTGGGTGGAAATTTCAAATGTATACATTGAACTCTAAAGAGGAGAGTTTTTTCACTCAAAATCGGAAGCTTAAATATCTAGCAACTAAAATTGCTTAAGTTGGTCTCTATATCCCTAATATCTAGTATAGTGCTTCATAAGCACTTAAAGGCTCTTGCTTGTGTTGCATAAGAATCCTCCAGAATAGGGGGTGTAGCCAACATGATGGAAAGAAGGCAGGGACTCACCCGAGTTCTCCCCCAAGCCCCACCAAAGACCTTTAAATAATGTTTTAAAACAAATTTTGGAGTGGTAGAACCCACAAAAGGATAGAGTGAAATAATTTTCCAGCCCAATAAACTTAAAATTCAGGAGGAAAGATCTGTTGCATCAGGTGAGAGTGGAGTAATTGAAGTGCAGATTGCACCAGCAGAAACCACGGCCAAGCAAACCAGGAGCAAGTCTTAGGAGTGATTTGATAAGCAGTGCCAGCAGCTGCTTTCAGAGCTTTCAGCCCACAAAGAGAAAGGGGGTCAAAGAACTGGTCAGAAGGAGATTAGAGGAGTGTCTTTGATGGCAATGGGGCAATACTCTGCTGCTTTGCCCATACCTGGATGTGGGTCACAGTCCTGAGTCTCAGTTTCAGGGCAAGGAGGAACCTTAGAACACCAGAATTTGTGGTCGGCATGAAGCAGGAACTTTCTTCACAGTTCTTCACAAACCTCTCAGCCTGAAGATAACAAAAATACATAGTCCAGTGCAGGTTGCACCAGTGCAACCCCAGCCACAACAAACTAGGAATAGGCCTTGGCAGTGACTGAATCAGCAGTGGTAGCTACTGCTTTCCAAACTCTCAGCCCACATATGGTAAAAGGGTCAAACAACTGGTCAGGCAATTATGGGAGTCTTTTTGCTAGCACTGAGGCAGGTCTCTATTGCTCTGCCCATACTCAGATCTGGGCCACAGTCCTAGGTGGCAGTCACAAGGGAAGAAGGAGTGTTAACATAGCAGAACTTGCATCAACAGTGGAGCAAGGACTCTCCTTACAATTCCAAGGCAGAAAAGAATGCTAGTGGTTGCTCAGATCAGAGCACAGGCCAGGAAAGGAGTAAACACCTCTTCTTAGATCATACCACCTTGCAAGAACTAAAAACTTGTAGGTCCCTAGAAGCATCTCTGAAAAAACCTACAGAAAACCTCTAAAGTTTGGGACAGTGTGCCCTCTGCCCTGGAAACAGAGTCCTACCGTGTTTCCCCGATAATAAGACCTATCCCGAAAATAAGCCCTCCCCTTACTGTGTAGGATTCCTCTAAAATAAGCCCTCCCCCGAAAATAAGCCCTATTGAGATTGCTACTGTAGTGAGCGTGATCCCCTGCGCGCTACATTACGGTACCCTCTGTATGCACCGCCACCCCCCCCCCCCGGAAACGCACGCTGCGCTCCAAGCTGCATCCAATCAGAGCTGCAGCAGTGAGCGCGTCATCCTGTTCTTCCTCAGTGATTTGCTTATTGAATAAAGGTACATTTTTTTGTTCACATTTACCTGTTTATTAAAATTGCTGTCAATGTTCATTAAAATAAGCCCTCCCCTGAAAAGAAGCCCTCTGGTGTTTTTCCGTCCAAAAAAAATAATAAGACAGTGTCTTATTATCGGGGAAACACGGTACTTTAAGAAAGACTTAAAAATCAAGTAATAGGCTGTGAAAAAGAGCAAACAATGGAAAAAAACTCTGACCATAGAAAGTTAGTAGGATGAAAAGGAAGATCGAAACACATACTCAGAAGACAGTGAAATAAAAGCTTCTACATACAAAGACTCCAAGAAAAAAATATGAATTGGTCTAAGGTCATAGAAGGGTTCAGAAAGGATTTTGAAATTCAAGTAAGAGAGGTAAAGGAAAAACTGGGAAGAGAAATGAGAATGATGCAAGAAAATCATGAAAAAAGGTATCAACAATTTGTTAGAGGATGCACTAGAAATATTGTAGAAAATAACACCTTAAAAAAAGAGTAGACAAAATGGTAAAAGAGATACACAAATCCAATGAGGAGAAAAATGACTTGAAAAGTAGAATCGGACAAATGGAAAGATAGATAGATAGATGGATAGATGGATAGACAGACACAAAAATTCACTGAAGAGAATTCCTTAAAATGTAGAGTTGGTCAAATGGAAACAGAGGTTCAAAAGCTCACTGAAGAAAATAATTCTGTAAAAATTAGAATTAATGAACTGGAAGCTAATGATTTTATGATATATTAAGAAATAAGCCAAATCAAAAGAATGAAAAAAATAGTAAACAATGTGAAATATTTCATGGGAACAATAGCTGACTTACAAAATGATCCAGGAGAGATAATTTAAAAATTATTGGCTATGAAAGTCATGATTAAAAAAAAAAAAGATCCTGGACATCATCTTTTAATAAATTGTCAAGGAAAATTGGAGGAGGGATACTTATAAATTGGGAATAGCTGAACAATTTGTGTTATAAGTTTGTTATGAAATATAAGAAATGATGAGCTCGATACTCTCAGATAGACTTGGAATGATTTCTATGTACTGATGGAAAGTGAAATGAGAAGAATCAAGAGATTGTATACAGAAACAGCAATATTGTTAAGATAAGTTTATTCTCAGCAATATGTGATCCAAGACAACTCTGAAGGACTTATGATGAAAAAGTTATCCATTCCTGGAGAAAGAACTGATGGAATTTGAACACAGATCAAAGCTTGCTTTTTCACTGTCTATATTTTTCAATTTGGTCCTTTTTTTTTTTTTTACAGCACGACTAATACAGAAATGTTTTGCGTGAATACACATGTATAACCTGTATCAATCACCTGCCTTATTAATGAAGAGGATGGGGAGGGAGGGAGAGAATTTGCAACTCAATTAAAAAAGAAGAGGTTAAAAATGTTTTTACATGTATTTGGTGGAAAATAAAATACTAAAATCAAATAATAAATAAAATTAGCTAAGCTTAAAAAAAAACCTTTGGTATTTACTTTGACTCACAGAAAAATTTTCCATGTAAGATTTTTTTCAAAATTTCCATTTGTTCAGTCATCTTAAAAAGAAGAGTTTTGACTATTTTCAAATTTAATGAAAAATGTTATTTTTTAGTTCCTTGAAAATTCGACCTTTTCCATGACATAAAAGCCCAAGAGTACTTGGAATTTCAAACTCAGGCAGAGATTTTTCAAAGTGCCTTTTTTTTCCTTGTACCTGCCAAATAAACAAAATAAATTCTAAATAAATAAACTATTTAACTGAAATAAAATCCAGACCATCATGAGTCTCATTTATAATTTTTTCATTTATACAAACAGCAGGAATTTTTCATTTCACAAAGTTGATTAGATTCAACACTTCTATATTTGGTTCCTGAAATGTACAATGAAGTAAACTCATCCTACAATTTGATTGGTGTTAGAAAAGAAGACAACAGAATGGATACAATATATCTTAACACCATTTTTGTTCTGTAAGTCAAAATAATGGAATATATTAATTTTGAGACCTCACAAGTTATTTAACATCTCTTGGTCTCAGTTTCCTTAGTTTTAAAGTATCAGATTTAGATTAATTGATAGTTAAGATCTCTTTCCTCCTTTTAATATACTACCTCATGATCATTCCATTTCAAAGATATATATTCATTTCTTTAACCCACAGACAGAAGTAAGGTAGAATTTTAAGTTAAAGATCAGCACTGAAAACAAATCCCATAGTTAAAACAATTATCAATCAAAACGATACATTGCCACATATGGATTTTGTATCCTATAGACAGTTTTATTCATATTTATTTATTTTCCCATTTATCTCAATTTCTGCCTTCCATATCACATGATTTAAATTTGCAAGCTACAGGTATTTTGTCCAAAAAACAGCATTATACTACCTTATGTAGAAAACTCAAGCTCCTATTCTCTGATTTAGATATCAATATGAATTTAGCAACATTTTTTCTTCTAACAGATGAGGGATATTATAGTCCAAGTCTTTTGTCCTGAATCTATTTCCATTCTTTGGTATTAATTGTGAAAAAAAAACTATTTTGGCTAGGAAAAATACTATATAAACAAAAGTAGAAGTCACAAAAAAAAACCCTAGGAACTAAATCAGTTTTCATATATCATTTTAGGCTACTTACTCAAAGGTGGGAAAACCAGGGAAGAATAAAAATTAAAAGATTGATATTAATGCTTCAATTATTATTCTTATTCAGTAATTGACTTATGTTCTAGGCTTTTTTTTTCCATACTAGGAAATCACTAAAGAACAGAATAGGAGAAAAGACTATATAGGATGGAACATCAGTGATGATTGCTTTTGATTTTCATAATGTCTCTTAAAAATGAAGTGATTTATTAGGTGAGATTTTAATTCATAGTACAATAATAATAACATGGACAAAATAAAAGTAGCCTCCTCAACATCCAGGCAAAGATACCTGTTAAATTGGGGACTGTCCAATGGAGGACAAGTTTTTAGACTATGTACATTGTGCTCTGTTAGCTATTTGCCCACATAAGCAGGCTTGGTAAATCCACTTTTGAAAATTTGGGGATGTGTAAGGTAGGGGCCCTGCCACCATCCCAGTATCTGCACATTCTTTTCATTGACCACCGAGTCAGAATTATGTGCCTAAAAAAGCTTAAAATAAAATAATTTCTGCTCTTTTTCAAGTTTGAAAGTAGAAAGAAGAACTCTTTTGAGATTTCATCCATGGTTAAGGATGGCTATTTCAGCTGTCATATCTCCCCACCTGGAGATGTCTTCTATACTGCTGTGGTTTTTATAATTTCATGATCTTAGATGAAGGGGTTTTGGAAAAGGGCTGGCAATGTGAAATTTGAAAAGGCCAAAAGAGACTAGCGAGAACTTCAATGAAGGGAGTCTATGCCAAATGTTCAAATATTTGTCACAGCTTAGTCAGTTGAGGAAACTGCAGAAGCCTAAGGAAAAACCTGTGTGACCCAATCCAGCAGTGGATCACCTCAGCAGCCAAGATACAATATTCTGCTAGGAAGGAACAATTTGTACATGTTAAAAACAAATGGTGTTGATAATAATAAATTATATAGATTAATGATGTGCCAACCACTGTTCAAAGCACTTTTCAAATTATTATCCCATTTGATCCTTACAACAACACTGGGAGGCAAGTGCTATTATTTTTTAAATAGGTTAACAAATTTATTTTTATTTTTCAACATTCCCTTCCATAAGTTTTAATTTTCTCTCCCTCTTTCCTTCCTCACCTCCCCAAGACAGTATGCAATTTGATATAGGTTTACATATACATTCCTATTAAACATATTTTCACATTACTCATATGTATAGAAGAACTAAAAATAATGGGAACAACCAAGAGAAATAAAAACAATAAAACAAAACAAAGTAATAATCTGTTTCATTCTGCATTCAGACTCCATAGTTCTTTCTCTGGATGTGGATGGAATCTTCCATCATGAGTCTTTTGGAATTGTTTTAGGTCTTTGCATTTCAGAGAAGGGTCAAGTCCATCAAAGTCAGTCATTCACACACTGTGGCTGTTATTGTGTACAATGTTTTCTTGGTTCTGCTCACTTCATTCAGCATCATTCATATAAGTCTTCAAAAAGGTTTTTTTTGAAGTCTGCCTGTTTATAATTTCCTATAACACAAGAGTATTCCATTCATATTTCACCACTTGTTCAGTCATCCCCCAATTTATGCTCATCCCCTCAATTTCCATTTCTTGGCCACCAAAAAAAAAGAGTTGCTATAAATATTTTTGTGGGTCCTTTCCCCAACTCTTTGCGATACAACCCTAGAAATGGTATGGCTGAGACAAAGGGTATGCACATTTTTATAATCCCTTGGATATAGTTTCAAATCACTCTCCAGAATGGTTGGATCATCTCACAACTTCACTATCAATGAATTAGTGTTCCAATTTTCCCACATTTTTGACACTTACTATTTTGCTGTTTTGTCATGTTAGCTAATCTAATAGGTGCAATGTGATATTTCAGAGTTGTTCTGGTTTGTATTTCTCTGATCAATAGAAATTTAGAGCATTTTTTTCATATGACTATAGATAGTTTTAATGTTTTCCTCTGAAAACTGCCTGCTCATATCCTTTGACCATTTATCAATTGGAGAGTGACTTGTATTCTTATAAAGTTTACTAACTTCTCTATATATTTTAGAAATGAGGCCTTTATCAGAGACACTAGTCATAAAAAATTCTTTCCCATTTTTCTGTTTCCCTCCTAATCTTGGTTGCATTGGCTTCATTTATGCAAAATCTTTTCACTTGGATTTAATAAAAATTATCCATTTTACATTTCATAATGTTCTATATCTCTTATTTGGCCATAAATTCTTCCATTATCTATAAATCTGACAGGTAAACTATTACTTGTTCTCCCAGTTTGCTTAACGTATCAGCCTTTATATCCAAACTTTGTACCTGTTTTTACTTTATTTTGGTATATGATGTAAGATGTTTGTCTATGCCTAGTTTCTACTATACATTTAATAGTTTTCACAGCAATTTTGTCAAATAGTGAGTTCTTATCCCAGAAGCTGGGATCTTTGGGTTTATCAAACAGTAGATTACTTATACTCAATGACTATTGACTCTTTGGCACCTAACCTATTCCACTGATCTGCCACTCTATTTCTTAGCCAGTACCAAGCAGTTTTGATGATTGCTGCTTTATAATACATTTTAAGATCTGATCTGGCTAGGTCATGTTCCTTAACATTTCTTTTCATCAGTTCTCTTGATATTCTGCACCTTTTTGTTTTTCCAGATGAATTTTGATATTTTCTAGCTCTATAAAATAAGTTTTTGGTAGTTTGGTGTGGCACTGAATAAGTAAATTAATTTAGGTAGAATTGTCATTTGTATAATATTAGCTCATCCTACCCACAAACAACTGATGTTTTTCCAATTATTTAGATCTGACTTTGTGTGAAAAGGGTCTTGTAATTGTGTACATGGGCTTGTTTTGGGAGGCAGACTCCCAAATATCTTAAAATGTATACAGTAACTTTAAATGAAATTTCAATTTCTGTCTCTTGCTGACAGGTTTTCTTAGTAATATATAGAAATACCGATAATTTATGTGGGTTTATTTTATATCCTGGAACTTTGCTAAAGTTTACATTTAAAGTAGATTTTTAGTTAATTCTTCAGGATTCTCTAAGAATAATATCATATCATCTGCAAAGAGTGATAACTTAGTTTCTTCTTTGTCTATTCTAATTATTTCGATTTCTTTTTCCTCTCATTGCTAAAGCTAGCATTTCTAGTACCATAATAGTGGTAGTAATGGACATCCTTGTTTCATCCCCATGTCTGATTAAGGAGGTTCAGCATTCACGTGAGCAGAATACTTGGCACTCCAAGAAGACCTAATGCAATTTCTTTAAAATATTTATTTAGAATATATGTATATATAGACAAGTGAGAGAGAAACCAGAGATAAAAGAGTAAGAGGCTTAAATATAAAAGAATAAGAGCAACTATCATTAATAGTGGATATCTATCTATAGATACATACATATATATCTATGTATATACACATATACATATACATACATACTTACACACATACACACACACATATATATTTACAAGCATCACTGTTGTGGGGAAGCACCAACACCTGACCACACAAGCTAGGAAATCCTGGGTACAGCCATCAGGGTCCTGCATGGGAGAGTCCTAGGCAAGATGTCTCCTCCATGGGTGAGATTCCAATTTAGGGTCTGAATCTTACAGCTTAAGTAGTGCTGAGAACAAAGAAGGCATACTTTCAGGTGGTTTTAGCAAGCATCGTATCTTTTATGAAGCCTGGGACAGAGGCCAATACCTCCAAGGCCCCCCCCCCCCCAAGAACGATGTTTTCTTGGAATGGCTAGTTCCAGGAGTTGGGCAGTTATCATACCTCTCCTCTTCTCAAGGACCTGGACAGGGTCCCAGGAGAGGAACAGCCCTCATCTTCTCAGGATCCTCTGTTCCCAGAGTTATATAGAAAGAGTAATAGAAAGGTCATATTTGAGTTGGGGACTTGGTTTGTATAATCTTATTCCTCACAGAGGGGTTTACCTTGCCCCTTCACCCTGATCTTATTGGAAATGCATCTAGTTTATTTCCATTATATATAATGCTTTTTGATGCTTTTAGGTAAATGCTATTTATCATTTTAAGGAAGACTCCATTTATTCCTACCCTCTCTAGTGTTTTAAATAGGAATGGGTGCTGTATTTCATCAAAGGATTTTTTTGCTTCTATTGAGATAATCATATGGTTTCTGTTAGGTTTCTTGTTAATGAGATCAATTATGCTGATAGTTTTCCTAATGTTGAATGAGCCCTGCATTCCTGACATTAATACTAGCTGATCAAAGTGTTTTATTTTTGTGATAAGTTGTAAACTTTTCTAATATTTTATAAAAATGAATCATAAAAAGTATTCAGAAGGAATCATTTACCAAGTTTGCTGAATAGTCCATATGATATTGGAATTATTTGCTCTTTAAAGGTTTGATACAATTCACTTGTAAATGCATCTGGTCCTGGGGATTTTTTCCTACATAGTTCATTTATTGCTTATTTAATTTTTTTTTCTGAGATGGGTTTATTTAAGTATTTTACTTCCTTTTCTGTTAATCTGGGCAATTTACATTTTTGTAAATGTAAATTTTATTAAGATTGTCAAATTTGTTGGAGTACAGTTGGGCAAATAGTTTTTAATTATTGTTTTAGTTTCCTCTTCATGGTTGGTGAATTCACTCTTTTCATTTTTAATACTAGTAATTTGTTTTTCTTCTTTTTTTTAAATCAAATTAACCAAGGTTTATAATTTTTATTTTATTTTTTTATAAATCCAGCTCTTACTTTTATTTTTTAATTCAATAGCTTTCTTAATTTTCAATTTTATTAATCTCTCTATTGGTTTTAAGTATTTCTAATTTAGTATTTATTTAAGGGTATTTAATTTGTTCTTTTTTTAGCTTTTTCAGTTGCATGCACAAATCATTGATTTCCTCTTTCCCTATTTTATCCATGCAAGTATTCAAAGACATAAAACTTCTCCTAAAATCTGCTTTTGCTGCATCTCATAAGTTTTGGTATGTTGTCTCTTTACTGTCATTATCTTGGATGAAGTTATTGATTATTTCTATGATTTGTTGTTTTACCAACTCATTCTTTAGGATTAGATTATTTAGTTTCCAATTAAGTTTTAATTTATCTTTCCATGGCCCTTTATTAATATACATGTACATATATATGTAATATATCAAGATACAAATCATGATGCTATATATATTTATATAGCATCATGATCTGAAAAGAATGCATTTAATATTTCTGCTTTTCTGGCCTGTATTGTGAGGTTTTCATGCCCTAGCACACAGTCAATTCTTCTGTATGAGCCATGTTGCACTGAGAAAAAAGTTACATTGCAAACAGAATCCACTGGCAGAATCAAAGCAGGGACTTGCTTGAGCTCTCCCCTAAACCTCTCCAAATACATATAAAAATTACTCAAAAAGATTCTAAAGCTGCAGAACTCACAAAATGATAGAGGGAAACACATCTTCAGTCCAAGACAGGCTGGAAAGTCAAGAGGAAGGGTGTATTGCACTGGGCTGGGAGTCAAGCATTGTCTGGCATGGGTCACATGGGTATAGATGGGGTTAGAGCAGGCCTCAGGGGACTGAATCACTGGCAGCTGTCATGGTTTCCAGACTTCTCAACCCACAAAAACCAAGGACAACATATAAGGACAGTAGGGGAGTTCTATGGACCTGGGTGAAAGAGGATTGCATGGTCTGGTCCCAGTCCCAGGGAGATAAAGGTGGTGGCAGCTGCAGCAGTACTGGCAGCAGCAGCAGCAGCAGTGGTTGCTTTCAGAGCTCTGGGATCACAGATGATGGGGGAATCAAGCAGCTGATACAAAATCGTAAAGCTGAGGACAGTGCATCCACCTCCATCACCCACTCCAACTGGAAGCAGAGTCCTATCTTGACAAAGAGTTAGAAAGTCACGTATTTGGCTGGGAAGATGAGCAAAAAGCATTAAAACAAAAACAAAAACAATTCATAACATGGAATCTTATTTTGGTTGCAAAGAAGATCAAAACATATAACCAGAAGAAGGCAAGAAAGTCAAAGCTCCTACATCAAAAGCCCTCAAGAAAAAATATAAATTGGTTTCAGGCCATGGAAGGGGTCAAAAAAAGGATTTTGAAAATCAAATAAGAGGAATAGTATAAAAATTGGGAAGATAAATTGGAGTGATGCAAGAAAATCATGAAAAATGAGTCAATAGCATGCCAAATGAGATCCCCAAAATACTGAAGAAAGTAACACCTTAAAAAATAAACTAACCTAAATGGCAAAAGAGGTCCAAAAAGTCAATGAAGAGAAGAATGTTCTAAAAAGTAGAATGGGACAAATGGAAACGGAAATCTAAAAACTCACTGAAGAAAATAATTCCTTCAAAATTAAAATGGAGCAAATGGAAATTAATTACTTCATGAGAAATTGAGAAATTATAAAAGGGAACTAAAAGAATGAAAAAAATAGAAGGCATTGTGAACTATCTCATTGGAGAAACCACTGACCTAGAAAATAGATGCAGGAGAGGGAATGGAAAAATTATTGGACTGCTAGAAAGCCATGATCAAAAAGCCTAGACATCATCTTTCAAGAATTTATCAAGGAAAACTGCCCTGATATTCTAGAACCAGAGGGTAAAATAAAAATTGAAAAAATTCACCAGTCATCTCTTGAAAGAGATCCCAAAAGGAAAACTCCTAGGAATATTGTAGCCAAATTCCTGAGTTCCCAGTTGAAGGAGAAAATATTGCAAGCAGCCAGAAAGAAACAATTTGGCTAAATAAAATCAGGATAACACAAGATCTAACATCTTCTACATTAAGAAATCAAAGGGCTTGGAATATGATTTTCTGGAGGTCAGAGGAGGTCAGATTAAAAACAGGAATCACCTACCCAGCCACACTGAGTATAACACTGCAGAGGAAAAAAAATGGATTTCATGCATTCTTGCTGAAAAGAGCAGAATTTTATAGAAAACTTGGCTTTCAAATACAAGAATCAAGAGACACATGAAAAGGTAAACAGGAAAGATAAATCCTAAGGGACTTTTAAAAGATGAACTGTTTACATTCCTCCATGAAGAGATGATATTTGTAACTCATGAGACTTTTCTCAGTATTAGGGTAGTTGGAAGAAATGTAGATAGATAGATAGATAGATAGATAGATAGATAGATAGATAGATAGATAGATAGATAGATAGATAGATGGCACAGGGTGAGGACTATAAAGAGATGGTATCTTAAACTATAATTAAGGGGTGAGGGAGGAATATAGAGGAAGAAAGAAAAGGTAGAAATAGGATGGAGTAAATTATCTCACATAAGAGAGGCAAGAAAAAGGTTTTGCAATGAAGATGAAAGAGGGTGAAAGTGACAGGGAATGAGTGATCTCATTGGATTTGGCTTAAGGAAGGAATAACATGAATACTTAATTGTGCATCCTATCCTACAGGAAAGTAAGGGGGAAGGGGAAAAAAGGAGGGAGTGATTGAAGGGAGTGTATACTGGGGAGGGGGCAGTCAAAAGCAAATACTTTTGGAAAGGGACTAGTGAAAGGAGAAAATAGAATAAGTGGGGGGGGTGGGAAAGGGATGGAGAGAAATATAATTAGTCTTTCACAACATGCCCATTTTGGAAGTGTTTTGTGTAAGAACACATATATAAACTACATTTACTTATTTCTTTTCTCAATGAGAGTTGGAGGGGAGAAGGGAGAGAATTTGGAATTCAAGGTTTTAAAAACAAATGTTAAAAAATTGATTTTATGTGCAACTGGGAAATAAGATATACAGTCAATGGGGCATAGAAATATATATTGCCCTACAAGAAAGTGAGGGGGTAGGGGAGAAAGATGGGGGGGTGATAGAAGGGAGGGTAGGCTGGGGGAATGGGTAATAAGAATGCATGAAATCTTGGGATGGGGGAGAGGTGATAGATGATGAGAAAATTTGGCACTCAATATCTTGTGGAAATGAATTTTGAAAACTAAAATTAATAAACCAATTAATCATAAAAGAAGAAAAAATGTATATTCCTCCCTATCCCCATTTAATTTTCACCAGAGGCCTACTGTATTTACCTTTTCTAAAGTTTTATTCACCTCCTTAACTTCTTTCTTGTTTATTTTGATGTTAGATTTATTAAGTTCAGAGCAAGAGGTTGAGGTCTCCCACTAGTATAGTTTTATTGTCTATTTCCTCCTGTAACTCCCATAACATCTCCTCTAAGAATCAGGATGCTATACCACTTGGTGCATATATGTTTAGCAATGTTATTTATATTTATTTTATTATATTTAGTAATGAAATTTAGTAATTTAGTAATGAATTTAATAATCATATTATATTATATTTAGTAATGTTATTTCTTCATTGTATATGATGCCTTTTAGCAGGATATAATTTTAATCCTTATATCTTTTGATTAGATATATTTTTGTTTTTGCTTTGTCAGGGATTAGGATTGCTAGTCTTGCTTTTTTTTCTTTTTGCTTCAGCTGAAACATAATATATTCTACTCCAGTCTTTTTACCTTTACTATATGTTTATCCTCCTGTTTCAAATGTGTTTCTTGTAACAATATTTTGTGGATATTATGGATTTTAACCCATTCCATTACCCATTTCCATTGTATGGGAGAGTTCATCCCATTCACATTCACAGTTATGATTACTCTCTCTGTCTTTCTCTCCATCCTGTTTCCCACTCTGTTTATGTTTTTATTTCTTTCTTATGCCTTTCCTCAAAAGTTTTTCTTTTAATCACTGTCTCCCTCAATCTTCCCTCACTTCTATCAGCCCCCTCCTTTTTCTTTATCTTTTCCATTTCTACTTCTTCCCTCCTTTCTAATCACACCCCTTCCTTTTCTTTGTCCTTTCCCCTCCCACTGCCTTTATGGCAAATTAGATTTCTATACCTTTATTTCCTCTTTGAACCAAATCATTTTACAGTAAAGTTCAAACAATTTGCATCTCTTTCCCTCTACTATAATATGTTTTTGTAACTCTTTGTTTAATGCATGTGAAATAATTTACCCTTTTCTGCCTCCTCTTTTCCTCTTCTACCATTGCAATCATTTTGCATACCTTTTTAATTTTTTTATCTTATCAGTTAATTTGTAACTACACCTGCTGTCTATGTATATCCCTTTGAATACTGTAATAAAAATGTAATTCTCAAGAATTACAAGTATCATCTTCCCATGTAAGAATGTACATAGTTTGCCCTTATGGAATAACATGTTGTTATTGTATTTCTTTCCTGTTTACCTTTGCTATGTCTCTCTTGAGTCTTGTATTTGAAGATCAAGTTTGCCATTGAGTTCTGGCCCTTTAATAAGGAAGGTCTTGAAGTCCTCTATTTCATTGACTATCCATTTCCTTGCCTAGGAGATTATACTCAATTTTCTGGTAGTTCATCCTTTGTAGTAATGCAAGTTGCTTTGCCCTATAGAATATCATATTTCAAGCACTCTGATCTGGTAATGTAGGAGCTGCAAAGTCCTATTTGATCCTGACTGAGGATCCACAATATTTGAATTGTTTTGTTTTGGCTTCCTGAAGTATTTTCTCCTTGACCTGATAATTCTGGAATTGTGCTACAATATTCCTTGGCATTTTCAATTTGGTATCTCTTTCAGGAGCTGTTGAGTAGATTCTTTCAATGATTATTTCACTCTCTGGTTCTAGAGCCTTGGGACAGTTTTCTTTGATGATTTCTTGGAAGATACTGTCCAGGCTCTTTTTTTTTAAATCATGGCTTTCAGGTAGACCGTTAATTCTTAAATTACCTCTCCTGTATGTCTTTTCCAGATCAGTTGTGTTTACAATAAGATATTATATGTTTTCTTTGATTTTTTTCATTCTTTTGATTTTATTTGACTGATTCTAGATGTCACATATATCATGAGCTTATACTTACCCAGTTCTAATTTCTAATGAGTTGCTTTCTTCAGTTCTACTCTGTACCATTTTTTCCATTTGGTTCACTTTACTTTTTAAAGAGTTGTTTTCTTCAGTGATTTTTTTCCCATTTTGTCAATTGTATTTGTAAAGAAATTGTTCAATTTTTCTCCTACATCTCTAATTTGACTTTTAAGATCCTTCTTAAGCTCTTCCAAGAAAGCTTCTTGGAATTGAGACCAGTTCATATTCCCCTTTCAGGTTTCATATGTGTGTATATTGACAATGCTGTCCTCTTCTGAATTTGTATTTGATCTTCCTTTTCTCCAAAGTATGATTCTATGGTCTTTGTTTTTCTAAATTGCTTTTTGTTCATGTTATTTGCCTTTTTCCTGGCTTTTATAGTGGATTTCTGCTTCTGTGGCACAAAGGGCCCTGTCCCATGCTTTTTGTGATGGGGGCTAGGGGCCTGGTTACCATTTTTTTTTTGCTGGGGCCTCTGATTCTAGCAGCTAGACACTATATAATGCTCTAGCTTATCTGGTGCTGAGCTAGAGCTGGATGCTATATGCCAAAGCCAGGTGAACTCTTGCTCTGTTTCCCCAGGGTTACACTGAAGCTTCTAGCAAGAGGCATGGGGGAGGATGTAATGGTAATGAGGATTTGAAGATCTTCCCTGCACCTTGTAATAGCAATCAAACAAGTATTTAGCACCTTGTTTCAGGTGAGCCTTGCCCATGATTATATCAACTCTTTGTTAAGAAACAGAACTTGTCTGGGGCAGTTAGGTGGCCCAGTGAATAAAAGCACTGGCGCTAGAGTCAGGAGGACCTGAGTTCAAATCCGGCCTTAGACACTTGACACAATTACTAGCTGTGTGACTTTGGGCAAGTCACTTAACCCCATTTGCTCTCCAAAAAAATAAAAGAAAGAAACAGTACTTGTAAAACCCAAATTGGGAAGGACTTGTCAAAGAGAGAAACAGGAAGGAGTTAATGACCAGATAAAAAGCTGAGCACATGCTGAGAAAGTGCCAGAACTTCTGGGACCAAGCAGCATGGACGCTGAACAGATAGCATGAGTGAGAGAGGGACATTCTTGCTTAAGGGAGCCTGTTTTGTTTTGAAAGCCTGATGGAGGTAAGGTTTGGGAATGTTGGTGTTCACTGCATTGGTTATGTGTACCAATTTTGTGGTTAATTTTGTGATGGATTTGTCTTTGTGGTTTTGGGATTAGGCTTTCTGGTACTTGAACAAATGTTTTGGTTCTGTCCTCCATGCGGAGAGCCTATTACATTTTGTGATTCACAACCACACCAGCATATTCATAGCTACTATGGGTACTGTGGATATTGCATTGGCATTATAGAGGGGTGTTTTGGCTGATGGAGGTCTCCTCTTCCCAGAGTGCTGTGCTAGATCATGGGTAGGCTCAGTTGCTGGTGAACACTAATTCACCTTGCAGATGTTGTTTCTTTGTGCTTGTGTCTGCCAATTTTTCTGGCTATGTGAAGGCAAGCAGGTATGGGGTGACACCCAGAAGGGTGGAGGTCCTGGTGTTGGACCTTACTGTCTCCACCATCCTGGGGCTCAGGATCCCCTACTGGTTTGCTGAGGCAGGCCATGACTCTGGCTTGCCTTCATGTCTCCTATCCTGTACTGGTTCCATTCAGCTACAGCAAGAGGGACCTTTCCTATTAATCCCCTTAGTCTCCCAAGCTAACAACCTGCTGTGCCCCATCTTTCTGCTGTTTCCACTGTTCCAGGATTTTTTCCTGGGGAAGTGTTTTCTGGGTTTTTCAAGGTCAGAAAAGGAGAGTGAGAGCAACTTACTGCTTACTCTGCTGTCTTGGCTCCTGTAAATCTAGGAGCTATTATTTTTAACCCAATTTTATAGATAAGAAAACCAAAGTAAATAGAATTTAAGTGACTTACCCAGGATCACAACTGGTATCATGCCAGATTTGAAATGAAGTCTTCCTGATTCCAGACTAAGAGTTCTCTCTGCAGAACCACTTAGTTACACCTCAGTTATGCTGCACAGAGAAGTTAACTTTATGGGTAAAATGTTCATGGCAGCTTCTCTGAGTTTGAACTCAATCTTCCTAGGTACCCAGATGAAAAAGTGTTCAGTGTGCCTCACTTTGGATATATGCCTTTGTACTTTTGATCTTCCTATATTTCTCAATAAGAAGGTCTTTATAAAATGCATTAATATGAATTGCTTTTAGATGATATCTAGCAGTTAACAGTGGTAAGATGATAGAGGAAACATTAATAGGACTATTTATATTGGGGGAAATAAATCAGATGGGGGCTTCAGCCAAAAGATTTAAAAAGAATCACCCTAATCTCTTATCACTACTTTTTATTTTGCCTTTTGGAGGGCAATTGGGTTTAAGTAACTTGCCCAAGGTTACATGGCTAGTTTTTGTGTGTGGGTGTTAAGTGTCTGAGGCTGGAACTGAACTTGGGTCCTCCTGACTCTGGGGCTGGTGTTTTACTCACTGCACCACCTAGCTGCCCCACTTATCACTACTTTTAAACTCCTTGAGAAAAAAATAACTGAGTTCTTAGGATCCATCATTGCAAGAAGGAAGAGAGGAGTAAAACCAAAAATTATAAATGCTCCAATGCAGTGTGTGGGATAAGACAATTGCATGGTCGAAGAATGTCAGCCAGGGACAAGGACACTGGGACGTTCAAATACCCTTTCATACATAATTAAAGTAACTGTGAATGCTTAGTGGTCTTTTTGAAGTTCTGTAGAACTGGACCCTGATGATATCCCTTACTGTGTTAGCACCACAGACAATATGATGCCACTATTCCCAAGAGTCAAAGGATGAGGTAGATTGGCATGGGGGTATAGGATAGCCCTGTCTGAAACCATCATGAGGAACAGTTTGATATGTGATCAAAACAAGTGCTACTTCTTTGTGGTCTGGTAACAGAAGAAGGCAGGATAAACTAAGACACATTAAAAAAACACACAATACCTCACTTTTTAGAAATAATTGTTGTTGACTGACTGACTGAAAATGGTTAAATGCAGATGGCACTGATCACTAAAACAGGAAAACCATTACTACACATGAAATGGGGAGAAGACATACGTGTGTGAATACTGTTAATGTGAAAAAAATTAAATAGTGCTTCCCAGTAATAGAAAATGGCTTAAATTGTTTTGTATCATCAAAACCCTCAATTACAAAGCTATGTTGCCATGTTAAGAATCATAAGAGCTAATGTATAGCTATTCATGTTTAAAGACATATTGTAGATATATAGGATGGCATTGGAAACCTGTATCAATATCTTAGTAGTATGTGCTGTGAAAAACTTGAACATAATGATGTACAATTGAAAGAAACTGAAAGGATATATAAAGTTGAATTTGAAAAAAAATTAAATTCTCTTCCTGAACTATTGAAATCAAAAGAAAACTGTTAAAATGACATAAGAACTTAAAGTGGAGCAAGAAGAAAATCTTCCCAAAATAAACAATTCACCTGTTATCAAAAAGTCCTGAAAATCTAATAAATCAGTGTAGGCAGACTGACACAAAAAAATCTGGGAAATGTTTCATCACCTACATCCAAATTAGAAGCCTAATATGAGAAAAACATAAACTGGATCTAATTAGAAACAGTATACTTCTCTGAAAGAACCATTATATCAAAGGAGATAACTGAAACTCTAGTTTCTCTGAAATTTTGTAGAGCTCATTAAGTTCCAATATCATTGACTTTTGAGTTTTGTTTCACAGTGGTGAGTGAATTACTAGAAAATCACTTTACCAGCTTCCTCTCAGTTGCAAGCCTGATTATATTTTAACAGAAGTCAACATACCTCTTCTCTCAAAATAATAAATCAGCTTTCCTTCCAAAAAAGAACAATTACATGATTATACATTGTATGCAAACCATTTCCAGTTTACATTATAAATCGTATTTAATCAAGAAGTTTACAAAAGTGAATTCAAGCTTTAGTAGCTTAAAACTACCCTAAGGTTTGTGGAAAACTATTTTTTGGCTCAGGGCCAGAAGGTATATAGTACAAATTCCCCAGGGGGTATAAATAGTAGCTTTTCATTGATCTGGTAACTATTGAACAAGCTGACCAAATGTACCATACATTTTCACTGCCTTTACTGATTTTATCATAGCCTTATCATGGATTCAGTTCCACGTTCATGATTATCTTCACATTAAAAATATCTAAAACAGACCAAAGAATCAAGTGTAGTGAGAAAAACAGAGCATTTAATGTTTACATGTCAATTTTTTCTCCATTTAAAGCATGTCTCAAATACTTTAATGGGTCAATGATCTTATGAATTATAGAATTCCTTTCAATGATGCAAAGTACAACCCACTCATTCCTGCCCATCTTGTTTCATCTTTGTTTATATTCTCTAAAAAATGTGCCAGAAGGGTTTTGCCCAATTGCTGCTTTGTTGGTGTTGTTCAGTCAGTTTCAGTAATATCCAAGCCTTTATGACCTTATTTGGGATTTTCTTGGCAAAAACACTGGATTGGTTTACCATTCCCTTCTAGGATTCATTTTATAGATGAGAAACTGAAACAAACAGGATTAAGTGACTAGTCCAGGGTCACAGAGCTAGTAAGTGTTTGAGTGCAGATTTGAACTCAAGAAGAGTCTTTCTGACTTCAAATTTGGCCCTCTGTCCACTGCACCACCTACTATCCATATGTCATCCTTTGATCTTGCCACTTCTTCCTGTCAAGATCACTCAACATGAAAAGCAATATATTTCAGACAGTTTAAACAATTTCTTTTTTTATCTGGCTTTAAAACCAATATCATCTCCCCTGTAGAGAATTCAGGATGGCTCCCAATGTAAAGAGACAGTTTCATCCAAACATCTTAGGAGTCACTTGTTGTTTGTGTATGTTATCAAGGAAAATTGTGATAATACATGTCAAGGGACTTACTGATTTCCAGAAACTCATGCTCAATGGGAAGTACATGTTGTAAGCAGTTAGTATTGATGGAATATCAATCTTAATATACAGATTGAGAACTAAAAATTTGACGATTAACAGATGCAAAAAAAAATCCTGAAAAACATCTTTTTATATATTAGTACAATAGAGGTTACATCTACTTAAGGTAATAGTAGAAGGAGTACTACTTCTTCATCAAAAATATATTCTCAAAGCATGTGAGATACTGGAAAAAAGAAATACTTTTTGAACAATGAAATAGTCCTTCACTGAACAATAATAATGATTAAAAGTATATACATATATATATATATATATATATATGTCATTGGTTTTGTTTGATTTCGCCAGTTTGTCTCTGAATGGAACCAACAAAATAGCGGAGGTCAAAGAGAGGAATCAAAAGGTATGCCTTGAGTGACAACCATTTGAACTCAGTCAACAAAAATTGGCCAACAAATGTGATATATTTGACTGACATGCAGCTTTATAGAATGGGAAGCATTTATGATATTATTTCACTCATTAGACCATTGTCCCCAGAAATGTTAAATAACAATAAAAAAAAGCCATTCTCAATGAAAATGGATTCATTGATTGATATGGGTTATGTAAGGACAATGTACAGAACACTATCATCTCTGATGGCAAAAATTTACCATATATCAAATACGTGGAAAGACACAATCAAGAGGTCAGTGTCGAGCATGGAAAGCTCATTATCCTTTACAAATTTACAGAATATAAATCCTGTGCCACACATACAAACTCCAAAATATCATTGAGAATTAAGAAAACAAGTTTTCCTACAACTGGACCATCATCACAAGCAGGGTTTTGCCCCACAACTACTGAATTCAACAATGATACATAAGAAGTAAAAAAATAATAATTTAAAAATCGAAATTATAATAAGCCATTAACACAAATATGCATACTCTTTACATGACATGAAAACTTTCAAAAGAGTAGGAGAAATTAAAACCATATGAGAACCAGATAAGATACAATCAACTCTGTCATTTATTTGTTGGCTGAAATTGGCTCAAAAGTGGTTTCATTAAAACCACAAAAAAATGAACTTTCATCTCAATACTTGAATTCAGTTGCAGGAGGAAGTCATTTCATCTGCCTGCCCAATATTCCACAGCCCATTAGATACAAAAATCATAACAGAATAACAACTTGTCTTTGGAATACTTCTATCTGAAACTGAAAAGAAAAGATGAACAGAATGAGCTAATAATAATAATGAAACAAACAAATAGATAAAACAGCAATAACAGGCAGCATTGTAGAAGTGGGGAAAAAAGCTAGCTTCAGAGGTAGGAAGACCTGGCTTCAAGGCCCTCTGAAAATACTGACTACATTATCCTAGGAAAGTCTCTTAACTTTTCAGTGTTTTTGGTAAATATCTGTGGTTATAACTTGCCAAGAAGATACCAATATTTATCAATTAAGGGTTTCCTCACTGTTAGTATCATTTTACATTGAAATCAAAGGTCTATTAAAACCAATGATAAATCATCACCTACAGATTCAAATCCTTCTTTCTTTCTCCATTTCTCCTACTTATCTTTGTCCCTGACCCAGAATAGCCTTTTAGATCTAATTTGCCATGTTAGACCAAACATATGGTCTTGAAATTACTTCAATATTATGTACTACCTTAGTTGTATGTGTTATATCACACCAATTAAATGTAAGCCCTCTGAGAACCAGGAGTATTATATTTTTTTCTTTGTGCATCACCCTCACTATCACAGTGCTTGCTATATAGAAATACTCCATTTTTTTTGAGAACTTAATTATATAATGTTCACTTTTCAATGGTATGCAGACAATACACTTATTTCTGTGGCAGAGTCTCAATTTCTTTTCAAGGTAGCCATCTCTTGGGAATGCTATATTGAATATGTAATGTTTATAACTCTTCAGAAATATTTTTTCATTTTTTTTCTAGAGGTAAAGATAAATCCTATCTTTCCACTTATTTTCTTACCAAGGATTCTTTCAAATTTATAGATTAAGTAATTATTACAACATAGATATAACTGAATTTTAAATGACAAAAGTAATAAGAAACATTCAATGAATTGCCTTTAATTTCCTATAAGCCAAGAATGTCCAGAACTGAGAAAAGATTTAAGAAGTGGACCAATTATTATTTAGGGAACTCCCAGATGGGGATACTTCCTCTATCAATACAAAATTATAATTTATCTGCAACCTATAGTCTTGGAGTTGCCTATCTCAGTTATGTCAAACAAATAGAAATGAGAACCACTTAACTATACATGAGGA
Organism: Petaurus breviceps papuanus; assembly: GCF_028583685.1. Taxonomy (NCBI): domain Eukaryota; kingdom Metazoa; phylum Chordata; class Mammalia; order Diprotodontia; family Petauridae; genus Petaurus; species Petaurus breviceps. The sequence goes on from NW_027187391.1 coordinate 52,224,401, forward strand.
ACCCTATAGATCACAGATTAATGTAGTTTTAAAAATGTGACTTTATTTTAGTTTGTATTTTTAAAATTATGTAATTAATTATTTTTGAAGTAAAATTTAATCTATTTTGGATTACACTTAAGAGTGTTGAAAGTCATCTAGATTGTACAGCTTTTGCTTGACAAACTTGACTTGGTGCATCAAGAGATTTAATAACTTTCAGAGGATATGTTAACCAGTTTGTGATAGAGAATGGACTTGAACTGATGTCATTTTGGCTAAAAGGTCAGTTTCTACCCTCTATGCCATGCTTAATGTAAAATAATATTCAATCAAACTCCCTGTTGAGACACAGAAAATTTGTTTTTAAGTAACTTTCTTTTCTTTTCTTTATTTTTTCTAAATTTATTTTAAATTCAAATACTAAAACTTAAATACACAAAAAAGAAAAAGAAACATTGTAAACAAATAAAATAAGAAAATGAAAAAAAAAACAATGCCATGCGAATACCTGAATCTAGGAGAGGATTCAAAATATACAATAATAAATTTCCTTTTTATAAAAGCCTATGTAATACATACTATATGTTGTTTTCAGAGCTATCCATCTTATCTTTGCTTCCTTGCAAGTTTTATTTCATTTTCTCCTGTGTAATTTTTGCTTGACTTCTCTCCCCCTCTCTTTTCCTTCTGCCCTTTCCCAAAAAGGCTACAATTAATGCAGATATATTTATATATGGCTAAATAACACAGTAACATTAGTTAAAACAAAAGTTCAAAAATAGAATTTTAGAGGTGGAAGAGACCTTAGACATCAGAGTACACAGATTACTATATTTTAAGAAAAGTAATTGGGTATAGAGTGGGTAGATAGTTTATTTGTGTGCAAGAGCTGGTTATTGGAAGTACTTAGAGTGGAACTGAAGATTCATAACTCTCCACCATTTTTTTTTCTTGTTAGTCAAATAAAGTAGCTATTTTTCTCAGACTGTCTTACCACTAGCTTGAATTATTATTGTATTTATGATTTCAAATACAATATAAGGGAATTTTCAAAGACACAACAATTTTCCAAAGCCAATCAAGCAATTACTATGAGAAAAATGCATAATTCCTATATGGAAATAAAATAAAAAGGATCATAAATTCATAATATCTACTACTGGGAAAGATTATATATTCTCCCCAAGTAAAGAGAGATTTTTTTTTGGTAAAAAAAATCTCATCACCTGACAAGAAGAGTTTGGAATGAGTTCAAAACTTTAGAATGTCTCAGAATTATTTTTGAAGTTGTATTTATAAAATACTATCAAAATATCATTGATATTCCATTTTCACATTTTAAAGTCTGATTTTCTTTATTTTATTGTCAACATTTAAAAGAGTATATAGTAAGAAACAGCCTCATAAACATGAACAATTGATAATAAAATGGATGATGATATTTATTTAATTTTTAATTTTTATATATTTATATAATATATTTATATATTATATTTATTTAAATTTCATATATCTATATAATATCTTATATATTTATTTATGTATTTCTTTATATTCATATTATTTATATATATAATTTGTATTTATATAATACTTTAAAGATTATACTGAAAAACTTCTATGTAGGTAAGAAAATGTCATTATACTCATCTTTCAGTTGAGGAAATTTAGTCTCATAGTGGTGAAATGGTTTGCTTATGTTCACCTAGTTCCTGAATCAATCAACCACAATTTATCAATAACTACTATGTATCAGACCCTCGACACTGTGGAACAAATATATGGAATTGCATAATTCCTATGCCCAAGGAACTTACATTTTAGTGAGAGAAACAAGGATGTATGTAAGTATATACACAATAAATGTAAAGAGAAGAAATGCAAACTACTTAAAAACAAGATGGTTTGATGGAGTCCTAAATGTTGAGGGCATCTATAATGTTTTATGTTGAAAGTGTTGCATCTTGAAAGCTGATATTTTTATACATTTCTTTCTTAATTGTGATCAGCCATTATTAAACATGTTCAGTTCATCACAAGAAAATGAAAATCATTACATGTAAACAAGTTTGTGGAGAAATAAACAGGTAAATGAATGAATGAATTACTCAAACTTAATTACCTAATGATTGTGGACCAGTAGCATGTTATTCGCATATGAATGTCAACATTAAATCTGATGGGAAAACTAGTTTTGTTGTGCATAGTGAATTATTATTTACATAATATTTTTTCCTGTTTTAACCCTGTGGGATTATTCTCTTCAACATGAAGAAACTAAGATTCTGAGAACCTTAGCAAAATTATTTTCCCCATATCAAATAGCTAATAAGATAAGGAATACACTCAAATCTAAGTTCACTACTGTTTACAGTATACTACTCTATCCATGGCAGGATGGAAGGGAATAATCATTTCTACTATATACCAGGCACCATGCTTAGTGCTTGTGAAAATATTATCTCATTTGATACTTACAACAAAAACACTGGATTATAGGTGCTATTATTTGTCCCATTTTCCAATTGATAAAACAGACAAGTAGTAGATAAGAGACATGTCCAGGGTCATATAGGTATTAAGTGTCTGCAGTCAAACTTAAATTCAGTTCTTACTGTCTTCAAGCTCAATGCTCTATCTAATGCACCACTACCAGTCTCTAATTCTCTAAAGGAGGAATCTTAAACAATTTATCTCCCCCCCCCACCAAATAAAAAGGGAATGGTGTTCTATAGAGTATTTCAGGGTCTTTGAAGAATTTTTAGGATATCCCTTCTTTTATCAGCATATTAATAAAAATTTGTGTGTCATTAAAATACTGATTAGCACTTATTGCTAGTAAATCATATTATGTACTTCAAGTTGATATTTTTATTTTTCATATATATTCACATATGTCTAGTCATCTTCTTTAAGGATGCATTGAGTTGCATCATGTCAATAGATAACAGATGCTGTAGAAAAGAGCTCCAATTACACACATTCAAGAAATTAGTAAGAAAATTGTATAAAAACTATAGAAGCATTTAAGCAAAGAATTATACTACCAGCTGATATAAGTTAGAGGGTATATTTTGCACTGAAAGAAAATATAAAACTCTTATTCAACATCAATTGGATTTTCATGCATGAATAAGCCATTTTATTTCTTTTTTTTAAATTTCATTTGACCCTTGTCTTAAATGTTGTGTGATGTGCCACCACCTTGACCTGTTTCTATCTTGTGAATGACTGTACTATTTTTAAAAAGTGGGGAGCAACATATTTTCAATAGGGGAATACTAGGAATAGAAATTCATTTTATAAATGAAACATGTGAGATATTTTCCATAGCTTACTGGAAATCACCATTATTAATATGTTCATACTTCTTCCTCCTCATCATCATTATATCTCTTGAACCAAACTGAATTTGGCTTCCTGGTCAAAGATGGAATAATGCCAAAGATCACACTAAATTACCTGCTCTCCATGCTTGACATTAATGTGGTTCCACTGAAAGAAAAAAACTAAAACTAAATCTAAAGTAAAACACAATAACAAAAATATGATTCTTCATCTAATAGAAACTTTCTCCTATGCAATAACTATGGAAGTAGGGTAGTGTCATGTAATGGATAGAGATCTGGATACATATTTAGTTTTTGAAACACCTTAACAATGAGAGACTGGTCAAGTACTGTTCTCTTGCCTGAAGAAATTCAGATCCAATTCTTACTCCCTCCCCTTATCCTCTTTCCTTCCCCCCAAAATCAAAAGGTTATTTGGTCTTAGTAAATTAGAATTCTTAATTTATTTCATAGAAACAAAGACACTGAAGATTTGGGGCATCAGTCTGGACTTCAAATAGAAGCAATGGAAAAAGACAATACTTATAAGTACACAGATCTTCTCCCCCCAATTATTAAATAAATTCATTGTTTTCTATTAATATCCAAAATAAATATAAGTAAAGTCCTTTGACATCCAAAGGTCTTTACAACATCATCTTCTCCTGTCTTTCCTGTCTTATGCTTAACTTCCCAACACTGCACTGACTTAATTCATTTCTTGTTTCCTTGCTTCATGCTTGGAATGCCCACCCTCCTCACTTTCTCTGTCTTAGAACCTTGCTCAAATCCCACCTGATTCAAGAGGCCTTTCTTCATACATTTATTAGCTATATGGCTGAGTAAATCACTTAACACCTGTTTGTCTCAGTTTCCTCATCTGTAAATTGGAGATAAAAATAGCTCTATCTCATAGGACTGTTGTGCGGACTAAATGAGATAATAATTGTACAGAATTTAGTACAGGCTTTGGTGCATAGTGGGTCCTATATACATGCTAGTTATGATAATGATTATAAAAAAGAACCTTTTTTAAAGGAAACTATTAACATGGTGAACATCTTGTGCAATGTAGTATGGCTGAAGACACACATAAAGACAACTTACTGATTCTTTAACTTAATTATTGCAGTGGTTGTTTTAAGCTGTTATATCTTCTGACATCCACAAATAATGCATTTTTCTTTATAAACAACCACATCTTTTGAGGATCACTTAAAGGAACTAGGGATTTTTAGTTTAAGGAAGAGATGAGTGATAAGTTGAGGGGAGTAGCAGGATTGGTATCTATTTTACATATAACTAAAAGTGGAATGAGCCAGCTGTGGAGTCAAGTTCCCCCAGACTTAGAGGTCTTTTAGTAAACAATTTCTTATTGTGAATGTTAAAGTGGTCATTTATTTTTTGAGTGCATGATTAGATAGTCGTTCAAGACCCTGCACATTCTAAAATTCTGTGATTACTCCTAGAAAGTTGCTCGAGAAACTCGGGAATTAAAGATTTGATCCAGTTTACATAGCTAATGTGTGTGTCATAGATGTAATTTGAACCCAGGTCTTGTTACTTCAAATCCAGTATATTACCCATTGTGGTACACTGCTTTTGACATGTACCAACTTTGCTTTCCACACCACCTATAAAAGAATGTGAGGAACTGAGATTTTGCTTCATTACATGAATTATTACCCTTTCTTATCTGACCTTATAAGAACCTCCATGTTCATTTTCTTTATCAAATGCCCTCTCTATCCTCTGTCCTTTTCCACATTACTGTTCAGAAATTCTTTTTCTTCTTTCCCCTTCCACTCTGTTTTACATTGACTTAATCAAACATTATCAATTAAGAGATGAAAGACACTGAGAGAGATACTGTCCTGCCAGCCCCCATATTCCTATGCACAGTTGCTGCCAGCTGCCTGTTCAGCCTCTATTCACTTGCTGTTCCTCTTACACTTATCTGCTGATCCTGGCACAAAGGAAAGAAAAATTTAATTAATAAGACTGTGCCCATCACATTGAGAGTATCTAGCTGCAAGAAGAGCCACACAGTGATATGTCTCTTTTCCCCCTGCATGCTACTAGGGACAAAGACTGTCTACTCTCCATTCCAGTGACATTTAAATGTGATTCTCAATAGAAACAATTCCCTTTCACATCAATCCATAAGGTTTCATCTTTACTTAAAGTAATTAAACTTCCTTTTCGTAAAATGCTCCATTTCACTTTTGAAGCACTTAGTTGATTCTACTTTAATTAGATAAGAGTAACATGGACCATTCTTCAAAATGATTTAAGTGCTTTTAAGGCAATTTTGATCATTTTAACAATAGCCAGCACAGATATTTGCCCTTTCTGAATTATTATTTAAAACTTTCCTGACAAACTCATAGAAAAACCATTTCTTCTTAGAAGCCTAATCTTTTAAAATTTGTCTTTTGGCAGCATTTAACTAAATTTTGTGAGTTTCCAGAATATTTATGCTAATGACTTGAAAAGAAAGATAAAATTTCATGATCCTTAGAAATTTGTGGAACCTACTTTGAAATAGGCATTACTATCTAGGGCAATTTTAACAGCACACATTTTAGGGATTACTACTCTTTTAATTGAATTATCACTGAAGCATCCAAAGTTACCCATGTCAAATACAAACCAACAACATTTGAGCCTTTTATTTCAATCAGTTATTTTTCCAGCAGGTCTGTTGTTAGTTTACTGCTAGCTTCAGTCTGCTGGTAAGATATGTCCTAATAATGATTGACAATACACTTGTCAGGGAACATACCATATGACTGCCTACCAGACCAGATACCATGGCAACACCTGGTTAGGAAATGTTGAAGAAATATTTTGTGGTTTTGCATTTGTTAGAGCCACTGGACTGAAACAGATATGTATTAATTGGAAGTGGATGTGACAGCTTGCAGCCGTTCCTAAAATCGGGAAGACAACATCAGCACCTGTCAAGGCTAAGGACTAAAGAAAGATGAATCAAACTCTATGAAGTGTGACTTCAAACACAGTGTCACTCCTGTGTACTTCTAATTTATGAAAAATGTGTGGGGGAAATGGAGGATTGTGTTAATATATAAATATTTTCAATCAGCACCTTACAAAAATAATAATACAAAAATCATTGCCTGTCAAGTTAAAAGGAGATGAATTTAGAAGCACATGTAAAAGTTTCACAGTTCCAATCAAGTGCTGTCACCATGATTTTATACTGCAGGGTTTAGAAACACATTAGAAATTCTCAACACAAAGGTTGGCACATCAAGGGAATCAAAGTGTGGTATTTTTCTTTTTCTTTTCCAGGGAATTGATTAGGTTTCATTTGGAGTTTACCTAATAGAACCCTATAAAAATGAGGAATATATTTTCAAGTATCTTTAAGATGCTTCTGCACTCTAATTCTTAAAAAAATACTTATTTCTGGTTATCTGGGGGAAATCCCTGAATCTAAGGGTTTTTGAGATTTTTACAATAATCAATCATAAAAAGATTTTCTTTTTTTTAAATTTTTTTGATATTTCCATAAATATAGAACATGAGCATCTGGTATATTGGCTTGTTTATTGCTGACTTTTCTCACTACAAAAAACATTGATTTATTTCCCCCATTTGATTAAAACATCACTTTTCCAGAACCTGAATATATCACATTGATTATAGAAATTCTTCGGTGGAGTGGCAAGAGGTAGAGGGTTATCATAATGTCATAGGATTTAGGTATCAGGTAGCTTATATAGTGTGTAGAATGTTAGACATGAAATCAGGAAGAACTGATTTCAAGTCCTTCCTCAGATACTTACTAGTTGTATGATTTTAGGTAAACCATATAGCTATTTTCAGGCTTTGCTTCTTCATCTCTGGGGAATGAGGATAATAATGGTATTTACTTCAAATGGCTATTGTCAGGATCAATTTAGGTAATCTATGCAAAGTGTTTTGAAAATTTTAAAGTGATATATAAATATTACTTTCATCAGAATTATATTCATCATCAATACCATCATTATCCCGTTCAAGTTATTCATTTTATAGATGAGAAAAGAGAGAACCAGTTTGATCTTAAACAATTTAATTGTAGCATTAATATAGTTCACCGAAGCTTCTTTCAGGTTTCAATTTACATAAGCTAACTTTACAAAATCTGAGATCACTCTTAATTTGTGGTCATGGTCACTGATGGTGAAGAGTAAGAATTATTAGGAGGAATTACACTATTTATAGGTAAATTATGGTAATGGCATTTCTATGTTGATCATACCAAGGACACAGTTCAGGAACTAAATAGAATTGGATAGGTGTCAAAGGAGTATAATCACTGAAAGATAGTGATTTTAATTGGAAACATAAAATAAAGTCTTGGCCCTGTGCCTCTCCACGCTATTATCAAGTGTGTCATCACTAGGAAAGTAGTGTGTTATTTACCATGAATTTGAGAACCAGATCAATACTTTATAGACTGAGAGTATAACAACCTTGTATCTAAGGTTTCTGATTCTAAGTATTAACACTGATTTTGGAAGTTCCAACATGTTTTAACCAGATAAGTCAACCTTGGAGATACAATTGAAATCATCTTTTTATCTGTAAGTATAGACAAAGATATCGTGTGTGTATTATATGCATGGACTTTTAATTGATTTTTCCACATGGACTAGAATATGACAATTAAATATTTGTCAGTCTAACTCAATTTCAATCTTTTAAAAATTAATTGCAGGGAACTTAATTTTTAAATAAAAAACAAAGAGGATGGGGATAAGACAATTAATGAACATAAAATACAAAAGTATGAATCAGTTCTGTAGGAAAGATGTCAGTGGTGATGCAGGTGAGGATAATTTAGGAGTAATGGCAAAATAATATAGATAAAAAAGGTGTGGTTTTTTTAGGTGTAGACAGAAGAAAAAAATGAGTATCAAAGAAGAGAGAGGGTACCTGCTTAAGGAGGAAGGAATATGGATAAATACTTGAAAGAATATAAATTTTTGAGATTAGCAGAAGCATAAACAAAATTCTTAAATCACGCCATTTCAGGAAAAGAAATTGAATAAGCCATCAATGAACTCCCTAAGAAAAATTTCCAGGACCAGATGTATTAACAAGTGAATTTTACCAAACATTTAAAGAACAGTATAAACTATTTGGAAAAATAGGTTAAGGAGGAGTTCTGCCAAATTCCTTTTATGAAACAAATATGATACTGCTACCTAAACTCAGAAGAGCCAAAACAGATAAAATTATAGATCAATTTCCCTAATGAATACTGTGCAAAAATTTTAAATAAAATATTAGCAAAGATATTAAAATAACGTGTCCCCAAGACAATAGACTAGGAACAGGTGGGATTTATCCAAGGAATACAGAGTGGGTTCAATATTAGTAAAACTATCAGTACTATTGAGCATATCAATAACAAAATTAATAGAAATCATATGATTATCTCAAGAGATACACAATTTTTTTGAGATAACACGACACCCAATTCTATCAAAAAAGATTAGAGAATATAGGAATAAATGGTGTTTTTCTTAAAATGACAACTAGTATCTATCTAAAACTTTCAGCATGCATTATATGTAATGGCCATAAGCTAGAAACATTCCCAATAACATCCGTGGTGAAGCAAGCATGACCATTATCACCACTATTATATTATATTGTACTAGAAATGTTAGCTTTAGTAATAAGCAAAGAAAAATAAATTGAAGTAGCTAGAATAGGTAACGAGGAAACAAAACTATCTCTCGTTGCAGACGATATGATGGTATGTTTAAAGAATCCTAGAGAATCCGCTTAAAAACACTTGAAACAATCAACAACTTTAGCAAAGTTGTAGGATATAAAATAAAGCCATATAAATGACTGGATTTTCTATATACTACCAACAAAGCCCAATAGCAAGACATAGAGAAATTCCATTTAAAATAATTAAAAATGAAAATAAAAAATTTCATTTAAAATAAAATAACAATATGAACTATTTGGAAGTCTACCCACCAAAACAAAGCCAGATACTATATGAACACAATTACAAAATACTTCTCACACAAATAAGTCATATCTAAGCAATTGGGAAAATATGAATTGATCACAAGCAGACTGAGCTAGTATAATAAAAATGACAATTCTTCCTAAATTAATTGGTTTTTCAGTTCCATGCTAATCAAATTACCAAAATTTATTTTATTGATTTAGAAAAAAATAGTGCAAAATTCATCTGGAAGGAAAAAAAAGGTCAAGAATATCAATGGAATGAATGGGAAAAAAATAGAAAGGAAGTTGTCCTAGCTGTAACAGATCTAAAACTATATTATAAAGCAGCAATCATCAAAATTATTTAGTACTTGCTAAGAAATAGAGCATTGGTTCAGTGAAATAGGTTAGTTACACAAGGCACATTAGTCAATGACTATAGCAATCTATTGTTTGGTAAACCCAAAGAACTTCAGCTGCTAGGATGAGAACTCACTATTTGACAAAACTGCTGGGAATATTTGAAAATAGTATGGCAGAATCTAGGCATAGACCAAAATTTTACACTATCTACCAAGGTAAGGTCAAAATGGGTATATGATTTACACATAAAAGGTAATACCAAAGCAAATTAGGAGAGCAAAGAACACTTTACCTCTCAGATCTATGGAGAAAGGAATAATTTATGAACAAACAAGAGATAGAGAACACTATAAAATGGGAAATGAATAATCTTGATTACATTATTTTTTTTGCACAAACACAGTCAATGCAACTAAAATTAGAAGGAAAGCAGAAATCTAGAAAACCATTTTTACTGACAGTATGTCTCACAAAACTCTCATTTCTAAACTATATAGAGAACTGAGAGAACTTCATAAGAATACATATTATTCCTCAATTGATAAATGGTAAAAAATTATGAATAAGAAATTTTCAAATGAAGAAATTAAAACTATAGTTACATGACTCTAAATCACTACAGTGACTTGAAGGTCACTGTGTGACCTTAGGCAAGTCACTTAACCCTAATTGCCTTGCCTTCCCTCCCTTCCAAAAATATATAAAAAAACCCAAAACATAATTCCCTTCTTGTTACTGTTGTATTTGCTTCAAATAGTGCTATCCATCCTCTTAGTAACTAAGGTGAAAACCCTTGATTGTCTCTTACACCTCTCTCTCACATACTCTCGCACATGATATCAATGGTAAATACTTTTCACTTTTGCTTCCAGAATATTTCTTACTGTAGCACTATCTTGTCTTTTCCTTTCCACTGTTTCAGCTTTAGCTCAAATTTTCCAATGAGAAATGGCTTGTTATACTGGAAAGCACTGCATGTAGAATCCTAGAAACTAAAGATTGTAAGGAAAATATAAGAAGCCATCTGATCCAACCAGAACCTCTCCAACAATCCCTTCTAAAATATTGCTATTAATTAGTTAAATATCTTCTGCTTGAAGACCTCTAGCAAGGGCTTCAACACTTTATAATGTATTTTGTGGCAGTGAGATAGCTGTAATTTTAGGAATGCTTTGCTTACATTAAAACTAAATATGGGCCTCAGTCACTGAGCTTTAAGGACTTGGAAAAATACTCTTCAAGCCTCCTATTTTCCCACTTGGTAATGGTCTTTCCATTACCCCATCAAATTTATCATTGACTTCTTTCCACTGCCTTAAAGAGGCTGTTTCAACCAAGGAAAAGAAATCTCCATCTATGTGTTTTCCAGAATCTCCTTCCTTTCTATCACTTTGTTTACCCAAGAAAGTAGATGGCATGCTTCCTTTGGGATAGAAGACATTATAATTATCAGGAGTCAATAGAGTGATGTCAGGAGGCTCCTACTAATACAAAAGGTATTTGAGTTGATTATAATAAAAAGAAATGAGATGGAATTTAAATATAAATTTTTCTACAGTGTGTGAGCATCCAGTGTATGCATAATGATTCAACTACAGGTTAATGAATTAACACTTATGCCAGTTCCTCATAGAGACTGAACTGGGTAAGGAAGAGCAGCTGACAATTTCCAAATTTAAATTGCTTGTGGTTTACTGAAGCTTGTATTTTTACATTGAGCAAATGTAGAGAAATGGGACAGATGAAATAGACATTGATATAGATTTTGATGTAAAGTAGATGATACAGCTAGCTGTGTGATCCTAGGCAACTCACTCAACCCTGTTTGCCTCAGTTTTCTATGAACTGTAGAAGAAAATATCCAATCACTCCATCGTCTTTGCCAAGAACACCCCAATTGGGGTCATTAACAATGGGACACAACTAAACACCTCAAATATGTATATACAGGCATTCATGTATATGTAGATATACATACATTTACATGTGCATATATGTGTACACACGTATATGTATGCATATAATATGTATATATTTACCACATATATTTACTCATTTTTTAAAGTAAGTTTCAATGATCCCAAATCACTTAAAATCCATTGATACTTCTTAACTAGTCTAATTTCTATAAGGAAATGGCATATATTTTATTGCACTAATAGATAAAAATGAGAGATAGAGATGGAGAAAAAGAGGTAGGGAGAGAGGAAAGGGAGAGGGAAACAGACAGACATATGCAGAGAGAGACAGAGACAGAGTTATATTCCTGTCCCCTTTTACAAAGGCACAAGGTTTCTAACCTTATAGCTTATATAATGTATAAGCTATATATGTATATGTAGTCTAATTTTTAACTTGAATTGATGCAACTCATTGACGTACATAATGAAAAATCACCGAGATTCACAAACTGAGTTAATCCATGAAATATTTCCCTCACTACACCTAATACCCACTAAGTTTCCAACTCTTGCATCTATTACCTCCTTCATATATCTGTCTTCAGCTCCTTTCTCTCTATTCAAAATTTTAAAAAAATCCCCAGTCTTTCCCATTATAAAATTTACTACAGACCATTCTAATAGCATCTGAATTAGATTCCCTGAATCCAAGGTGTTTGAATACCTAGCTTGGTTCAAGGCTCAACCCCAATATCATATGTTTCAAAGCACCTCTGCCAATTCCCCCTGTTTCTAGTGTCCACCATTAACATATACATATGTATTTATCTTATATAGCATATGTATGCATATATACGAATATGAGCATATACATATATGCACATATATTAACGAAATCTATACATATATCTTGTATTTGCTTATAATGAACATATTTTTCCCTTTCTCCCATAGCATATAAGTTCCTTGAGGGTAGGGCCTTTCTCATTTTTCCATATGTATCACTTTACAGTTCTGGGCACACAGTAGGGCTAAATAGATATTTGTTTATTGATTGTTGAAGACAAACTGACCCTTTGTCATTACCCTGTATTCCTTATTCAATAACTATCATTTGTATATGTCTGAGAATTTTATCAGAAATCAATAAAGGGAGTAAGAGCACTGGCTCCAGTGTTGGAATGACCTGGAGATCGAATCCCAGGCTCAGACCCTTAGCACCCACCCAGAAACACCTGGCCGTGTAACCTTGAGCAAGTTACTTAACCCCGATTGTTTTAAAAAAAAAAAAAAAGAAATCAATGAAGGCCATTATCCTATAAGTTGCATACCCTACATCCTTTTCTATTAAAAAATGTTTAGTTGCCATTTACCTTCTTAAATATTTTGGGAGCACCACTCCAGGTCCCTAAAATCTTTCAAAGTTCCACTGACAATGATTTTACCACCACATTTACCAGTTCCTCGAGTACTATGGGTTGTATGATGGGGCAAATTAATTTTAAAGTTGTGCCAAGCTATCAAAAGTTTTATCATTACTACTGTATTACTGATTCACTAGTCTTCAAGTTCACCTGAATATAGGGATTCCTATATATTCTGATTAAAACTTTTGACCCACTCCTTAGTCCTTTTTAACCATCTAATTTCTTGTAGGAATATAGTTTATAATGTTATCTGCCTACCCTGATTGCTAATCATTCTTGTTTCATAACAAACCCATGCTCTCTAACATGCCCTAAGCTCAGAACACTCTTCTCCTCCCTCTCTGCTTCCTCTCAATTCCCTATAAATAACTAATTTGGATCTCTAAGCATTTCCTGGGGAGGCTGCTGCTCTACTCATTCTGTTGGCACCAGGAAAACCTACAGTCTCCTACCCCTCTGTTAAAACTTTCTTTTAAAGTTTTACCTATAAGAACAATTGGCATATAGCAAATACACAGATATTTGTAAAAGATGCTGTGCTTTGATCCAAGTTATTGTAGAGAATATGGGAGATCCCTTTCTCACAGAAATTTTGTGATAAAAAGATTCTGTGGTCAAGAAAACTATATAATAGCATTCCCTAATTGATAAATGGTCAAAGGATATGAACAGGTAGTTTTCAGAGGAAGAAATTAAAGATACCTATAAGTTTATGAAAAAATGCTCTAAATCACTATTGATTAGGGAAACGCAAATCAAAACAGCTCTGAGGTACCACTTCTTACCAGTCAGATTCGCTAAGATGACAAAACATTGAAGTGATAAATGTGGGAGAAGATGTGGAAAAATTGGAACACTAATGCATTGTTGGTGGAGTTTTGAACTGATTCAGCCATTCTGGAGAGCAATATGGAACTACGCTCAAAGGGCTATAAATATGTGCATACCCTTTTGACCCAGCGATATCACTTCCAGGGTTGTATCCCAAAGATATCATAGAAGTGGGAAGAGGCCCCATATGTACAAAAGTATTTATAGCAGCAATTTTTGTGGTGGCAAAGAATTGGAAGTCAAGGGGATGCCCATCAATTGGGGAATGGCTAAACAAATTGTGGTATATGAATGTAATGGAATACTATTTTTTTTAAAGCAGCTGGGGTTAAGTAACTTGCCCAAGGTTACATGGCCAGTTATTTCTGGGTGTGGTGCTGAGTATCTGAGCCCGGATTTGATCCAGGTCATCCCCACACTGGAGCCGATGCTCTTACTCGCTGAGCCACCTGGCCGCCCCTAAGCAATTGGGGTTAAGTAACTTGCTCAAGGTTACACGGCCAGGTGTTTCTGGGTGGCTGCCAAGTGTCAGCCCCGGATTCGATCTCCAGGTCTTCTCAACACTGGAGCCAGTGCTCTTACTCGCTGTGCTACCTGGCTGCCCCATAATGGAATACTATTGTGCTATAAGACATGAGGAGCAGATGGACTTCATAATAACACATGGAAAGACTTACACAAACTGATGTGGAGTGATAAGAGCAGAACCAGGAGAAATTTGTACACAATTACTGACATAACATATGTGTGACAATCAACTTTGATAGACTGGGATCTTTTCAGCAATGCAAGATTATAAGACAGCTCCAAAAGACTCATCATGGAAAAGGATATCCACATCCAGAAATAGAACTACAGAGTTTGAATGCAAATTGAAGCAAACTACTTCCTCTCTTTCTTTTTCTTTTCTTGTTTTGTTTCATCTATCCCATTGTTCACTCCTTTGGTTATAATCTTTCTTTATAACTTGACTAATATTAAATGTGAAGGTATTTGCAGATTGTATATTTGATTGCATTCTGCCATGGTGGGGGTGGGGGAGAAAATTTGAAACTAAAGGGATTGTGGAACTGGATCTTGTAAACTAAAAGTAAACAATTAAAATAATTTTTTAAAAAAGAAAGAAAACTAGACAATAATTATTATCCTTCCCTCCTCCACTGAAACAAAATATTACACTAATTAGAAACAACTGATCATTTTTATGGCTATTCTGGAGTTACTCTTGTTAAAGGTATACAATGAGAAAAAGCTCCTCAGTATTTTAGAGAACACTTTTACCTTTAAGTAAGAATGAGAGCTTTTCAGAATGTTGTTCACAGCAAAAGATCAAGGGGTATATGACAGTACTATTATTGAGAAGGTTTATACATTTTTAATTCCTCATAAACCTTTAAGCCTCTGGCATTGAATCAAGCTATCACAAAAATAGTAAAAGACCAATTCATAAATATTATGAAATATTGTATAAGCTTAACTTAGTTCTTACTATATCAAGATTCTGCCAAATCTACCTCTGTTTCTTGAGGTGCTAACAGCCATTATTCTTATGTAAGTGATTAAGTGGCCTCACATACCTTTGGAAGAAGATCAAAAGCTAAAGTGTATGATATTTTGATTAGATCAAAAGGATTTTCAACAAACAAACTAATTACTGTGCAAACATTATAAATTGGAGAACTGAAGTCTAAGGAAAATAAGATTTAGATTGAACCAATCAATGAAATTTGAAAAAAAAGGAAATACTGAAAATCAAATTTAAAAAAAAGAATACAAATGTCAAAGTAGTAGAATAAGAAAGTATTATATATAAGCATTGTACTTGGTTATCCAAAGATTTTATGATTGGAAATATAAATAATGTAAAAAATGCTTTATGTTATACTGCCCTGGATACAATCACTCTATAAACAAATGGAAAAGGTAACATTCTGTTGTAGACTATTTTACTCCCTGTTAGTGAGGTGGTCATTCACAGTATGGAACCCCATAGCTCTCCTATAAGGCAAATGAAAATCTACTTATTCTCTGGGCTGATTTGCTTGCTCCATTCCTATCTTACATTATAAAGTCTAGATTATCAAATACAATTTACTACCATGTGATTACATTCAAATTATTTTAGTATCCTAGGGATAACTCTGTTGAGGGGGAATACATTCCCTTATTAACCTCATTAGCTCTTGAGCTCCCACTACCTTGCTTTTATTTACATTTATCATGAAAATTTCTTTAGAGCTTAAAAATAGCCATTTATTTAATAATAAAGCAAAACAAGTAGTAATAACATCACTGGTAGTCAAATTAAAGCAAATTCATAAATGTTAACGATGCAAAAATTCAAACATAAACCTGTGTCACATTTTCCCTCTAAAGTATTCTTTCTGTGAAGGTTAGTGAACAAACACAGAAATCTAACAGGAAAACATGGCTGAGGAAAGCTTATGTGCTTGGGATAATGAATAACTTTGGAATTGTGAACTTCTATGTTTTCCTTGAACCCTAAAAACTTATAATAAAAGTTGTTTGATGCAAATAGTTTCTGTAATTAATATATATTTCCACTGCTAAGTCTATTTATCTACTCAGTGCTTAACTAACATCTTATTGGTCATGATGTTGGATGTTTGTCCTTCATTCTTGAAAAGGACCATGACATCAGGAAATGATGACATGACTTGCAGTTGACTTTGATTTGAGTAAGAGACAGCTCAGCAAGATCACCAGCCTCACTTCCTCCTCCAGAATCATCTGGGTCCACTGACCTGATATTCATCAGGATGACTGGACATGGCCCAGGATGCATCCCAGGATGCATGACTAGAGATGGCCCAGGACTTTTTTGGCTAAGGTCTTTTCAGGTTCTCACTTTGAGTGAGGTAATACTCATTCAGTGAATAAATCTCTTTAAGAAATGATTTAAGGGAAGGCCCCTTTAATTAAAAAAATGGTGAGAACCTGAAAAGGTCATGATGTATCAGTCAATTGAAATAGTCTTTTGTTCTTTTAGGAAAAAAAAAAGATGATGACCCCTACCCATTATTTCCAAATTAAATTTAGCTGATTCAGTTTTGAAATACATTTTCCTCTTCTCTTCTCTTCTCTTCTCTTCTCTTCTCTTCTCTTCTCTTCTCTTCTCTTCTCTTCTCTTCTCTTCTCTTCTCTTCTCTTCTCTTCTCTTCTCTTCTCTTCTCTTCTCTTCTCTCCTCTCCTCTCCTCTCCTCTCCTCTCCTCTCCTCTCCTCTCCTCTTCTCCTCCTCTTTCTCTATCTCTATCTCTGTCTCTGTCTCTCTCTGTCTGTCTCTCTCTCACTCGATTTCTTTGTTTTACTCTCTCTCTCTCAATGTCAGACCCTATAGTATCTCTGCAAAAGACCACAATTTAGCTTATGGTTAGTAATTGCATTCTCATCTTCTATCAACATTAAAATTAATTATATTTGACCTATTATCATAGAGTTCTAGTGTCCATGTTGTTCCAGTCTACTATAGCTTTTATAATTCAAAATGTGGAACAAATGTCTCTGAGTCAGAGCAGCTTTCACAACCCTGAGCAGATTCATGACTCAAATGAAACTACTAAGACAAACTGAAATCAGTAACACATTTTCTCAGAAATAGACCTATACCCCAAATAAGCTATCAATGGCTATTGCATATACAAATAATATATTTAGTTACACCATGCTTTCTTATGCACAATCATTCCTACAAAGAGAATAAATATCTATTATTCAGACTATTACAAACTCTGAGAGTTAACTACTGATTCTTCTCATAGAGACAACACAGGTACTTTATTAGTTTCTGGTGATTTAATAACAAAAATGAGACAGACCCTTCCTTCAAGGAGCTTATGCTCTATCAAGTGGGTGTACATGGAAGGCTAGTAGCTCCAGTGTGAGGGCTACTAAGCCCTTTTTTCAGGTTGGCTTTCTACCTTTGGTGTCTACCTGCCACCCAACTCTCACTTGTGGCTCCAAGAAGGTGCAGTATGCAAAGAGACAGGAAATAGGAAACAGGAAACTGTTTTAGTAGATAGCCTAAACCAGGTTGAAGATTACCAGAATGTCTCAAAATTATTGGTGAGTAAGGGGGTGGGGGCTGTCTATGACAAGCAAATAAAGGCTTCTGTAGTGGAAGATGGGGATATGAACAATTTGTTAAAATGGCACATGGAGATGGTGAAACAGGCACTGTGGAGTGCTTAGAGCTTGATTTGACATCAAAGATGACAAGGCCATCCACTGTACCTTGAGCCAATACCAGTCATCTTGACTTTTTGTCCCCCCACAAGACTCTAATGACTCTGGAAGAGAGAATAAGGCCAACAACTTTATCTCACTTAAATCCAATTTTTGCTCAAGTCAAAAGACATTACCCATACCGTTTTACTCTTTTTACCTACCTCAAAGTCAGCCAGAATTTCTGCTAAGGACTCCTGCTAAGGACTTCCAGGGACAGGAACTATGGGGGTTCAGAGCTGTTGAGAGCATGCTTCATGGACGCTGAGCAGTTGCCATGAGTGGGGAGAGGAGGATCTTTGCCTGAGGTAACCTGTTCTGTTTTGAAGGCTTGAGAATGTGGATGTTTATTATGTTAACTATGTGTTCCAACTTCATAACTACTGTTATGGCTTTAACTTTCTGGTTTGGGGACTCAGTTTTCTGGTATTTGAATAAATGTTTTAGCTTTATTCCCAATGTAGAAAGCCTGGTATATTTTGTTATTAATAAGCCTATCAGCATATTTATAGTTACCTTAGGCATTGTGAATATTGCATTGTTGATACAGAACCTAGTTACTGCCTCTACCTAGTCACAGACCCTAGACCCATTCCTACAGAAACAATTGTGTTCTTGCATTCAATCATAATCACATCATCCATCTAGCCCAAGATAAGACCACAATACCTAACTATCTGTCTTAACCAGACAGGACCACAATAGCTAGGCAGTTGGAGGGCAGAATGACCAGAATGTTTAACCACTGAACCATAGATGGGACCCCTCCTCCATTACCTAATCCCTTAAGAAACTCCTACATTTTTAATATTAATGATATTCCTCTATTCTATGCAAATTTCTGTCATATAATTGCATCAATACCTTATTAAAATCCATCTTGCTTTTTCTAAAGTTGCTGGTTCCTGTTGGAACTTAGCCCACTTCATGAGAGGCATCAATCTCAATAAATGCCTATACTTGGATTAGAGGTGGTCTGACTCTGAATTCTTTGAGATGGTTTGAGGTGGGCAGAGACCCCACTTCAACAGTTTTTGGCTTCCCTGGGTTTAAACTGCAGCATATGCATTATCACAGTTAACTCAGTATTTGGGAGGCTCTGATGGAAAGTATGGAGAGAAAATGGTATTAGGCTGCCTACCAAATGCAAGGCCTATACAGCCATTGTGGTCAACTTCTTGTATACCTGTAAAACCAAAATAGTATATCAGTGCCATGCCAGGAAAATGAATCACTTCCAATTAAATTGTCTTAGGAAGATTCTGAAGATCATCTGACAAGATAAGGTACCAGACACTGAAGTCCTTTCTATTGCTGAACTACCAAGTATTCAAAATATATTGCAGACAGTGTAACTCTAATGGGTTGGTCACGTTATTTGAATACCAGATGCATATTGGTTAAAAAGACTTTTACAGAGAACTCACACAAGCAAGGGCTTACACAGAGATCAGAAGAAACAATACAATTACATTCACAGTCTCCCTTAAGAGTTTGGAATAAATTGTGAGACATAGGAGACACTAGCACAAGGCTGTCCAGTATGGCATGACTGCCTCAAAGAAGGGGCTATGCTCTGTGAGCAAAACATAGTTACAGTATGTGAAAAGATATTTAAAGAAATTTAGAGACATCTCCACTCCAAATGTTCATATGACCTATTTGTACATAAGCTGGGGTAGAGTGTTCTGAGCTCATATTGGTCTCATTAGTCACAGCTGGACACAATGCACTTTGAAACAACACAGTGATATCATTCTGGTCCTCTTCAAGCATAAAGGACAACAGCCAACCACCAAACATTAATTCAGGAAAGGCAACGTGTACACATATAATTATTTTCAGATTAAAAAACAGATAACTACAAGATTATTGTAAAGGGAAAGAGACTGGCAGCTGAGGGTTGGAAGAAAGGATTCTTGTAGAATGTGACATTTAAGCTGAGCTTTGAAGAAAAAAAAGATTTTTAAAATATGAAAGTGAGGAGGCAGGGCATTCCAATGTTAAAGAATGGTCAATGATAACTCTTAGAGTTGGGAGACTGTTGTTTGGGAAAACAGCTAGTTTGGCTAGATTTTATAGTAAGTAAAGGGGAATGATATATGATAAAATTTTTAAAAGGTAGGTTAAAATATGGTTAAGAAAACCTTTAAATACTCAACTGAAAAAAAAATCTAAATATTCTTAAATGCAATAGGGAGTCATGGGGATTTATTGAGTAGGGGAAAGAAATGATCAGATCTGTCATTTTGTGAAAAAATCACTTTAGCAAATGTGAGGAAGATGGATAAGAGTTGAAAAACACTTAGACATAGAGACCAATGCAACAATCCAGGTGATAAGTGAACTAGTGTGTAATCAATTAAGTAGAGACAAAAGTGTAAATATGAGTGATATTATAGAGATAGTGATGACAAGATTTGGCAACTGAGAAATAAATACAGCAAGGTTAATCAGCCTAGATATTTGTTATGTTTCTGCTATGTTTCAGTAGCTGTGTAAAGCACTGAAGATACAAACGTGGAAATAAAATATAGTCCCAGTCATCAAGGAACTTACATTCTATTGAGAAAAAACAATACACAAAAGGAAGCTGAAAAAATGGAAGGGGAGATATCTGACTTGAGGGCATAATGGACAGGACCAAAAGAGTACAGTCAAGAGAAAAATAGAAAAAAGCAAGGAGTAGAGAATGATAATAAGTTTAAAATTTGAATGACTAGAAGCATGATGGTACTCTATAAAAATAGGACATTTTAGAAGAAGGATGAATTTGAGAAAAAGATAACAAACCCTGACTAAGCATTTGAGGAGGACAAGAACAAAAATCCTGAATCAATGGTATACTGTTTACTGTACTATATAGAATACTTTAGATTCTGTTGACTTGCTCAAGAGAATTAAATGTCAGAAATTCAAATCATGGAAAAATGTAATGTCATCCACTTTTCTTTCTTCCTCTCTCCCTCTCTCTTTCTCCCCCTCCTCTTTTTTCCTTTCTTCCTTCCCTCCCTGTTTCCTTCCCTTTATTTTTATCCTGCCTCTCTTACCCTCTTCCTTCCTTTCCTTTCTTTCTCCCCTACCTCTGTTCTTTCTTTTTTCTTTCTCCCCTGCCTCTGTTCTTTCTTTTTTCTTTCTCTCCTGCCTCTGTTCTTTCTTTCTTTCTTTCTTTTTTTCTTTCTTTCTTCCTTTCTTTCTTTCTTTCTTTCTTTCTTTCTTTCTTTCTTTCTTTCTTTCTTTCTT
>NW_027187391.1:52245804-52248068 GCF_028583685.1 Petaurus breviceps papuanus
CTTCCTTCCTTCCTTCCTTCCTTCCTTCCTTCCTTTCTTTCTTTCTTTCTTTCTTTCTTTCTTTCTTTCTTTCTTTCTTTCTTTCTTTCTTTCTTTCTTTCTTTCTTTCTTTCTTTCTTTCTTTCCTTTTTTAAAACCAATTTTGCATCTCCTAAGTCATAAAATTCATTATCTAACAAGATAAAGTTCTCTATGTAGAGGATTATTCCACTTGGTTCTGAAACGCTTTGTTACAGAGACACAAATTATGACTGTACTTGAAGACTTGCCACAACTCTCATTTTCTAGTTCTCCTGAAATCTTTCCTGGCTATAAATAATTCCTTCCAATAAAGCT
Organism: Petaurus breviceps papuanus; assembly: GCF_028583685.1. Classification (NCBI taxonomy): domain Eukaryota; kingdom Metazoa; phylum Chordata; class Mammalia; order Diprotodontia; family Petauridae; genus Petaurus; species Petaurus breviceps. Next base: position 52,246,141 of record NW_027187391.1, read on the forward strand.
CATTAGGATATGTAAATTTTGTTTATGGGCTGTCTTTTCCTTTTACAACATAGCCTCTGATTTAGTATAATCACTCAATACACAAAAATGTATGCTGCTAAATAATAAAGGAGAATATATAGGAACAATTCTTCATCTTCACTTTCCATTAAATTCCCAAGGACATGAAATTGTGCCCCTTCAGTGTCTACACATTAGGATGTCACACTACAAAATTGAAACTATTTTTACTAATCTCAGATTTGCCCCCTTTGACTTGGCTTGAAATTCAGACCACCAAATAGATTTAGATTATCCAGCAAATAAAACCACATCAAAGTCAAGATGATACAGGGGAAAGGAGCAATGGTGCTGAAATCAGAAGCTCATTTCAAATCTCACTCCTGTTATTTACTACCTATATGACTTTGAATAAGTCACTGAACCAACCTAATTCCCAAGTTTCTCATCTGTAAAATTAATTAATTTTATTAATTGGCCTGATATTCCTTCCAGCTTGAGTTCTAATCCTCCGATTCTTTTTAGATTACAAATGTTAGAACATGGATTTGTTATCTGTGGGTTGGTAGATGTCATAGGCCAATACACATTAACAGAATTTAACTAGTTACCTAATTCTTAACCTGGAAAACAGAGAGGAGGCCCTGAGTATATCAGTTATGTAGGTTTTTTATGGGTATTGGGTATGGGGAGAGTGCAACATAAAATAGACTAGAAATATGTGGCATGGGTGGGTTAGTAGAGCAGGCAGCTTTGAAGGTAGGGTATGGTGGCAGGTGTAGCAGCAAGCACCCCAAGCGTCCTCAGGGTTTGCAGCTACCACAGGTTCTTGGATCTGCTTTGTTAAAGGAAAGCAACTCAAAATGGGTTAACAAGCTTACTTTAATCAGTCAGACATATATCGTTTACCTTGTTCAGGTGAAAAGGTCAGCACCCTGAACCTCAAAGTATACAGGCATAATTATCAAGACAGAAACATCAAGTAGACAGATTTCCAAACTGTCCAACCATTACATCCATACCCACTCAACATCTGGGTTTCCACATTCTGGGTTTTTCAAAGCCGGGGGACTCTCAACAACGGCTTCCCAGAATTCAGATCAAATCACAGAACATTTCTCAAAGTGAGTCCCAAAATAAAGCTACACATCAGGGCTTATATAGCCTTCTCCTGGCTCAGAGAATGTAACAACCTTATTGACTCACTGGCCAATCAAGAAGTATCTACTGAAAAACAAGCCTCCCTCCCCAGGCTTCTGGTGCACTTTAGCCTAGGGGCAGGGAAGATCTTTAAAATTTACATTCGCATTACAGCAGGACAATTCCAGGTTCTTTGAAAAATACATAGTCATATTTTGGTCTGTCTGTTTTCTATGGGTGAAGAAAATTGTTGTAGGGACTTAGCAGAAACATCTAAATCTAGTTCCAAAACTTTTGAATGAGTGGTAATGATAAGTAGACTTGTTACAATTATACACAGAAGATGGAAATGAATCATTGAGTAAAATTCCTAAAGTTGAAAGTTTGGCCTCAAAGGAAACAAATACTAAAATGATAACTATTTAAAAGCAGAATGGGATGTCTTTGGATATTGTGTGTTTTTCCTCATTGGAGTTAGTCAAACAAAAAGTGGATAAATGCTTGTAAGGTATATTGTAGAGAAGTCTGGTTGAAATATTGGTTGGATTTTGATGACCTTTTGGATCCCTTCCAACTATTAAATTCTTGTTTCTTTGACTTGCTTACTTATTTGCTTCCCAATTTTAACATAAAGAAAAAAAATGGCTTTCCTGTTCCTTCCCATAAACTTCTAAACCTCAGTCTGTGGCAGGTATTTTCCTTATGCTTTTACATAATACAGATAATTTGAGAGAGGTAAGATCTCTCTCTCTCTCTCTCTCTCTCTCTCTCTCTCTCTCTCTCTCTCT
>NW_027187391.1:52248078-52255558 GCF_028583685.1 Petaurus breviceps papuanus
TCTCTCTCTCTCTCTCTCTCTCTCTCTCTCTCTCTCTCTCTCTCTCTTTCTGTCTCTGTCTCTCTGTCTCTGTCTCTCTCTGTCTCTGTCTCTCTCTCTGTCTCTGTCTCTCTGTCTCTGTCTCTCTCTGTCTCTGTCTCTGTCTCTGTCTCTGTCTCTCTCTCTCTCTCTCTCTCTCTCCCCCCCGTCTCTGTCTGTCTCTCTCTCCCACACACAAACACATATACACAGAGTCTGCAAAATGAACAAGACAAAACTCCCATCAACATTGAACTGACGAGCTAGATAAATAAAGTATGAATTTTCAAAAGTAATAGGGGGTGGGGCAGGAAGCCAAGATGGCAGAATAAAAGCAGGAACTTATTTGAGAATGTCCCCTGATTACTGCCAACATCTGTAAAAAATAATTTTAAACAAATTTTAGAGCTACAGAACCCACAAGATGACTGAGTGAAATGCATTTCCCTTTGAAGGCAGCCTGGCAGACCAATAGGAAAGGTCTATTGTACCTGTCTGGGAGCAGAGTATAGTCCTGTATGGGTCCTACCAGCACAGACCAGCAGCACAAACTGGCCAGAGAGACCTCAGGAGATTGAATCACTGGCAGTTGTGGCAGTTTCCAGATGTCTCAACCCATAAACGCCAAAAAAATGTAAAATGTCAATGGGAAAACTACTTTGGAATTGGGTGAGAGAAGAGCACCCTCTGGCCAGTGTCCCTGGGGTGGTGGAGGTGAGGATTGCAGCTGCTGCCTTAGTGGCTGCTTCCAGAGCTCCAGAACCACAGAATATGGAGGGAACAATATGACTGACCAGAGGGAAATTGCAAGAATCTCTCTGCTTGCACAGAGGCAAGATTCTCTTGCTTTGCCTTGCTTGAATCTGGGTTGCAGTCTTCGGTGGCAGTCCTGGGGTGAGGAGCACTAGTGTGGCAGAGCTTATTGAGGCTGTGGAGAGGTAGTCCTCCTCACAGTTCTGAGGTGGGTGCCTAGAAAAAGCTCTGAAAACAGTTGTACAAAACCTCAGAAATTTGGGATATAGCACTCCCCATTCTGGAAGCAGAGTTCTATTTTGGCAAAGAGGTCAAAAGTCAAATATTTGAGTGGCAAGATGAGCAAACAGAAGAAGAGAAATCAGAGTAAAAATATATATTTTTTTTCATGACAAAGAGGATCAAGACATAGAACCAGAAGGAGACAACAAAGTCAAAATTCCTGCATCAAAAGCCTCCAAGAAAAATATGAATTTGTCACAGGCCATAGAGGATCTCAAGAAGGATTTTGAAAATCAAGCAAGAGAAGAAGAGGAAAAACTGGGAAGAGAAATGAGTGTTGCAAGAAAATAATTAAAAACAAGTCAACAGTTTGCTAAAGGAGACTGAAAAGTACTGAATAAAATAACACCTTCAAAATAAACTAACTAAAATGACAAAAGAGGTCCAAAAAGTCAATGAAGAGAAGAATGTGTTAAAAAGAAGAATGCCTTCAGTCAGCTTTTGAAGTTTCTTTTCCATCTGACCAAGCAAGATTGGTCAGATGGAAAAGGAACTACAAAAGCTGTCTGAAGAAAATAATTCCTTCAAAATTAGTATGGAACAAAGTGAAGCTAATGACTCTATGAGAAATCAAGATATTATAAAACATATCCAAAAGAATGAAAAAAATAGGAGGTGATGTGAAATATCTCATTGGAAAAAAACAATGACCTGGAAAACAGATCCAGAGGAGATAATTTAAAAATTATTGGACTACCTGAAAGCCATTAAAAAAAGATCCTAGACATCATCTTTCAAGAAATTCTCAAGTAAAATTGCCCTGAATATTCTAGAATATTCAAATAGAAATTGAATGAATTCACTAATTTCCTCTTGAAAAAGATTCCAAAAATAAAACTCCTAGGAGTATTATAACCAAATTCCAGAATACCCAGGTCAAGGAGAAAATATTACAAGTAGTCAGGAAGAAACAATTTGAATATTGTGGAAACACAATCAGGATAACAGAAATCTAACAGCTTCTACATTAAGGGATCAAAGGGCTTAGAATATGATATCCCAGAGGTCAAAGGAGCTAGGATTAAAACCAAGAATCAACTACCAAGCAAACTGAGAATAATACTTCAGGGGAAAATATGGATATTCAATAAAATAGAGGAGTTACTATTATTCTTGATGAAAAGACCAGAACTGAACAGAAAATTGGACTTGCAAATATAAGAATCAAGAGAAGCATGAAAAGGTAAACAGGTAAAGAGAAATCATAAGGAAATTATTAAAGTTGAACTGTTTATATTCCTATATGGAAAGATAATATTTGTAACTCATGAGACTTCTCTTAATATAAGGATGATTGAAGGGAATATATATTTATACAAACATATACATCTATGTATATGCATACATATACATATACACAAGCACATATTTATGTATATGCATGTGTGTATATATGTATGTAGAGGTGGGTATACATTTGTGTGTGTATACATAGACAGAGGGCACAGAATGAGTTAAATATGAAGGGATGATATCTAAAAATAAAATTAAGAGGTGAGAGAGGAATATATTGGGAGGAGAAAGGGAGGGATAGAATAGGGTAAATTATCTCACAGAAAAGAGGTAAGAGAAAGATGTTACAATGTAGGGGAAGAACAGAGAGGAGAAAGGGAATGAATCAAACTTACTCTCATTGGACTTGGCTTAAGGAGAGAATAACATACACACTCAGTTGGTATCTTACCCTACAGGAAATTGGGGGGGAGAGGAGAAAAAGGGGGGTGAATAGTAGAAGGGAGGGCAGATTGGGGGAGAAGGTAGTAAGGTAGTCAGAAGCAAAAACTTTTGAAAAGGCCAAGGGTCAATGGAGAAAATAGAATAAATGGGGGGGTGGGATAGGATGGGGGAAATATAGTTAGTCTTTCACAATATAACTACTATGGAAATGTTTTGCATAACTACACATGCATAACCTATATTGAATTCCTTGTCTTCCAAGTGGTGGTGTGTGAGAATGGAAGAAGGGATAGAAACTGGAACTCAAAGTGTTAAAAACAAATGGTAAAAAATTGTTTTTACATACAAACAGGAAATAAGATATACAGTCAAAAGGGTATAGAAAACCATCTTGTCCTACAAGAAAGTACGGTGGAAGGGGAGAAGGGGAATGGGGGATATATGAAAGGGCAGACTGGGGAAGGGGTTTTCATTATACTTCCCATCTTGGGGTGGGTGGTAGGGAAGATATGGGGAGAAAATTTGTAACTTAAAATCTTGTGGAAATGATTGTTGAAAACTAAACATATGCCAAATTCCCATATCTTCTCTTTATTTCAACAATTTGCCATAATTTAGTAGGTGTTATGCCAGGTAATGAAATGGCAGAGGTGTCATCTCTCAGATAAAAGTCAATTAATTCACCAATTTAAAAGATATGTATGTATATACATATGTGTTTGTGTGTATTAGCTCACATCCAGATTTCTACTTTATGATTTACAAAGTGCCTCTCTTATGTAGAAAAGCCCTGTGATGTAAGTAATGCACACATTATTAGTCACATTTTACAGATAAAACAACTAAGACTTTAGAAAAGGTAAATGATGAGCCTAATAGTTACACAACTACTTATTGTTGCAATCCTGGATTCAAACCCAGATATTCTGACTCCAAATTTGGTCATTTATCCACTGAAACACTCTTATTACAATTCAGAGACCCCACAGAAACTTTATTTGTACTTGTTTATTCAGCTAACCATTGTCTAAATATGTTGTATATACTTTTATTTCAAATCCCCTACTAAAATCCAAGTGAAAATAGTTTGTTTGTATGATTTTTATTCATTTCCATTAACCTTTTATGTTCAAATATTCTGATATGTCATCTGATCAGTATATTACCTCAATTTAAATCTACAATCATTCATATCTACAAGACACTATAGATGAAAATCCCACTTTTCCACACCACTGTCTCCTAAAACTTTCATTCATATCCATTAAATTGCAGCGTGTGCAGTCGACCCCATGAACATGGAAACTTCCTTCATTTTTGTTGACATCAAATGGACAACAATGAAGCATGTGGGCTAGCCAATATTTTTTTTTTCTTTTATGTGTCATATGGTTAGTTCTTGTCCTTTGTACCTGAAGAGGACCAAAATGAAATTACTATGTTCAAATCAGTGTACACTGTGTCCAGCTATGGTTGACCAGATCAATACAAGTGGAAGGCTCTACCACAGGTTGGGTACAAATAGTCTGTATGACAACATTCTGATGACATATATTACATGATTTCTACTTTTTAATTCCTTGCTGGTGATGTTTTGCAACTTGCTGATAATCATCATATACCTTGCCAGTAACTCTTTTCCCATGCCTTAGAAAAATAAAAAAGTGAATTTATCAAACACCTATATGAAAAAATAGAAGTTTGAAAATGAAGATAAAGCAAAAGTAATGCTAATAAATATCTTCATTTAGCAATCATTAATTCAACATTGGGATATACATATCTAATTTATAAAATGTCATTAAAATAGCATTTAATGAAACAGATTTGTAGAAATAAATGCATACAACATGACTGTAGATAATTCCCTAAGGCAAAAACTTTTTCCATAACATTAATGTAATTTTGGAAGATTGACTCAATCTTGCATCCCATACAGTAATGTAGGATGTGTTTATAAAGATTTTAGCTTCTAGGGGCGGCCAGGTAGCACAGCGAGTAAGAGCACCGGCTCCAGTGTTGAGAACACCTGGAGATCGAATCCCGGGCTCAGACACTTAGCACCCACCCAGAAACACCTGGCCATGTAACCTTGAGCAAGTTACTTAACCCCAATTGCTTAGGGGCGGCCAGGTGGCTCAGCGAGTAAGAGCACCGGCTCCAGTGTCGGGATGACCTGGATCAAATCCGGGCTCAGATACTCAGCACCACACCCAGAAATAATAACTGGCCGTGTAACCTTGAGCAAGTTACTTAACCCCAATTGCTTTAAAAAAAAAAAAAGATTTTAGCTTCAACATTGTGTATTAGCATAATATGCTATATATGGAAATGCTCTTTGTTACTTTTATGTCACAATGCCAGAGAAAAAAAGACTTTCTAGCAGATAACACAACAGTTAATTTACCCTATAACAACTTGCAGGAGGGATGTACAATACACTTAATGATTCTGTAGTTTCCTCTGTTTTCAAAAAGGAATATTTCCACACCTGGGAAAATGCTCAGTAGTTTAATAATGACACATGAGTTAACCTGAAACACATGGAATCCTAAAATAAGGGAGGCATTAAATGGAATTTATTTTTCCTAAACAAAATAACTTTCATTTTTATCACCTTTCACTAGGAGAGAATCATTGTGTTGTTTATACGACATATAATATTTCCATTTTAAACACCGCCTCAATAGTGTTGCATAATGGCTCTTCAGGAACATTATATCAGAATTTTCTATCCCAACTCACATTTTATGTAAGTTAAAATAATCAGAAGCATAATGCCAAGATGATCTTGACTCTCTTGTTTTTATTTTACTATATAATAATAATATTTATAATAATAAAAACAGGGGTTACAAGCCAGCTGATCCCCTCCCTAGCTGAAAAAGGTACAATATTGTCCTCTAAGGTGCTATAGTAGGTCACTTTCATGATTCTCCAGTCAAATATATGCTTTCATTTGGGGAGGTGGCTGAGAACAATCATTTATCTTGATACCCTGAGAGAATGCTAGGGAATAATCCTTTCTCAATAGTTTTCATAGCCACTCACCAAAAATAAAAGTGTAATGGCAAGGATATGGAATAGCAACAACAGGAGACTGCGGTAAATATTAGTACTCTTTGTGTGTGTGTGTGTGTGTGTGTGTGTGTGTGTGTGTGTGTGTGAGACAGAGAGAGAGAGGAGATAGAGAGAGACAGACAGACAGACAGAGAGTTTCAGTTACTACCTGGTTTAACTCTATCATTACCTCCCCCTCTGCAATTAAGCTTTCACTCCAAGTTATGTTATAGTGTGTAGTAATCTATTCACCTAACCACACACAGAAACTGAGGAAAGTGTGTCCTTTCTTGGATATAAGGGTCAAAGAATTGGTTTTTATTGTACTAAGTGCTTTTTCCCCCCTCACATGAGACTACAGATCTATTATGTACAACTTTGCTATTACTTTTAATAGTTTTTCTTTTTTTTTTTTTTGCTTTTTAGGAGGGTGGAAGGCAAAGCAATTGGGTTAAGTGACTTACCCAAAGGCACACATCTAGTAAGTGTCTGAGGACAAATTTGAATTCAAGTCCTCGACTCCAGGGCCAGTGCTCTATTCACCGTACCACCTACCTCCCCCTTGCTATTACTTTTACATAAATAATAAAGTCATCATGTATTTTTCCCTTTTATTTTCTTCCCTCCCCCACCCACTCTAGAGACAGATACCATTAGACACAAATATGTATACATATGTAAAATGGTTCTATACATACTTATATTTATCAGTTATTTCTCTGAATTCAGATAGCATCTTCCTTTTTATAAGTTAATTTGGAAATTTATAATACTCAAAATGACCTATTCATTTTCAAATTTGTTCTTAAAACAATATTGCTGTTATTATATGCAATATTTTCTTGGTTCTGCTTATTTTGCTCTTCATTGTACAAGTCTGTCTATGTTTCCAAATTGCCTTTTCATTTTAACGTATCACTCATTTGTCAAGATGCCACTATAATTCATTTGAAAATATTTAAATACCATCCCAATCTGCCCACTTTTTAAAGAGTGATACTGAAATCTTATTTTGTGTCTTCATATTGCCAAAATAACCAGATATATGTTTCAAGAGAGTAAAGGTCATAGCTATACTTTGTATTCCTTCCACCCTCACCAGTCACCATAACCCTAGTGCCTTGTATACTGCAGATATTTCAACAAAGTGTAACAAATTCGATCAAATAAAACAATGAATTTCTTCTTTAAAGACAAACTATTCAAAGGGAAAAAAATCTCAGCTAGTTGTCCATTAAACTGAATTGTCAAATCTTCTGTGTAACTGAATCAATTAATTCAGGAAAAACAAAACATGTTCTATCTGCTTGCCCTACCATGGAAACAGGCAAGTTGTTTTCCAGTTATAATGGTTTGATGCCTGGTCATATTTTTCCAGTCAGAGGCCTATTACATTTTTACCCCCTTCCTGAGTAATCCGAGGGAATTTGAATTCTCTTTTTTCTCTGCCATCAGCTTAAGACTTCACCACCTGTGTTCCTCCCAATTTATGGGGCCCAGTGACTAGTATCCAAATTCTTCTTAATCTCTTAATATTAGATTAACTTTTGTAGAAAGAGATTCAAGATATGTCAAGGACAAATATACAGACATTTCCTCCTATCACTTCAGGGCATAAATTCCACCCCCCACCAGGAAACAACTGTATCAGCAATGCCATATTCACAATGCCTATAGAGATTACAAATAT
>NW_027187391.1:52255568-52299675 GCF_028583685.1 Petaurus breviceps papuanus
GGCTTCGCGCTGCCACTGCCTCTGCTGCTGCCGCCGTCACCACCACCACCAGCCAACGCAGGAACGCTAGCTTGGCTTCCGCTTCCTCTTGCTCCGCCCCTTCCTGCTACATCAGCAAGTCCAACGGGGCATGGAAGATCTTTAAATCCCATAACCCTTACAACAACTTAGCCCACAATTTAGCTCAATTCATGCATTTCATTAATACATTAGATCCAAGCACAAAGTTCAGCTGGACTATCTTGGGGCCCCTGGTTCTTAGGGGAACATTGCTAAGTGGCTATAGCATCCAGCCTGGACTTCTAGACTTATAGATCCAAAGAGCTTGAGCTCTCTGGTCAGAGATTCCATTCTCTGAGCTTAACAATGACACTTGTTTTCACTGAGTGGGACCTTCACCTTCAGATACAAATGCAGGAAGAGCCCTAGAACATGCTTACTCAAGAGTTTTGAAAGTGTAGACAGTTCTAAGTATTGTTGTCCAGTTGTTTCAGTCATATTTGATTCTTTCTGATCCCATTTGGGGTTTTATTAGGCAAAGATACTGGAATAGTTTGCCATTTCCTTTTACACCTCATTTTACAGATGAGGAAACTGAGGCAAGCAGAGTTCAGTGATTTGTCCAGGACCTTACAGATACTGAATGTCTGAGAACATATTTGAGGTCAGATCCTCCTGATTCCAGGGCCCAGTACTCTATGCACTGAACCAACTAGGTACTCCTATGCAGATTCTGACAAGGTAACCAGTGGTTAGAAGCTGCTGTCAACCACTTGGAAGGTCAACACAGAATATCCATGTATGCATCAATTGTACTGTCTCAAAGAAGCAGTGTCCTCTAAAGTCTTCCATATTAGTCACTCCATTTTATGTGGTTTAAGCTTGGGCCAAACTCCCACTACATAGTCAAAACACAAAATAAAACTGTCGTCTCCAACCATTCAAATAGTCTTCCTTTTTTCCCCTTTCCCACTCTCTGCACCCCTTAAGTAGTTCTCTCAAACCAAAGTCATCTGAAATGGTTTAGGATGATTGTTTAGGTAATTTCCTGGAAAACTATTGACTTTTCTATCTTACAATGAGGGAATGTGAAGGAGATAGAGTGCTGGCTTCAAATCCTACCTCTGGCCCTCTAAACTGTGTGATCCTAGGCAAATCACTTAAATCTCACTGAGATTCAGTTTCCTTATATGTAAAGAGGGGATAACTGTAGAAGATTAAAAGATTGCCCAGAAGATTAAATTAGAATATATATGTACATATATATAGTGAAAATTCATGTAAAGTAAAAACAAAAACAAACTTCATGTTGTAGAAATGATAAAATTATTAGAAAATTCAGATTTAATTATCACATCTACAGTACACATTTACATAACATGAGCTCCATACAATTGTGTTTATTTTGAAATGGAAAATACAAATTTCTTTTAAAAAGAAATGGTAAAAGCTTAGACTTTTAAAATGATCGTGTAATGGTCAGTTCATTTTGGTTCATTTTTTGACTTATAAAAACATCATAAAGGCAATATTACTAAAATGATCCTAGTCAGAATCCTAACTCTAGTGTATTTATAGTCTCCCAAAATGAAGAATTATATTTATTTTACTTACTCTGTAAAAGTACTTATTAAACGGATCATCTATCTCAGCTACATTAAGCTGACTTAAGGTATATTTCTAGGAAACATGACTTTTTCTTCATTATACTTTCCTGCAACTACATTCAGGAATGCATAATTTGTGAGAAATTAAAAACAGCAAATACCAAATAGCTTATTTAGAAACTATAACTCCTGTTATACTGACATTTATTACTTTTGGAACACCAACTACTTCTCTCCAAGTAGTAAAATGACAAAGACAAGAATGATCTAGGTAAATAACCAAAGGTACACATTTGGCCAAAAAACAGTTAGAGACTAAATAAGAGAAGGAAGATGTTAACATCTGTGAATTTATTTCTCTAGAAAAGTATGACAAATTCCTGTTTCTAGGTCTATAGAACTCTCCAGTGTGTCAGGAAATAGATTGGAAATGTAATTGGGAAATGTTTAAGAAAATAAATAAAACACAATATGTTAATTTGTGATTTTCTATATTAATATGCAACCAACAGGAATACCTTTCCAATTGAGTGTGACTCTATTACTAGAGAACTTTTAGTATGGGAAGTATATACTTAAAGGGTATTAGAAATTCTTTAAAGTTCTATAGCAGTATATTATTAGAGACTTATCTGGGATATCTGAGAGGTTTAATGATTTATTAATATTAGTTGTAGTCTTAAAACTAATATGTATATAGTCACACAACTAGACATAGGAAGTGAAACCCTCTTCTTCCTGACTCTACCCATTGTTCCACATTGCGTTGAAAAGTGAAATTATTTTTTTATCATAAAATGGAACAAAAATAGAGTTGGAACAGATGTTCATTGAGGAATTCTTTTAATAATATCTTGAGGTGATGAAAGGCATTAAGGAGTTGTAGATTGGCCTCTGACACATACTTAATGTGTGACCATGAGCTAGTCACTTAAACTCCCAATATTCTAGGCAACTGTAATATTATAATTTGCTGAAAACATTGCAACCTTCATATTTTAGAATGAGTTCCCTCTCCCATAAGTTCCCCATACAAACAAAATCACAAACCCAGTTCATGTCCCTAACTAGGAGAGATGATATATCCTTCTGAAAATATTTTTTTTCACTTAAAAAGATTTCTTGGGGTGACTGGGTGGCATTGTGAATAGAACACCTGCCTTGGAGTCAGGAGGAACTGAGTTCAAATCTGGCGTCAGACACTTAACACTCACTAGCCATGTGACCTTGGACAAGTCACTTAACTCCAAGTACCCTGCCTTCCCCCCTCCAAAAAAACAACAAAAAAAGATATCTCTTTTCATGGGGTATCAGAGGTTAGAATTGCTTTCCCCATTTTTGGATTTCATTATGGAGAAATAATCATTATAATATATATTTAATAAAATTTTAATTGAATTTCAATTTAATAGAAATGTTATTGCTCAGTCATATCTGACTCTTAGTGACACCTTTTGTGAGATTTTCTTGGCAAAGATATTGGAGTGGTGTGCCATTATTGATAGAATACCTGCCTTTAAAATTCTCTGACATTATCTAGCTAGTAGTAAACACAAACATTTTCACTGTTGAGCAACATAACAGTAAGGTAGGAACACTCTACGATTATATTGCATTAAGCCAAAATTATTATAATAATTACATTTTAACAATGTAAGATGCCATCCCCATTCATGGTATTCTTGATTAAAATTCATCACTGTTTCTTAAAACATGATATATCACATAAGTTCAACAATCAATACATCTAATATCATTTCATTTATTATAAAAGGATTATACTTTAACTTGCTTGAAATCTAGTTATTATTCTCAGAAAATTCAAGCACTTAATGTAAAATCTAGCATTCTGATATGAAGGTATATTTTTGACTGTCTTTTTTTCTGATTGAAAAAAATATTGACCCAGTATTCTTTGCTCCACTCTTCCCAGATGATTAGTTGATAGTTTTGCACATGTAAACCTGATGCTTCACTTTGCCAGAGGCAAGGTGGACTACAATTAATGGTATTTGGGATCTAGTAGACTACAGTACATACATAAGCTGAGCCTGAGCATCTGGCAATTCAACACTATTTCAGTCATTTAAAAGTGAGTGTGTATTATTCTAGAGGGGGAAAAAGAGGTAATGGAATTATTTATCCTGCCACATTATCTTGACTTCTCCTCAGGCTGTGTTGCCATCAAAGTCTAAAAGAGTCCTGGCCATACTCCAATTCAACATTCATCTATTGGGATAAAGGAAGGAGAGAAAACCCTGTGACAGGTATGCCTTTTTTCCAGCCATACTCCTGTATTTTTGTGACAACTGTTATGAGTTGCACATAGCCATACACATTGTGATCAGATAAATGTACATCAAGGACTAGTAAAAACATTTTGCCTTTTTCTCATCTAAAAGAATTTATTAATCATCTCCTATGTTTCAGGCCTCAGGGAGCTTACATTCCTAGTAGCCATGGGAACTCAGAGTGAAAAAAGATGTGCTGACAATTTTTGTCTTCTGTTTTGCTTCTCTTTATTGAAAGTAATTTTTAAAAATTTATTTATTTACTTTTAGTTTACAACATTAAGTTCCACAATCCCTTGAGTGTCAAATTTTCTGCCCCTCCCTCTTCTCACCCTTCTCCCCACCCCACATCATGGTGGCATGCAATCAAATACGGGATCTACAGATACCTTCATGTTAAACATTAGTCAGGTTGTAAAGAAGGATTATAACTGATGGAGTGAACAATGAGAAAGAGGAAACAAAACAAAACAAGAAAAGAGAGACAGCAAGTAGTTTGCTTCAGTCTGCATTGAGACTCTGTAGTTCTTTCTCTGCATGTGAATATCTCTTTCCATCATGAGTCTTTCAGAGTTGTCTTATAACCTTGCATTACCCAGTCTATCAAAATTAGTTGTCAAATATATGTTGTGTCTGTAATTGTGTACAAATTTCCCCTGCATCTGCTCTTCTCACTCAACATCAGTTTATATGTCTTTCCAGGTTATTATGAAGTCCATCTGCTCCTCATTTCTTATAGCACAATAGTATTCCATTACATTCATAAACCACAACTTGTTTAGCCATTCACCAATTGATGGGCATCCCCTTGATTTCCAATTCTTTTCCACCACAAAAAAGAGCTGCTATAAATATTTTTGTAAATACAGGTCCTTTTCCCACTTCTATGATCTCTTTGGGACACAACCCTAGAAATGGCATTGCTGGGTCAAAAGGGTATGCACTTATTTATAGCCCTTTGGGCATAGTTCTAGATTGCTATCCATAATGATTTAATCAGTTCACAACTCCACCAACAATGCATTAGTGTTCCAATTTTCCCACATCATCTCCAGCATTTATCATTTTCCTGTTTAGGCATCTTAGCCAATCTGACTGATGAGACTTAGTAACTTAGAGTCATTTTGATTACATTTCTCTAATCAACAGTGGTGTAGAGCATTTTTTCATATGCTTATAGATATCTCCAATTTCTTCCTCTGTGCAGACAATTTTGATACAAATAATTTTGAAACAAGATTACTAGTAAATGGAGAAATCAGGATAAGCTTCCTATGAAGATGTCTCTTGAAAAGAACATTGAAATGAGCATATAGCAGTCCAATTTGAAATGGAGATTGGCAAGTTTATCCACTAAAAAAGTCTACTACTATTTGATAATGGTGGTAACTAACCCATTAGTTCAGTTCTATGTTGCTGCATGGAGTGCTTACTCATCCTCTATCAATTTTTATTTATACGGATTTTTCAAACTACTTTACCATATGTGGTAATTGGAATTAGAATATAAATATCCAAATCAGAGCTGTAAATATGTGGGTTTAAGGCTGTTACTGTCATGTTAACTTTCTTTATAATCCAACCCTTGCACTATACATTACAACTGGAAAAACCGTAGCTTTGACTGTATGGACCTTTGTTGGCAGCATGGTGTCTCAGATCTTTAGTATGTTGTCCAAATTTGCCATACCTTTCCTTCCAAGGAACAAAAATCTTCTTACTTCATGGCTGTAGTCTATCTGTAGTGATCTATGAGCCTGGGAATATAAAATTGAACACTGCCTGTTTCCTCTCTGCTTGATTATTCCTTGCTCTTTCTTTATGGGTGGCTATATTGTAATCACACTTTTGATTGTTGCCATCCTTTGTCCTTGCTTCTAATTTATTTTGCAATCAACCTGCTTACATCCAACATTTACTTTTCTAGTACTCTTGGGCAATGTTTAATTTCAATTTTTCTGAGATATCATGGATCTGAATAGTATACAGTTGTGTGCAAATGTGTGTGTGTGTAGTTGAATTTAGGGACAGTAATTAATATGCTAAAATGTTTACTTTGGGGAATATGATACAGCATGGTCCTAAGAAACAAGTGAATATATATGTATATATATGTATATGTATATATACACATAAACAGATTTTATTGTGAAAGATGTAAATGTTTGTACTAATAATTGAACAACAAAATATTGCTGAAAGAGATCTTTTAGTTATTAACAAGGTGACAGCAATAGAAAATTGATCAATTTACAGAATCTGATTTCTAGTATGATATTCAATAAGCATATTGAAACAGTGAGCAATTCCTCAGTCCATTCTCAAATGTATACTATACCTGTTTGCATCTGATAAATTTCAAGAATTGTCTTTTCACTTTGATGCCGAATAGTGCACAGCATAATGAGCACAGTGCTAGCCTTGGAATTAGAACAATTTAGGTTTTCATGATACCTTATTAACTGTGGGAATTTTGTCAAGTTGCTTTAAGTTATCTCATCTGTAAAATGGTGACAATACCTGGAAAACCTATTTCACAAGATTGTTGTGAATTCCCAATTCAATAATGAACTAAAATGCATGGAAAGCTTAAACCTCCCATATAATGACAGTTACTATATGAAGATCATTTGAAGGAAATAGAGGTGTTTAGTCTAAGACTTTTGTGAATGCTAGTTATCTATAAATGTTTGAAGGACTGTGATATAAAAGAATTAAGCTTATTTTGATTGGACCTAGAGAGCAGAACAAGAAAAAAGGGGAAGAAGTGGTAGAGAAGTAGATTTTACCTTGATTTAAGGATAAAAATCTTCCACAAGCTAGAGGGGTGCAAAAGTGAAATAAGTTACACAATTTCTCTAAGGCTAGATTTCAATGAATGAGGAAAATTTAATGCCTAAATAAGTCAAAATATTTGTTCATGGCATCATAGCTACTTAACAAGTAAGCAAGCAAGAACAATCAACTAATTGCTTTCTATCCTTCTAGACTGAAGTTCATTTCTACCTTATCATGATAGAGAAGAGAAGAGTTGAACTAGAGAGTAAAAAAATGATTTCTGGACAAATATACTTTTATGGTGCAGTTTCATTTTAAAGCATAAAATTATTGAAGAATTAATTTAGTACTCAATATTATTCTGACTTAGCCAAATATTTTTTATTTTTTGTGTCCACCCACAAGGGGAGAGTTGGATCATGTAAGCAAGTTAAGTATAGCTGGTCAATTTATAGTCTTACAGCTAGATTGAGGGAAAAAAAAACAAATTGGGAATACTACAGAGAGAAAAGATGCATGGTACATACCATAATCCTGGGATGAGGAAGTAGAAAGTTATGTCTTATTTCTCAAGGGAAATATTACATCTTGTTTTATTTTCAAAAAGGATAAAAATAACAAAAGATCCCATTTAGAAGACTTATGAATAGAATCAACACATTGCATTTAGTTGAACATTAAATTCTGCTTAATAGTTGAATCCAGAATTAGAATTTTTGGGGAAAACTATTTCTAGAAGAATAGGAATGAGGAATTGCTAGAAGATTCAGCTGTGGGTCTCTTTTAGCAGGCATAGAATACAAGCTGGAAGGTAGGATAATAAAGGAAGCACTCCAATAAAGCAGATGAGCAATGAAAAGTATCACTTTATTTTTCAACTCTGTGTAGGGCATCCATTTAGATGATTTCAGTCAAATGCACGTTATGTTGTAATTTCCCAAGGAAGTGAACAAACACTTTCTCTCTCCCTCTTTATTTTTCAACTCTGTGTAGGGCATCCATTTAGATGATTTCAGTCAAATGCACGTTAAGTCACAATTCCTTTTTTCTCATACACTCTCTCTCTCTCTCTCTCTCTCTCTCTCTCTCTCTCTCTCTCTCTCTCTCTCTCTCTCTCTCTCTCTCTCTCTCTCTCTCTCTCTCTCTCTCTCTGTCTCTTTCTTTTCTTGGTCAGTTCTACATAGTTATTGAACTTAAATGAAATTTCTTAAAAAATTAAGGTTCAAGGTGCATTTGAGGGATCTTTTGGGATAGCTAGAATGACTTTTGTTCCTTTCCTATTTTGAGCTCATAAAGCTAAGAAGTCGAATTAAGAGGAAAAGAGGAATTGTGACTGAATTGTTACAAAATTGCTAAGACATGCTTTCTTTTTCAAATGGCACTTGTTTCTCCATCACATCAATCACTCATGTTCCAAGCTCTCCACTTACATAGGCAAAACTGTAGTCTATACTCTCACTACTTTTCTCGTCTATTATAATAGCCTTCTTATTGCTTTTCCTGTTTTAAATCTCTCCCCACTCCAATCCATCCTCCATTCAGCAACAAAAGGAATTATCCTAAAGCACAGGAGTGAGCATGGCACCATCTACTTAAAAATTCCAGTTTATTTTTAATTAACTACACTACTAAATATTAATTTTTCTGCTTGGCATTAAATGCTTTCTACAACCTGATCCCTTTCCTTATTTCTTGTGTTCTTTCATGGTATCACCGTATATGCACTGTACACTCTAGAGTCCACTAGACTATAGTCAAGTTGTACTTTATGTTCTTCACACATGATGCTCCATCTCCCATCTCCATGCCTTTTTAGAGGCTGCACTTCTATGACTAGAATGCTTTCTCTCCTTACCTCCACCTTTAGAAATATGTTATTTTCTTCAAAATTTACCCTAAGTATTGTCTTCTAAGTGATTTTTTTAAGCAATTGGGGTTAAGTAACTTGCTCAAGGTTACATGGCCAGTTATTTCTGGGTGTGGTGCTAAGTATCTGATCCCAGATTCGATCCCCCAGGTCATCCTGACTCTGGGGCCAGTGCTCTTATTCACTGAGCCATCTGGCCACACCTTAAGTGATTTTTTTCTTAATTGTTTCAGCAACTAATACCTTCTCTTCCCAAACATCAATTTAATCAATTTCAACATATTTCACACATACTTATGTAAAAGAAGAGGTCCCCCTCTTCATTTCAATTTGTATACTTACAGAATGTAATCATAATTATAAATGAGGTCTAAACTAACTATAAAAGGTGTATTTATATGTCAATTCATCTATATATTTTATATATTTTCTCTCTTCTTGAAGCATTAAAACAGCTTTGGAATGGTTTTTATTTGCAAGCCATCTCTCAGAACAAGGCAATTGTTATTTTGAATCAGGCACAAGTTAAAACTGGAATAAAGTGCTGGGAATTAGTTTCTGAAACTGAAATAATGATACTTGACTGCAAGTTCCTTCCCCATACCCTTACACACACACACACACACACACACACACACGAACTGTATGAATCTCTTAATATCTCTGAGTCTGAGTTCCATCATCTAGATAAAGAAGGAATAAATGGAGAACAAGGCAGAGAAGGAGAAGAGGAAGGAAAAGAAGTCTGAAGAAAGGGAAGAGGAAGAATAAAGCAGGGGGAGGAAGAAATTTAGGTGAAATAAAACAAAACTAATGGACTTCATAGTGGTCTTTTTCTCATGAGACTTCCCTGTTCTTTCTTACTCTACTAGGAAAAAGAATAAAGAAAAACAGTGACATCCTCTAAGATATCACTTAATTTATCTGAGCCTTCAACGTGTTCATTTGAAAATTTGTAATGATATAATTCCTGCCAATCACATGACACTGTTGAAAGAATCCAGGTTGGGTGAACTTGCATTTTCAAATATTAGACTACATAAACGTGAGATATTCTTATTTGAAAAAGGTCACAAAATAGAGCAATTTAGTTAATAAAGATAAATTACAAACACTTTCATAATATTCAGAGATGCCTAATATTCTAAAGATTGAGTTTTTTTAAGTAGCTGCTTATAGGATATTTATATTATTCTAGAAATAAACTCTTTTGAAATAATTTTTAAAAATAACTTATAAATTTGGTAATGGGATTATCAAGTAGAGTATATTCCTGAGTTAAAGTTGGAAAGGAATGGTCAGGGGAATTTTGAACCACCCACACACAAACACACACATATGTATACATACACACTAGCTTCAATCTAAGAAACTTTGTTGCATAGTTTTGTAATTGATTTTTAAGGGAGAAGATTTTTATAGTGTTGACAATTTCTAAAATGTAATAAAATAAAATACTACTGGAATCATATAAAAGAAAATGAAAATTCATTAGCAAAGTTTGGAAACTATAGATTTGCATCATTTTTGTTAGTAAACATCATTCCTAAAGGCTGATGATGAAGGATGCTACCCACTTGCCTATAGAAAGGTGATGAAATAAGCATACCAAATGAAATACCCATTTTTAGACATGGGCAGTATGGGAATTTTTTTTTCTATACATGCCTATTCCAATTTTTTCTCATATTTTTTTTTTCTAGAAGCTGGAAAAATAAAAGAGTACACAAATACACGTTAAGTGAAAAAATTTTAAAATAAACCATTTCCTACTTATTTACATTTTTCAAATGCTTTATTAACTTCTGATTGACATCATTCATTTCCGTCAGATTTTGAATTACACATTTTCTCCCCATTTTTCCCCTACCCACTGCCTCAAAATAGCAGGCCCACTGTATATCCCCTCCTCCAATCTGTTCTCTCCTATATCTTCTCTCATACCCCCTTTGACTTTTCCAGTAGGGGATGGTGGATCTCTGTGCCCCAGTGCCTGTATATCTTACTTCCCAATTACATGTAAAAGAGTATTATTAATAATATATATATATATACACATTTGATATTAACACGTTGCTTTCCAGATTCATTCCCTTCCTCCCTTGTCACCCACCCTTACTGGAAAGATCAGCAGTTCAGTATAGGATGTACATGTGTAGCTTATGCAAAACATTAACATAGCTGATATATTGTAAAAGACTGACTATATTTCCCTTCCTCTTATCCCACCTCTCACAAGTTCTATTCTCTACTTTGATACTGTCTCTTTTTAAAAGTGGGTGCTTCCAAATTCCCTCACCCCCAGCCTGCCCTCCATTCCATCATCCCCCCTCTCATCCCCTTCCCCCCTACTCTCCTGTAGGGGGAGATACCCTATTTAGTTTGTATTTCATTCTCTCCCTGAGCCAAATTCTATGAGAATAAGTTCCCATTTTTCCCGTTCCCTTTTTCCTTCCTATTGTTTCCCTCCATTGTAACCATTTTCCCTTGCCTCTTCTATATGAGATAGTTTACCCCATTCTGTCTCTCCCCATCTCATCTCATTATATTCTTCTCTCACCTTTGATTTCACCTTTTAAGTATCATCCCTTCCTATTAAATTGGTCATGTGCCCTCTATCTATTCATAGGCCTGTATACCCTCCAATATAGACACACACACACACACACACACACACACACACACACACACATATATTCCCTTCAACTATTTTCATGCTGAGAAAAGCTTCATAAGTCACAATTATTGTTTTTCCATGTAGGAATGTTAATAGTTCAAATCTGATAAGTTCCTCATGGTATCTTTTCCCTGTTTACCTTCTCATGCTTCTCTTGCTTCTTGTATCTGAATGTCAAATTTTCTATTCAACTTTGTTTTTTTTTTTCAGCAAGAATGCTTGAAAGTCCTCCATTCCACTGAATGACCATATATTTCCCTGAAACATGATACTCAATTTTGCTGGGTAGGTGATTCTTGGTTTTAATCCCAGCTCATTTGACTTCTGGAATCTCATATTGCAAGCCCTTTGATCTCTCAGTGTAGAAGCTGCCAGATCCTGGGTTATCCTGATTGATTTTCCACCAATATTAAAATTGTTTCCTCCTGGTTGCTTGTAATATTCTCTCATTTATCTGGGAATTTCAGAATCTGGCTGTAATATTCCTAGGAGTTTTCTTTTGGGGATCTTTTTCAGGAGGAGATTGGTGGATTCTTTCAAGTTCTATTTTACCCTCTGGTTTTAAAACATCAGAGCAGTTTTCCTTGAGAATTTCTTGGAGGATGATTTCTAAGTTCTTTCTTTGATCATGGCTTTCAGGTAGTCCAATAATTTTTAAATTCTCTCTCCTGGATCTGTTTTCCAGGTCAGTGGTTTTTCCAATGAGATATTTCACATTGCCTTCTATTCTTTCAATTGTTTGGATCTCTTTAATAGCATCTTGATTTCTCATAAAGTCATCATCTTCCATTTGCTCTAATCTAATTCTGAAGCAATCATTCTCCTCACTGAGCTTTTGAGATTCTTTTTCCATCTGGGAAATTTGGCTTTTTAAGGCATTCTTCTCCTCATTGCCTTTTTGAGCCTCTTTGAGTCAGTCTGTTTTGTAAGGTGTTTTTCTTCAGTCAGGCTGTTGACACTCATTTTGTAATTTTCTTGCATTTTTCTCATTTCTCTTCCCAGTTTTTCCTCCACTTCTCTTATCTGCTTCTTAAGGTCCTCTATGACCTGTAACTAGCTTGTATTTTTCTTTGATGTTTTTAGTGCAGGAATTCTGACTTCACTGTCTTCCTCCTCTTCCATGCTTTGATCCTTTTTGTCCCCCAAATAGGAGTCTAATGTTGGGTTCTTCTGTTTGCTTTGTTTCCTTTGCCTGAGCATGTTGCCACTCAATTACTTGACTTTGTGGCTTTTTGCCACAGCAGGACTCTGATACCACAGGAGTTTCTGTCCCACACTCTGGGGTTTTCTGAGCTGCTGGAGATATTAGTTGGGAGCCCTTGCTGAAACCTCCACACAGTCTGGTAAGCTGGTCACACACCCCAGGACATCCACCCTAGACCGCAATCCAGATCCAAGCAGGTTAAATCAAGAGTGATTACCCCTCAGACTGCTTGGTTGGTCCCCCTACACTCTGCAGGCCAGGAGCTGAAGCTGCCATATGGCAGTGGGGGCTGAACCACAGCCCTTCGTGACTTCTCGCCCTAGGGGCAAAAGCCGAGGCACTCCCAAGTACTAGGTCCCAAAGTCCATATTGCACTGAACTCTCACTTTGTCCTTTGCATCTATGTGTTGATAAATCTGGAGACAGCCACAGTTGCTGGTGATCTGGAGTTCCTCCAGCCGGTGGCTGGTCAGGCCCACCATTGGGCTAAAACCTCCAGCTCACAGGGTCCTGTGCTTGGCTCCCAGAGTGCTGCACTGGCCAATTCCTGCCAGCCTGCTGGGATGTCCTCAGTGGGAGGTCAGCTTCTTTGTGTCATTTTGTGGGTTCTGTGCCTGCAAAGATTGTTTAGAGTCCCCTTTTACATGAATTGGGGAAGGTGGAAGCTGGGAGCCACGGGGAAGACCTGCTTCTACTCTGCCATCTTGACTCTGCCTATACATTTTCTACTTATTTTCAATGATGATAACAATAAATCACATTTATGTAGCATTTTACAGATTGCAAAGCATTTTCTTGACAACAACCCTGTAAGATAGGGAGTAGAAAAATGATTCTTTATCCATTTTGTATGTTATTCCATTTTATGTATAATCAAACAGGGGCTTAAGAGATGAAGTGCTATGCACATGATCTCAGAGCATGTAAGTGTCACATGCAAGATTGAAATTCAAGTCTTTTGACTACAAAACTAATACTCTCTGCTCTACCACACTGTTCAAATCTCTTATACTCAAGAACCAAGAATTGTTAGTCTTTAAGGGAAATTATACTTACGTGTGGAGTTTTCATTCCTCCCCCCCCCCAATTCTTATCCTGGGATACTCTATGTGGGATTTTTCTATTCTCAATTATTGTACCCATTCATAAACTCTACTCTTTCATTACTTGTTACTCCTATATTTCTCTTATTTTGGTTCGTTCATGTGTCATAGAAGAATGGTGCAGTAGTTGGAGAGATAAATTGAAAATCAAGAAGACAAACTCAAATTGAGCTAAGAGATCTTCAGTATGATGTAATTTCTCAGTGCTTTAGGCCACTGGTTTGAAATTCAAATAGAAATGGCAGGAGATGTTTATTTAGAAAACAAGGCAATATGATCTATGTTGTATTTTATATTTATTTAACTTCTTAAACTTTTCCCAATTATATTTTAATTTGGTTGGGGTCTTCTTAGAAGTTTGGGACCTTGGGCTGGGAGTTTCACACCTGTTCTGTAGACATCTCTATAAGGCTCTATGTTGCTGACCTCCATTGATAGGGTAGTTTCCTCACCTTGCTTTTTCCTATAATAAATAAATCACAAGTCCAGTGCCTTTCCATGTACATTTACTCATCATTTCCTCAGAACTTGTCTCTCACAGTGAGATTTACATTTAGAAGCTATGTGATACTGGAAAAGTAACAATGTCTTCATGGCTCAGTTTCCTCTTTTATAAAATAAATTGGATCTTGGCCTTTAAGGCCCTTTCCATATCCACATCGCAATCCTAATCTGAGGAAATCATCATATGTGTTAATGGACAAACTCTATGGGGACTCTTCTGGATCTTTTCTCCAGTTCTTGGCTTAATTAAATACATTAAATAAGAATGTTTTGGGGAAAAATATTGGCTGGTTCTTTTATTATATTTCTTCTGTACTAGATCTGTCATTTGATTAGTATAAGACAATTCTGCTAACAGTGCTCTCTCTGCCAATATAAGTTGGTATCTTTGCTGTAACTCAGATAATGAGAGAATTAATAGGCACAATAAAGTTAAGTGACTTAATCAAAACCACATAGACAATATGTATTCAGAGTTACAACTTGAACCTGGGTCTTGCTATCTCTAAAGTTAACTCTTACACCACTTATACCTCTTACACAACTCTTATACTACTTTCACTTAGAATGACTTATAAAAATAAAATAAATATATCAATCCATGCATATTAGTATTAAAAACTCACAGTTACATATTGCCTTAGGAATTAGAGTGAAATTTTCTTGCAGCAACATTATAACATAAACATAATAAATTATATTGTTCTTACTTTTAAGAACAGGGTACAGATTCAGCAAATGAAAATAATTTGCCCAGGAGAATCAGTGTAGCCAAGAAGATAAGAGAGTGGTCCTGGGGGTCAGGAAGATCCACATCCTGGTCCTGCATTTTACTATTATTTACTGTGTAACCTGAGACAAATTGCTTAACTTCTCAATGCCCTAGACAACTCTTTACAGCGAAAAATTGCAAAGAAGATATTGACGTGTATAAAGAGGGAGTTCTTAACTGGCAGTGCTTCTTAAACATATGGAATCACTGATTTCTCCCTCCAAAATTGATAACATCATCTTTAACATGAAATACTAGTAAATATTTTGCTTATTTCACATGTGAGTATGACCATCCACTTGAAAATAATAAATGTTTTGTTTCTTTGTTGAAGTGGAAAACGTTCAGAAGTCAATCATTTTCTTGTCTTTTAAAAAGTATTTATATCAGAAACTACAACAAAAGTAAAAAAGCCTCACTGTCTTTAATGGAACCCAAGAGTCACACAACAAATAATAGAGACAGCATATGTTTTCTGACTCCAAGTTCAGTAATATTTCAACGATAGCACCAAACTGATGTAATCATCTCTCTGAAGCCAACTGAAAATATATACATATAAAATCTAATATGCTACTTCAAAAAGTTGTATTACAGAAATATTATGAAAAATAGCTATTTTCCTATAAAAAGGCAACAACATCTGTACTAGTCCTCCAATTCTCAATTCCTTTGTTCCATTTATATCAATGGTATTCCACATGTAGTTAATCTGGATGTAGGGAGAGGGAGAATTCAGACATTGGAGACTCTATAAAATAGGTCACTATGGCAAATGGGAATTTCCTATCCTAGGGAATCAATCATTCCCACTCAGACTAACCTTTTATTCTACTCACTTTATTTAAAACAATAAGGGTCCCCAGGAAGTTGCTGACTTTAATGTTTAGTCTTACAAAATAATGAATGTACAGAAAGAAATCAGTGCCAGAACAGTTGAGAGATACATGCTCCAAAATAAGTGACTTTGTAAATGGGTTCTTGTAGATTGGTTTAGACTCATGGCTTTTAGTGTTATTTTTTTCCCTAAAAGTAGGGGCAGTTATGTGTCACAGTGCACAGAACATGGATCAGGGAGTCAGGAGGACCAGAATTCAAAAATCCAGCTTCAGAACTTAATAGCTTTTTTACCCTGGGCAAGTCACTTAATCTTGATTGCTTAGCCATCAAAAAAAGTTATAAGATATCCTTAAAATTTAATTTGCTCAATCTACTGACACAACTTCCTGGTGATTCAAGCACTAAAGTCTGTTCATAATTCCCTTATAGGCCCTGTTCCTTACTTTGGGGATTTCACAATCATATCTCTAATGCACTATCAGCCTGGAATTTCTTCAGTGCCTAGGTCCTCATGACTCTAGAACATCCTACTGTTTCTATGGCATATTTTTTTTCTAGAATAGAATTCCTAAGGGGCTACACCACCATCCCATCCTTATCTCATTTTTGAGTTCACTCTGGAGTCTCAATGTTGTGAAGTGACTTGGTCCAGTTTGTTTTCTTTCCCCTCTTGATCCCATTCTTGATTTTCTGCCCCAAAAACTCATGCCCTCCTCATCACCACCCTCACACCTTCTGGAGAGGGAAAAACAACTTGTTTTTAGTTTTTTGTATGTCCTCAATCTTCATTAGAATGCAATCTCCTTAGCGGCTAGAACTGTCTTTCTTTTTCTTTCTTTTTTTTGGGGGGGGGCAGGGGGAGTTAATTGTAATTCCAGCTTTTAGCAAAATTCCTATTACACATTAACTGCTTGATAAAGGCTTATTTCCCTCCTCCTTTCCTTTATGAGAAAGCAGT
Source organism: Petaurus breviceps papuanus (assembly GCF_028583685.1). Taxonomy (NCBI): domain Eukaryota; kingdom Metazoa; phylum Chordata; class Mammalia; order Diprotodontia; family Petauridae; genus Petaurus; species Petaurus breviceps. The sequence goes on from NW_027187391.1 coordinate 52,272,170, forward strand.
AGTGGCTTTCCCTCAGGATTGCTTAGTGCATCAGCATGGCTTAACACAGAAGTAAAGAAACTGCATGCAAATGAATAAATGCTATATCCTAGGTGAATTTTCCCCCATACTATAACTAAATAAGCCTCTGTTGGTTAATTGTTAGATACTGTATAATTTTTTTTTGTTCTAATTCTAAAACTGAAACACCAAAGCATCCTGATTTAGGTCCAGCCTTCAATACTAACTCAACTCTGTTAACTGTTGTGGCAATATCATGCAGACTATTCACATGAACCCGTCTCCATCATCATCACCTTGAACCTCCTGCTTATATATCTCATGCTGATGTTCTACCTTTTAGTCACGGATAGCTGCTTCCCCTGAGGCTCTGTTCTTTTCATTCTATCCCAGATGGATCTATAGAGAAACTGCCCCAAGAAGACTTTGGAACTCTCAAATGATAAACATATGAAACCTCTTCTGAACTTTTCAAAGAATTGATAATTTTTTAGCTTAGTTGTTAAAAAGACTATAGAAGACATACTATATGAATCTCTAATTAATCTATAATAACTGTGTGGAGATCTATATCAATGTCTACATCATATCTATCTATACATTTGTGTGTAGAGAGATTGAAATAGCTATATAGAAATATATCATATTATTTTGGCTCAAAATAAAATTTCTTCAGAAAGCAAACTACAATAAAAATGAGGACTATCTCATTAGTTGAGTTACTATTGCATTATTCAGAGAATTCTGGACATTGTTGAATCTTGCTGTGAGTTTGAAAATCAGTAGGCTTCTGCTCACTGAAAGGCTTCAAGGAAAAAGATTGAATGAAGATTTATTTATTGTGTATGTTACAGAGAAGATTCTTCCTCCCCTAGATGCTAAGAATCATAATCATAATGTTCCTGAAACACACTGTTCACACTCTTACATACGCCATCATGTTACTACCTCCTCACTCTCATGCCCAAAGTTTCTACAAACATATAGAGATGCAATCATTTCCACAAGGGAAAAAAAAAGAAAATATTCAAACTGGCAATCTAGTATTACACAGAGGTAATAATCAGTTGATTAATTTTCTTATCTTCAAATGCTTGCTATTTGTAGATGGCCAACTCCTCTCCCTTTAAGTTACTTAACTTAGTGATCTTATCAGCTCCCAAGAATTTAATTTCTATACTGATGATTCTCAAATTTACCTTTCATGCTCCTGTTGTCCTCCAACCTCACATCTTCATATGCCTTTTAGACATCTCAGACTGGAAGTACAGTAGGAGTCTTCAACTAAATATATCCAAAATAGAATTCTTTATCTTTTCCCCTAAATACCCTTCCCCAAACACACACACACACACACATACACACACCCACACACATACACACACCCATACCCACACATACACACACCCACACCCACACACACACACACACACACACGCACACACACACACACACACACACACACACACACATTCTCTTCCTTATAACTGTAGAGAGCAACACCACCCTCCCAATCGCTCAGGCTCCCAATCTAGGAATCTTCCTGGATTCCTCACTATATTTTGTCCCCTATACCCATCATGATACCAAGTTTTGTCAATTTCACTTTTTCAATGTCTCTCAAAAATGAACCCTACTCTCCTCTGGCACTATCACCACTTTACTGCATGTTCTCATTATGACATGCATTGATTATTGCAATAACTTGTGGTTTGGTCTGCTTGCCTCAAGATACCTCCCACTTGAATCCATCCTCCCTTCAGCCACTAAAGTGATTTTTCTAAAGTACAAGTCAGACTCTCTGACCCCAATACTCAATAAAATCCAGTGGCTTCCCATTGCCTCCAGGATCAAATACAAAATGCTTTATTTGGCATACAAAAACCAGTTAACCCCCTCCCCTCCCCAATCTTTCCAGTTTTCTTATACCCTACTCCTTGATGTGTACTAATATATTCAATGACACTGACCTTCTGGCTATTTTGAAACAAAATACTCTCTCTCTCTCTCTCTCTCTCTCTCTCTCTCTTAAAGCAATTGGGGTTAACTAACTTTCTCAAGGTTACACAGCCAGTTATTTCTGGGTGTGGTGATAAATATCTGAGCCCGGATTTGATCCCCAGGTCATCCTGACTCTGGGAACGGTGCTCTTACTCGCTGTGCTACCTGTCCGCCCCAACACTCCCTCTCTTTGATGCAAGAATTTTCCACCTCACCCCCATGCCTGGGATGCTCCTGTTCTTCATGTCTACCTATTAACTTCTCTGCCTTTAAGTCCCAACTAAAATCCACCTTCTACAGGAAACTTTCCCCAACACATTTTAATTCTAGTGTATTCTCTCTGTTATTAGACACACACACTCACACACCATTACGTATAATAATATTTACTTATAATAATCCACTGTTACCACACATCATTTAAGACTATAAGCTTCTTGAGGGTGGGGACTTTGTTTTGCTTCTTTTTACATATGTAGGGCTTAGCACAATGCCTGGCATATAGAACACACTTGATAAATGTTTATTGAAAGAAGAAAATAAATGTAATTTATTAAATTTAGAAAGCATAAAATATCTAATGCTATTTTATTTCATTTTTATTTTGTACTTTTGACTAGGCATAAAATCACCTTTGTTATATTTGACTCCGATATCTATTTATAAAGTTGTTATTTTTCAATCTGATATAGGAACCTCATAGAATTTCTGTAACTCCCTTAACCCCAGTTAGTTTTTCTAGGAAGGAAATGACTCCCCTAAAAACCTTTGCCATGGTTTCCTTTAATTAAATTTCCATCTGGAAAATCATAACCTCATTATATGGAAAAATGTTCTTGCAAGTGCACATAGTATGTTTCCAAATAAATTTATCCAGAAATTTGCCATGCTTAACATGGTTGTGGTGATCCCATTAATCTGAACATCATAATAAGATTACAGTTAAATTGAAGGCTATTTAACAGACTGCATACTATCAGTCCTTCAAAACAACACAGCTGTATTCATTTTTCAGAATGAAAGATTACCCACCATAAAAATGCACTGTTGGTGAGCCTGAAAATTCTTCAACTCTAAGTTATAATTGGCTATGGGGAACGCTAGCTCCCTGTAACCCCTGTGTAGTATTAAGCAAAACTGAAACATGTAATTTTAATTAGAATTTAGGAATTATATTATAAGTCAAATATGGGACAGAGTTACAAAGGGAGATGTCTCAATGTAATAAAAGTTAAGGTGTTTAAATGAAAACAACACTTGTGTGAGGCCCATTCTAGCCTCCAGTAATGAGTGTCTGCTGAAACAGCTCATATCTGTAAGACATACTAATACACAATGCTCAAAATTCCACAAAATGTCCTGAGTGAATATTGAAATCTTTACTGCATTGGGAGAAGACTTCAGGTCATGAGAATTAAGTTAGAAAGTTGAACCATCATAGAACTTTTGGGCATGTTTGTTCTTTGTTTTGTTATGAAACTCTTTGTGAGCAAATGACTGCCTTAGTGGAGAGATGAGCCAGGACTCTGGAAAATTCATATCTAAATGATTTGTATAATTCAGTCATGACCAAAAGAGCACACTCATAGGCCTCACCATTCTGCAAATTGACTTCAAGACAAATAAATAATTTAAGAACTCCCACTCTGTAGGAATAGGCCCAATCAATTGACATTCAACCACAGGAATAGTGAGAATCTTTCCCTCATTCCTTTTCACCCTCCTTTGTCATCTCAGTCTAGTGGAGAGCTCAGATGTTCCAAAATATAGGTCTGGGAACAGAAGCAACAAATAATATCCAACCCACAGTGCTGTCAGATCAGTTTAAGAGGATGATAGACTGAAAAGTGGTTTCTCAGCTTCTTTTTATATAGTAAACATTCCTTTCCCCACATATCAGTGAGGCTTTACCAACTTCCCTTGCTATCTATGAGTTATAGGGCAGTGATAGGGAAAGAAAAATAATGAACTGGCATCATGACCCCAGGAAAATCTTCTTTCTTCTCAAATGAAATACATATTTTAAGATAATGCTCCTTGGGGATATCGCTCTCTTCTATTCAGGAGGTTTGGGACTAGAAAGCTGCACCACCTGGTCACTTAATTCTTTTCTCCAGAGTCACCATGTCTTCATCTAAAAGGTTATACTACTCCCTATCTCAAAGATTAGAGTCAGCAACTGGATGCACCCAGAATTTTTTCTTAGGTCAAATGAATGAACCACTTGGAGTTCTCACTTGTCTTTGGGGACAGGGACCAGAAAAGATAAAGAGACTTGCCTTCTGTCAAACAGCTATAAAATGTCAGAGCCTGGTTTGAACCCAGGTGTCCTGATTGTATATGCTATTCTTTTTCTGTTGGCATTATTTGTTCCTTGTTCTTTTATTTCACCAATCATATTTTCCTTTAGGGTTCAGATTGAAACTTTGTAAGTTAGGACCTATTTATATAAATGTGATTGGTTGTTTTATATACACCTGCCCCAAAAGTGTGCATGTATACAAACATATACATGTATACATACATATACATCTATACATGTGAATGTGTTTGGATCTATACACATAGAATATAACTCAGGGAAGTTATGCATACATAAGAAATAGAAAGGAAAGATTATATATGTGTGTATACATACATACCCAAGCTTTATTCATAATTCAATGCATATGTATTTATATATGTGTATATATGTGCATGTATATACACATATGTATATATATATATATTTCTGTTTTTAAAATATGATGAATAAATTCACATTTGCTCTCCAGAAGGGCCTTTCAGCAACCAGAATCCCTATAGCTCTCCAGACAGTACTGATCAACACCACAGGGACTTCAGTTTAGACAGGGTAGATTGGGGCACCCAGCTGGGATACTGAAAGAAAACTCAAAGATGCTGAGATGCTATTAGTGAGAAGCCCTACTGACAACAGGGTCAGCACTGTCAGGTAAGTGGCTGGACAATGAATTCCTTGATGTATAAAATATATCAGCTGCTAAGACAAAGCTATCCAAGCAGCCATCTGGGGTCTTGCTTATCCATATGTTTACCACCATAGAGCCATCAGGAAATTTGAGAGAGAGACACAGAAATACACACACACACACACACACACACACAGAAAGAGGTAGATCTGAAAAAATTGTTTTGAAAAGTTTCTACTATTTGTTTAAAGACAGAAGTAGCAACTTACATAAGTAGGAGGACCATTTGTGGCATTACATAAATATTTATGAAATTTTTTAGTCATAGTCATGCTGAAGCATTTCAATTTGTGTATCTACATAGAACATCTTATCTAGAAATACATTTTTAATATTTTGAAAGGATGTGTGTTAATTTTTCCATAACTTTATACAGCTTTGTCTAACTCAAGGAAAATTAAATTGCTGATATAAGTTAAATAGATGTTAGCTCATATATGTAAAGTTATTCAATTTTGGTGTTCTCTGTTACAAAACTATAGACAGTTTTATTTAGGCTATGAACAAATATCTGTATTATAAAATGTTTACTGATAGCTCTATTATTGGGAATCATCCCTCTTCTTTGTAACCATTATTCCTTTGAATGCTCTTGTAAAATTTATATGAATAAGAAGAAGTGGAGTTGGGGGTAGTACAATGTTTCCAGTCTTGGAAGACTTATTTTTTAATTATACACAAAATGAAGTGAGTAAACCAGGAAAATAATTTTTATAATAACAACAAAAACAGAGTAACAAACAACAACATCAACTTTGGAATAGACTTAATCTCCAACTTTTGAGCGGGTAAATTTTCTAGAAAAAAAGGCACAAATGTTAATTCCCCCCCCCACACACACACACACACATTGATAAGTGAACCTATGGGCAATATGGGGTTTTAGTAACTGACATCACCAAAAACTGTTAATCTTTCAGTAGAGATTGGTGAAAATTTACTTTTCTCCATATAACAAAACATTAATTATGATGATATGCACTTTTCCTAACATAGTAACCATAAAATTAAACATACAATGAAGGACACAAAATAAAATCAGTGAACATGAAAAATATTTTTCCTCACTAGTAATTTCCTGGAATTCTGAGACCTTTTATACTAACATCTCTATACATAAACAAACATTGATTTCAGACAATACTCATTTTTCAAAACACGTGAAGTCTTTAGCACCATAAAGACTATAAAATAAATAAAATCCTTTAAGTTAAAACATTTTTAAAACATAATCACTCTGTCAAATGACAATGTGAGGGCATTGTATAGAATACTATATTGCTTCAAACTTCTCTATCTTGGCCACCCCCTGACAACCAAGGGAGAGGTTGCTGGGACTTTGTTGCTATTGTCAGAGCAAGCTTGGTGAAGCCTCAACATCATCTTAGAGTTCAAAGGACTTGCACTAGGCTTTGAGAGAATGACTGCAACACAAAACTTGAGTTAGAAAGGCAAACAATGAAAATATCAACTAATGCACAGGGAGCTCTTTACAACAATAGGGTGAACAAGACCAGTGAAACATGCAGTAGGATGCCAGTCGCTCCATAAAATTGCATGCATCTCTTTTTTTTCTCTATTGCATATAGCCCTGAATGTGTGCAGTTGCCAATCCAAAGTGAAAATGAAGTTACTAATAAAAGCACATTAATTCTTAAAGTTATAAATTCCAATGCATGCATATTGAGGATTGGCTGCACTTTAGAATTCTTATCGATGAAATGACAACCTACAATTCCACTGAAACAACGATGAGGAAGCTTGATACTTCCTGACAGAGAGAGATGATGGACTTAAGTTGCTGAATGATGTATATACCTTTTCAGACAGAGCCAATGTCGGAATTTGTTCTGCTTGACTATGCACATTTGTTACAAAGGATTTTCTCTTGTCTCTATATCTCTGTTTCAGTGTGTGTGTGTGTGTGTGTTATGGTTGTTGTTTCTGTTTGCATTGTTCTTAATGAGGGGAAATTGGAAAACAAAGAAAGTCAGGGATAAGGTTCTCCCTTTCAAAATAATTAGTAAAATAGGAGAGAATAGCATAAAACCTGAAAGAGTCAGGGAAAATTTAGACAGCTTTGAAAATAACATCTTGAATTTATTATATCCATAAAAACAAGCTCTACATAATGGAAATCTGCATAATAGAAAGTTTAATATACAATCTTCTGCTTTACAATGTACATGGAAATACTCCACTTACTTTTCATTTAAGTTCAGAATTTTAAAAGTACAGGAAAAAAGATTTTTAAAAAAGGTTGGGTATTACCAGGCCATATAATAAATTGCCCAATATCTTGCTTCTTACTTAACTTAAATACTCTCTATCTTTTCTTTTTTTTTAAATTATTTTTGAACTTCTTGGGCATTGTAATAGGTTACGTTATAAATTAGGTATGACATGCATTTAACACAATAAATAAACAAGAAGATAAATGGGGAATATCACTTTCTGTTGTCAGAACAATCAGTTTTGCAAAACACATATTTCATACTTATCAATAGTGAGAATAAGATATACATAAATTTTTAAACATTAGATATATACCTCAGAGGAACTTAAAAGATCATTTAGGCCAACCTCCTGTATTGAACAGGTAAGGAAATTGAGGGTTAAAAGGATGAACTGACTTGCCTAGGGCCACACAGTAGGTATTGGGTATTGCCAAAATTTTAAAAAGGGTCTTGATTGCTATACCAAACAAACTATCAAGTATTTATTAAGTCTTTATCTAATTCTAATCACAAACCTAGGTGATACAAATAAGAAACAAACCCTATTGCAACAGACTTTACATTTGAATAGATATAGCACTTTTCACTTTACCATGTCTCCCTAGTTATATCACTGAAAGTTATTCCTTTATTACTTTATCATTAGCATGGGGGAAAAAATCCTACATCTGGAATGCCCATAGATTTTTATGTTAATTTTGCAATGATTCATTTTGAATAGCTCTTTCTTTGCTGAGTATTTAAGAGTAATCTATAGTGGAATATTACTGTAGGTAGACCCACATGAGATCACTGAATAGGGTAAAGTGCTACTGATTAATGAGACAATAACTAGAAAAGAAGGACCTAAGAATAGAGTACTATATATAGCTTATAGTTAATAAATTGTTCATGATGGAGTGAATAAATGAATGAAGTTATTCTTCCCTCATATGTTTATATAAGTTGAAGGACATTTAAAAGAAAATTTCCATTGATGAACATGATCAAAGGGAGGTAGGTATTACTATATATGCTAACGATTCATAAGGAGATAAAAAGAGGTGACAAGAGGAATTTTTCTCCTGTTCCAGTTATGATTATTATTTTTTTTCACTTGGACTTCATCATGTTATTGTTTCATCTACAGCAAAGAATGTTAGAGCTGGAAAGGATCTTTGAAAATATTTGGCAAATAAGTTAATTTAACAGATGAAAAAATTGAGCTGTAGGAAGAAAAAGTCACTCCCCTAATGTTAGTGACAGGGTCAGAACTGTATCTTAGGTGTCCTGATTTCAAGTTTAGTGTTCTTTCCACCAAGCCACATTATTTCATTTCTGTCTTTTATTTTCCTCTTATATGTTTCTTTCTCACATCTATGTTATTATTATTCTAGTATTTTGTGCTAATGGATATAAAAGTATTATTTATTTCTTTATGCATTCAAAGTGATTTGTGTTCAGTAGTCAAAGGACCATGTAGATGATAAAAAACTGATTGATAGGTATTAGAAATATAATATTGATAAACTGATTTGCAGTTTTTAACTATGGACAGAAAAGCAGATTTTTTTTTTGGTAAGTAGATGTGAGAGACCAGAGGTTTTTCCTGTGTATGGGCAAATAATTAGTCATCTCTCCTCAATTGAAAAGTACATATTGGAAAAGATCAAAGCTGTGGCACTATATACAAAGTATTTTCAAAGTTTGAAGCACTGTGTAAAGGCCCATTATGATTTCTTTTACTTTGCTTATTATTATTATTTTTTAATAGAATGCAGATGGAAATACTCCTGGGACAATTTACTACTACTGTTTTTTGTTTGTTTGTTTTTAAAGCAATTGGGGCTAAGTAACTTGCTGAAGGTTACACGGCCAGGTGTTTCTGGGTGAGTGCTAAGTGTGTGAGGCCAGATTCGATTCCCAGGTCATCCCGACACTGGGGCCAGTGCTATTGTTTTATATTTAAATTTGGTGGATTTCTGCGCAATTGGAAAAATGATGTACTTCTGTAATAAATTGAAAGTAGTAGCATGGAAACCCATATGTTTAGACTCAATGAAACCTCTTCTGTAAAACTGTAATAGCATAAAGGATATTGGGGATGATATATACTTTTGTTTCCCAAATGACTTTGCTTTATCCTAGTAGGTCTCTACATTTTGATGGTTTTTCATTTTGTAATGTTTAAAAAAGAGAAGGGAGATAGAAAGAGAGATAACATAGTTATGAAAATGAATATAAATATGTACACCACTAATAAAAAGCTAATAAATACAGATACACAGAAAGTTCAATGCAAGGTATTTTGGAAGGGTAATATCAGTTTGTAGGATCAATGAAGGTTCAGAACATGTTACCTGAGTTGCATCTTAAAGAATAGGTGGGTAAGATAGGTGAACTTTAGGAGTAAACCCATCCCAGGTTTGTGGGATAGCCATTACAAAGTCCCAGAGGTGGGAGATGGATTATTATTACTGAGAAACTGAGGGAAAGTCAATTTAGTGGAATCTAAGAATATGGTAGGAGAGGCTTGGAAGACAGCATAGGAGCAAGTCAAATAGAGCTTTAAACCCAGGGGACCATATTTTATTCTAGAAGCAAGAGGAAGGTACTACATTTGGTAGGTTAGGGGGGTTATGCATTTAGATGATTCAAGAATATTACTTTGTCATCAGTGTAGAGAATATATTGGAAATGAGTTAGGAGACTGCTGCAATAATTTAGTTGAGAAGTGAAGAGACCTGAAATAACATGATGACTATTTCAGTAGACAGGAGTGGGATACAGAAAATATTATAAATGTAGACATGGCAATGCTTGTAAGTGATTATATATGTGAATAGAGAGTGAGAAGTTGAGAATAATACCAATGATATGAGCCAGAATCAATGCAAGGATGATGGTTTCTTCAATAGATAGAGGAAAATTTGACCATGGATTGGCTATAGTTTCAAATAGTATTGAAGTTCTCCTCCTGTTACACTGTTCCATTGAATTCTGTCATATTTTGTAAAAAACAGGATTCATTCTTCATTACTTCTATCTGTTACCTGCTTTCTTTGATTATAACAAATAAGAAGTTTGGAATAAGGAAGTGATCCTCTTATAATTACTTGAAGATGAGAGTAAAACTATCATTTTCTGCTGTTTCCACTTTTGGATATTTCTATTTTCTAATGTGATTATGTGTTAGTCTAGGCATGACAAGTTCTAACTTGGAGACAATTGCATCCCATCCTATGGGTGGAGGTAGCCTCCTTAACTGACTTCATGGGACTTGAAAACTGGTAAAACTGAGCTGAATTTTTTTTCTTCCTTCTTTTGTCTATCCTTTTTTTTCCCCAAAGACTGCAAAGTACTGTTTCCATCCCAGTATGGATACCATGGACTTCAGTGAAGAGCTTGCAAGGAAAATAGTTCCTCATTCTCCCTTTACTCTGACTCAGATAAATGTGCCTAGGGTGATTTTTTTTTCTTTGTTGTCCTGTTCCATTTCATAAGCTACAAGTGTTTTCAGAACATTGGAGCCATGGTGACCTTGGAACTAGGATTGAAGGTGGGGTGGTACAGTATGCACACTGGGTATAGAAAACTTGAGAAGCCAAGGTGCTTGATATGCAAGCCCTTCAGGGTTTTGGGGGCATGGACCTAGGCTGTATTCTAGGACTGTATGGAAACCAAGCTAAGTAATGAAACTAATCCCCAATGCCTTCCCCAGGAACTGAGGTATATAGAAGAGGTATATTATGCTTCCAATGTATTGAGGGAGTGAGTTTGTATGTTTGTAATCACACCTTTAGAAGTCAATAATTTTCTTTATAATGTCTTTGTGTTCCTTCTCCTCTCACCTACTTAATTCATGGCATGCATGCTAGGCCCCAAAAGTAGGAGTCTCAAAAAGAACACAATTGAAAGATGGTTGGGGGTGGAGACAGGATTAATGACTCCATATTGCAGCATCCAATCAAGTAGGTTATCCTTAACCATGTAGTAATGGACACACTAGGTTCCATGTTAGAACTGAAATTAGAACAGAAAAAGTCTAGATAAACCAAGGGTTACACTAAGAATATTTCCTTTTATTGAGTTAAAATCCATCTTTATAACTTAAACTTCTTGCTTCCAATTCTCTCCTTTGGTCCAAGAAGAACATCTTGAATTCCTTTTCTACATAATAGTCTTTCAAATATGTGAGCCATCTATCATGTCTCTTCAATCCACCCTTCCATAGATTAAATAACCCCTATTCCTACAAGCAATTCTTAGAGACATGCTTTAGGTCTCTATTTTTTCTTTATAAAATTCAATTTTATTTTATTTTCAGATCTCAAATCTCCTCCTCATCCCTCACCTTGATCCACTGCAAAGGCAAGAAAACTGAACCACATTGCAAATGTGTATCATTACACAAAACAACTTCTCACATTAGCCATGTCCAAAAAAAAGATAATTTTAAAAAAAGGAAGGAAGGAAAAAGGGAAGGAGGAAAAGTAAATATATTTAATCTGCAAACCAAGCCCATCATTTTATATAGAGAATTAGATAGAAAATATTTCATCATGAATCCTTCAGATTTGTAGTTAGTCATTGTGTTCATCAGAGGTCCTAAGTCTTACAAAGTTATGTATCTTCATAATATTTTGTTGAACAATTTGTTCAGATTCTGCTCACTTTATTCAGCATCAGTACACAAAATTCTTCACAGATTTTCTTTTTCTTTCTGAAATCATCCCCTTTATCATTTATTTTTAAAAATAAATTAAATTATTTATTTTTATTTTTCAATAGTCATATCCACAAGTTTTAAATTTTCTCCCCCTCCCTCACCACTTCCTCCCCAACATGGCTTGCAAGATATGGGCTGCACACAAACATTCCTGTTAAACACATTTTCACATTCGTCATGTTGAACAGAAGAAGTATAATGAATGGGAAATACCATGTGAATAAAACAAAACAAAACTAAACTAAACTAAAGTATACAAAAAAGAAAGTAGTCTGCTTCATTCATTTTGCAATCTGACTTTGTAGTTCTTTCTATGGATGTGACTGACATGTTCCATCATATGTTCTTTGGAATCACTTTAGGATCTTGCATTGCTGAAAAGTGCTAATTCTATCAAAATCAGTCCTCATACACTGTGCCTGTTATCATGTACAATGTTCTCCTGGTTCTCTGCCCTCACTCAGTATCAGTTCATATAAGTCTTTCTAGGTTTCTCTGAAGTCTGCCTGTTCATCCTTTTTTATAGCACAATAATATTCCATCACATTCATACACTACAACTTGTTTAGTCATTTCCCAGTTGATGGGTATTTTCTCAATTTCCAGTTTTAGCTATCACAAAAATAGCTGCTATAAATATTTTTGTACATGTGTATCTTTTTCCTGTTTTCATAATCTCTTTGGGATACAGCCCTAGAAGTGTTATTGCTGGATCAAAGGGTATACATATATTATTTTTGTTTTTACTTTTTGGAGGAGGGGCAGGACAATTGGGGTTAAGTGACTTGCCCAAGATCACAGGGCTAGTAAGTGTTAAGTGTCTGAGGCCATATTTGAACTGAGGTCCTCCTGACTCTGGGGCCAGTGCTCTATTCACTGTGCCACCTAGCTACCCCAGGTATGCATATTTTTATAGTCCTTTGGGCATAGTTCCAAATTGCTCACCAGAATGTCTGAATCATCTCACAGGTTCACCAACAATTAATTAGTGTTCCACCTTTCTAAAATCTTTTCCAACATTTATCATTTTTCTGTTTTGCCATGTTAGCCAATCTAATAGGTGTGATGGGGTGCCTCAGAGTTGTCTTGATTTGCATCTCTTTAATCAATAGTGATTTAAAGCATTTTTTTCGTATGACTATAGATAGCTGTAATTTCTTTCTCTGAAAACAGCCTCTTCTTATCTTTTGACCTTTTATCAACTGGAGAATGACTTGTATTCTTGTAAATTTGACTCATTTCTCTGGACATTTTAGAAACGAGCCCTTTATCAGAGACACTGATTGTAAAAATTCTTTCCCAGTTTTCTGCTTCTCTATTAATCTTGATAACATTTGTACAAAACTTTTCAATTTAATGCAATCAAAATTATCCATTTTATATTTCATAATGTTCTTTACCTCTTGTTTGTCATAAATTCCTACATTCTCCATAAATCTGACAGATAAGCTACTCCTTGCTCCCCTAATGCTCCCCATAAACCAGCCTTTATACCTAGATCATGTACCAATTTGGACTTTATTCTGGTATATTGTGTCAGATGTTGGTCTATACCTAGTTTCTACCATACTGTTTTCTGGTTTTCCCTGCAGTTTTTTTTAAAGCAATTGGAGTTAAGTAACTTGCTCAAGCTTACATGGCCAGTTATTTTGTGCAGGTGCCAAGTATCTGAGGCTGCAACCGATCCCGGGTCTCCCGACGCCGGGGCCAGCGCTCTTACTCACTGTGCCACCTGGCCACCCCATTTCCCAGCAGTTTTTGTCAAACAGTGAGTCCTTATCCCAGGAGTTGGGATCTTTGGGTTTATCAAACAGTGGAGTGCTATAATAATTGACTACTTTGTCTGCATACTTAATTTATCCCACTGATCTACCCTTCTATTTCTCAGTCAATTCAAAGTGGTTTGGATGATTGTTGCTTTCTAATACAATTTAAGATCTGGTATGGCTAGGTCATCTTCCCTACATTTCTTTTCATGTATTCCCTTGATATTCTGCACATTTTGTTCTTTCAAATGAATTGTGATATTATTTTTCTAACTCTACAAAATAATAACTTTTTGGCAGTTTGATTGGTATGGCACTGAGTAAATTTATTTAGGTGGAATTGTCATTGTTATTATATTAGCTTAGCATACTCACAAGCAACTGTAGCTTTCCCAAATATTTAGATCTGACTTTGTGTGAAAAGTGTTTTGTAATTGTATATATATAATCGCTGGGTTTGTTTTGGCAGGTAGAACCCCAAATATTTTATAATATCTATAGTAATTTTAAATGAAATCTCTCTATCTCTTGATGTTAGGCATTGATTGTAATATATTGAAATGCACATGATTTATGTGAGTATATTTTATATACTGCAACTTTACTAAAGTTGCTTATTATTTCAAGTAGTTTTTTTTACTTGACTCTCTAGGATTCTCTAAGCATATTATCATATCATCTACAAAGAGTGATAGCTTAGTTTCTTCTTTGCCTATTCTAATCGCTTTAATTTTTTTCTCTTATTGCTAAAGGTAACATTTCTAGTACCATATTGAATAACAGTGGTGATAATGGACATCCTTGTTTCAATTCCAGTCTTACTGGAAATGCACCTAACTTATCTCCATTACATAAAATGCTTGCTAATGGTTTTAGGTAGTTGCTCCTTATTTTAAGGAAAGCTCCATTTGTTCCTATGCTCTCCAGTGTTTTCAATAGAAATGGGTGTTTTGTGTCAAAAGCTTTTTCAGCATCAAATGAGGTAATCATATGGTTTCTGTTACTTTTGTTGATGTGATTAATTATGCTGATAGTTTCCCTAATATTTAACCAGCCTTGCATTCCTGGTATAAATCTTACCTGATCTGGGGGCAGAGCCAAGATGGTGGAGTAAAAGCAGGAACATGCTTGAGCTCTCACTCCAAACACCTCCAATACCTGTAAAAATGACTCTAAACAAATTTTAGAGCTATAGAACCCACAAAGTGACAGAGGGAAACAAATCTTCCACTGAAGGAAGCCTGACAGAACAACAAGAAGGGTCTATAGCACTTGAATGGGAGCTGAGCACAGTCCTGCATAAGCCACACCAGCATATATTCCCAGCCCAGACTGGCAGAAGCAGACTTTAGGAGAGTGAATCACTGGCAAATGTGGCAGGTTCCAAGCTTCTCAACCTATAAACACCAAAAATAAAGCAAAAGGTGAATAGGGAACTCTGTTAGAAATGGGCAGGAGAAGAACATGGTCCAGGCTCTGCTCCCAGGGTGAGAGGTAGTGGAAGCATGGTTATAGCTGCTCCTACATGGTTGACTCTGGACCTCCTGGCTTTTAGACAATACAGGGACCAGGTGACCATTCAGGAGGTAATCACTCTTGCTTTAACCTGCTTGGATCTGGGTTGCTATGTTGGGTGGTGGTCCTGGGGTGAGAAATACCAGTGTGCCAGAGCTTGTAGTAGGTGTAGAGAGGGCACCTTCCTCAGATCTCTGCCAATAGCTCTGACATCTAGGAAAACCATAGGAATTTGGGACACAGCTCTCTCCACTCTGGAAGCAGATCTATGGCAAAAAGCTCAAAATTCAAATAATTGACTGGCAAGATGAGCAAACAGAGGAAGCACAATTAGACCACAGAATCTTATTTTCAGGACAAAAAGTATCAAAACATGGAACCAGAAGAAGACAACAAAATCAAAACTCCTGTATTAAAAACTTCCAAGAAAAATATGAATTTGTTGCAGGTCATGGAGGAGCTCGAGAAGGATTTTTAAAATCAATTAAGAGAAGGGGAGGAAAAATTGGAAGAGAAATGAGAATGATGCAAGAAAATCATGAAAAGCAAGTCAATGGCCATACTGAAGAAAATAACCTCTTAAAAAACAGACTAAATTAAATGGCAAAGGAGGCCCAAAAGCTAATGAGAAGAATGTCTTAAAATGCTGAATTTGCCAGATGGAAAAGGAATTTTAAAAACTCACTGAAGAGAAGAGAATGATTCCTTCAAAATTCGATTGGAGCAAATGAAAGCTAATGACTTTATGAGAAGTCAAGATACTAAAAAACAGATCCAAACAAATGAGCACATAGAAGACAATGTGAAATATCTCATTAGAAAAATCACTGACCTGGAAAATAGATCTAGGAGAGATAATTTAAAAATTATTGCACTACCTGAAAACCATGATCAAAAAAAGAGCCTAGAAATCATCATTCAAAAAATTCTCAAGGAAAATTGCCCTGATATTGTAGAACCAGAATGCAAAATAGAAATGGGAAGAATTCAGCAATAACCTCTTCAAAAAGATCCCAAAAAGAAAACTCCTAGGACTGTTACAGCCGAATTACAGAGTGTCTAGGTCAAGGGGAAAATCACAAGCTGCCAGGACAAAACAATTTGAGTATTGTGGAAACACAATAAGAATAACACAAGATCTAGTAGCTCCTGTATTATGGGATGAGAAGGCTTGGAATAAGATATTCCAGAGGTCAAAAGAGGTAGCATTAAAACCAAGAATCACCAACCAAGCAAAACTGAGTATAATGCTTTAGGGGAAAATATGGTCATTCAATGAAATAGAGGACTTTCAAGCATTCTTCATGAAAAAAACAGAGCTGAACAGGAAATTTGACTTTCAAATACGAGAAGCAAGAGAAGCATGAGAAAGTAAACAGGAAAAAGAAATAATAAGGAACTTATTAAAGTCAAACTATTTACATTCCTACATAGAAAAATGATCATTGTAACTCATGAGACTTTTCTCAGTATAAGGATAGTTGAAGGGAATATGTGTGTGTGTCTGCAAACACATATACGTATATGTCTGTATAGGAGGGTGTATGTGTGTGTATATGTGTATAAATGTATACATAAATAGAGGGCAGGGCACAGGATCAGTTGAATAGGAAGGGATGATACCTAAAAAATACAATTAAGAGGTGAGAGATGAATATATTGGGAGAAGGAGAAAGGGAAAGATAGAATGAGGTAAGTTATACCATATAAAAGAAGCAAGAGAAAATTGTTACAATGGAGGGGAAGAGCAGGAAGGTGAAAAGGAATGCGCCAACCTTACTCTCGTTGAATTTGGCTTAAGGAGGGAATAACATATAGACTCAATTGGGTATCATACCTTACAGGAAAATAGGGAGGAAGGGGATAAAAGCAGGGCTGATAGAAGGGAGGGAAGATTGGTGGAGAGGGCAGTTAGAAGCAAACACTTTTGAAAAGGGACAGGGTCAAAGCAGAAAATAGAATAAATTGCAGGGGGTGGGATAGGATGGAGGGAAATATAATTAGTCTTTCACAATATAACTACTATGGAAACATTTTGCATAACTACACATGTACCTCTGTTGGATTGCTTGTCTTCCCAGTGGGGGTGGGTGAGGAGGGAAGAAAGAAAATAATTTGGAAATCAAAGCTTTAAAAACAAATATTAAAAAATGTTTTTTACATCCAACTGTGAAATAAGACATACAGGAACTGGGTTATAGAAATCCATCTTGCTCTACTAGAAAGTTGGGGGGGGGAATTGAGAGAGAATATAACAGAGAATAGATTGGGAGAAGAGGTATTCAATAGGCTTGCTATCTTGGGGTGGGGGGTAGGGTAAATACAGGGAGATAACTTATAACTCAAAATCTTGTGGAAATGAATGCTGAAAATTAAAAATATATAAATAAATTGGAAAAAATAAAACTTTTCTGATCAAAGTGTATTATTCGCATGGTAAGTTGTCATAATCTTTTTGCTAAATGTTCTCTTTAAATTTTGTTTGCATCTATATTCATTAGGGAAATTGGTCTATGATTTTCTCTTTATTTTGGCTCTTCCCGGTTTAAGTATCAGTACAATATTTGTATCAAAAAAAATTATAGAACCCCTTTTTGCTGATTTTCCCTTTCTATATGGTGTTGGAAATAATTTCCCTTTAAATGTTTGATATAATTTACTTGTAAATCCATCTAACCCTGAAGGGTTTTTCCTAGTGAGATCATTGAGGCTTGTTCAATTTCTTTTCCTGAGATGGGGCTATTTAAATATTTTACATCGCCTTCTGTTAATCTGGACAATTTATGTCTTTGCAAATATTTATGCATTTCACTAAAATTGTCAAATTTATGGGCATTCAATTGGGCAAAATGATTCTTAATTATTGCTTTAATTTCCTCCTCATTGGAGGTGAATTCACAATTTAATTTTTGATATTAGTAATTTGGTTTTCTTTCTTTTTTAAATCAAATTGATCAGAGGATTATCAATTATATTTTTTTCCATAAAACCAGCTCTCCGTTTATATTAGTTCAATAGTTTTCTAAATTTCAATTTTATTAATCTCTCCTTGTTTTAAGTATTTCTAATTTGGCATTTAAATGGGCATTTTCAGTTTGTTCTTTTTCTAGCTTTTTTAGTTGCATGACCAATTCATCTATCTCTTTCTCTATCTTACTCATGTAATCATTCAGAGATATAAAACTTCCCCTAAGAACCACTTTCACTGCATCCCATACGTTTTAGTATGTTGTTTCATTATTGTCATTCTATTGAATGAAGTTATTGATTATTCCTATAATTTGTCACTTGATCCACTCATTCTTTAAGATTGGATTATTTAGTTTCCAATTAATTTTAGTCTATTTTTCCATGGCCCTTTATTGCATATCATTTTTATTGCATCAAGATCTGCAAGGGATACATGTAATATTTCTGTCTTTCTGCACTGGACTATGAGCATTTTAAGCCCTAGTACATGAACAATGCTTGTGTATGTGCCATGTACCACTGAGAAAAAAAGGTATATCCCTTTCTATCCCTGTTCAGTTTTCTCCAGAGGTCCAGCATATCTATCTTTTCTAAAATTCTATTCACCTCCTTAAATTCTTTCTTGCTTATTTTGAGGTTACATTTATCTAATTCAGAGAGGGGTAGTTTGATATTCCCCACTAATGTAGTTTTGCTATCTATTTCTTCCTGTATCTCCCTTAGTTTATCCTCTAAAAAACTGGATGCTATACCACTTGGTGCATATATGTTTAGTAATGATATCGCTTTATTGTCTATAGTGTCTTTTAGCAGGATGTAGCTTCTTTCATTACCTCTTTTTATTAGATCTATTTTAGCTTTTGCTTTGTCGGAAATTAGGATTACTACCCCCCTTTTTTTAATTCAGTTGAAGCATAATATATTCTACTCCAGCCTTTTACCTTTACCCTATGTGTACCCCCCTATTTCAAATGTGCTTCTTGTAAACAACATGTTGTAGGATTATGGTTTTTAATCCATTCTGCTATTCACTTCTGTTTTATGGGAGAGTTCAAACCATTCACATTTACATATATGATTTCTATCTATATCTTTCTCTCCATACTCCTCCTCTCCTCCATTTATCTTTTTATTTATCCCTTTTCCCTTGCCCTCCTCAAAAGAGTTTTGTTTTTGACCACCACCTCCCTCAATATCTCTTCTATCCCTCTTTGCTTTTCTTTCCATTTTCCTTTACTAATTCTTCCCTCCATTCTATCCACCCCTTCTCTTTTCTCTCTCCTTTCCCCTCATACTGCCTGAAGATAAAATTTTCCATTGAGCTCTAGATTTTTGATCAGGAAGGACTGGAAGTCCCTTATTTCATTGAATGATCATCTCCTTGCCTGAAAGATCATGCTTAGTTTTCCTAGGTAGTTGATTCTTGGTTGTAGTCCAAGCTCCTTTGCCTTATAGTATATCATCTTCCATTCCAATCTCACTGATCTTTTAATGTAGAACCTGCAACATCTTGTGCAGTCTTGACTGTAGTTCCATGATATTTGAGTTGCTTCTTTCTGTCTACTAACAGCATTTTCTCCTTGACTTCATAGTTCTGGAATTTGGTACAATATTCTTTAGAGTTTTTTATTTGGGATTACTTTCAGGAGGTTATTGGTGGATTTTTGTGATGATTATTTTGCCCTCTGGTTCTAGGACCTTGATGATTTCTTGGAAGATATTGTTCAGGCTCTTTTTTTTTCATCATGACTTTCCCAGTAGATCCATAATTCTTAGATTATCTCTCCTGGATCTATTTTCCACATCAGTTGTTTTTCCAGTGAGATACCTTACATTTTCTTCTATTTTTTTTTCATTCTTTAGATTTTCTTTGAATCATTCTTGATGTCTCAGAGTCATTACTTTCCAAGTGCCCATTTCTAATTTTTAACAAATTGTTTTCTCCAGTTAGCTTTGTACCTCCTTTTTCCATTTGAACAATTTTTGACTTTTAAGGGTTTTTTTTTCCCTCCAGTTAGGCTTTGTACCTCCTCATGCATTTGGCTGATTGTACTTTTTAAGGAGTTGTTCTCTTCAGTGATTTTTTTCCCATTTTGCCAATTGTATTTTTAAAATAATTGGTCAATTTTTCTTCTACTTCTTTAGTTTGGTTTTCAGAATCTTTCCTGAGTTCTTTCAAGACTGATTTTTTGGGCTTGAGACCAGTTCATATTCCCTTTTGAGATTTCACTTGTGGGTATAGTGTCAATACTGTCCTCTTCTGAATGTGTATTTTGATCTTCCCTCTCTTTGTAGGAGGATTTTATGTTCTTTGACTTTCCAATTTGCTTTGTTTTCCCATTGTGAGTGGATCTCTGCTTCTGGGACACAGGGTTGTGTGACCCACATTTCTTGTGCTGGGAGCTAGGGGCCTGGTTACTGACTTTTTGTTCTGTGGCCTCTGGTTCTGTCATTTAGAAGCTATATGATGCTATAGCTCATCTGGTGCTGAGCTGGAGCTTACTGGTGTATCCCGAGATGGAGGCAGAGGACAGGTCTTTCTGTATTTCCCTGGGATTACATTAAAGCTCACAAAGGGAGGTGTTGGGTAGGGGTGGTCTGGCCACTTCAGGTCTCTACCTTCCCAACCATAGGCTAGAGCTCAGTTGGGCTCAGCCACTGGTGGATGCCCATCCATGGTGATGTCTGCTGACTCCCCTGGCTGTGTGAAGGCACACGTGAGATCCTGGTGTTGGTGCTTCCTGGCTCCACCACCCTGGACCTCAGGATCTCCCAGTAGTATGCTGAGGTGGGGCTTGATGGGACATTTCCTAACCTCTACTGGTCCCCTTTGGCCACAGCAAGAGGGACTCTTCCCCTCAATTTCCCTAGACTCCCAAGCTAAAAGACTGCTGTATCCCTTCTGCTGGTTGGCCTATTCCAGGATTTTTCCTGGGTCAATATTCTCTGGGTTTTTCAAGGTCAAAAATGGGGAAAAGGGCACTTACAGCTTACTCCATCATCTTGTCTCCTGAAAGTTCAAGTAGATGACTTTCAAACATTTACTTTGTGGGCTGATAACCCCAGCAATAGCTGCAGCTACTGTCGCAGACCCTGAGCTTGTCTCTCACCCAGCTCTGACAGACCCCAGTCTTGTGCTGAGAAGTTTGGGAATCACCACTGCTGCAGGTGATTGAATTCACCAGGGACCGCTCCTGTTCTGCTATGTTTGGGTTGGTGCAGTCTGCGCACTCTGTGCTCCCCCAACCCAGAGCAACAAATCTTTCCTGTTAACTTTGAAATTTTTCTGGCCTGAAAATCTGCCACACTCTGTCTCTTAGTGGATTGTGCCACTCTAAAATTTGTTCAGAATCACTTTTTAGAGGTATCTGAAGTAATTAATGGGAGAGTTTTCACTCCAATATGTTGTCTCTGCCTCCCCTTTATCATTTCTTATTGTAGAATTGCATCAATTTCACATACTGTAACTTGTTCATCCATTCCCCAATTGATTGCCCCCTATTAGTTTTCAATCCTCTTCCACCATAAAAGCTGCTATAAATAGTTATACAAAGGAATAATGTTTTCTTTCTTTTATTACTTTGTGTCATAGACTTTATAGTGATATCTCTGGTTAAAAAGATATTCACACTTAAATAACTTTTGGGACAGTTTCAAATTTCTTCTTGAGAATTTTTTTTCCATCCTATTTAGTTTCCTCTAGATGCTCTTCAACTAATTAATTCCTGTTGATCATCCCTATAACATATCCCAATGTAGATCTTCCTCCAGGCTCAGTGTGAATCAGTAGTCTAAATTGGTAAATAGCATCATTAACAACAACAACAAACAGCAACAACCATATTAATAATAATAAACATCTTATACTTCATTGAAAGGCATACTGTCCTGAATGAAGGCGATAATTCTCCATTTTGGCTTGGTTAGGTTGTATCAGGAATACTGTGTTCTACTCTGAGCATAACATGGAGAATGTTACATATAAAATCCAAAATATAAGAAGGTCTCTTTCTAGATGGTCAATCCACTATATGCTTCTGCTTCCAAATGGATATGGGTTTATTACACCAAGCCCTAGTACATTGGCTAGGGTGGGGAGAAGGGTCTCTAGCAAGATCCATGATTATTCATAAGAAACTGTTCCAATCATATAAAAAAGCATCTAAATAGATTTTTAAAAAATATGTGTTCTTGGGGTGGCTAGGTGACACAGTGAATAGAGCACAGGCCCTAGATTCAGGAGGACCTGAGTTCAAATCCTGCCTAAGACACTTAACACTTACTAGCTGCGTGACCTTGGGCAAGTCACTTAACCCCAATTGCCTTGCCCACTCCCCTCAAAAAAAAGCAAAAATAAATGTATTCTTTAGTCTATTACTTATAGCTAAGTGGTTAGCCCAGGGTTAGTATTATAATACATAATCTGAGAGAGGAAGTGTCCAGAAGAGAATGGAAGGAAAAGATTATTCTGGATTAAATATAAAACACTTTTCAGTGGTTTTGAAGTCCCCTAATGTTTTGCACCATTAAAAACTTTTCATTATTTTTGATGCAGATCCCCACCCTGTAATGAATTATAGGAATAACCAAAGAATCAAAGTTGGAAGTGATCCAAAATATAATGGACCTCAGGAGTCTATCTCATAGTCTATCTATGATAGATTCACTTTTTAGAGATATCTGGAGGAAATTATCTGAAGGAATTCATGGGAGAGCTCAGGTGAGACCCTGCTTTCACTACACCATCTTGACTCTGCAATCTATCATATCTGTAATATACTAAAATTCCCAGATTTTAGAAGCATATATCCATGCTTCTTTTATCTTAAAGTTACCGAATAAACTTTTTTGCAAATATGTACAATACTAACTTATCCCAATTTGATTTTATTTTATTAATTTGGTCCATTCTTACATTTTGAGGGCATTTTTAATCCTGATTTTGTCTTTCATTGTAATTGCTACATCTGCTCCCACATCTTTGACATCTTTGAGTAATCCCCCCTTATTTGAAGGTGTTAAATCTTAAAAAAAAGCTACCTCAAATGGATCTATAAGTTCACCTGCATGCTTACTATCTCTAATTATGCAGAACAACTTATCTAAGTCTCCTCATCTTGTACAACTCTTTGCTATGACCTCTCATAATTTCATCAATTCAACAAAATGCATCTGCTCCATATTCTATGGACCTTCCTAAATTTATAGTGACATTCTAAGTATGCAAGTTACACATAGTGGATCAGTTATACCCCATTCATATGCAAAAACATATGACCAAACCATCTTTTTCATTCTTTAATTTACCTTAGGGTTCAATTAGCCCAAAAACCACCAACTAATAGGATAAAAGTTACTGTTTGACAAAAACTGTCAAAAGCACATTTAGATCAACATGTTAAAGGATACATTATGAACAAAGTTAGAGAACAAGAGTTTTTTTTTCCAACTGTGAATAACAAGGGACAGAAAGTATCATGGGATATAAAATGGAATAATTTTGATCTCATAAATTTCTAAAGCTTTTGCACAAATGAAACACACAGCTAAAATTGAGGGTGGGGGAATCACTGGCAAAGATTTTGCAACAAATTTCTTTGATTATATCTGATATCCAAGGTATAAAGAAAGCTAACAAATATAAAAGAACATATATAAATATATGAGCCATTAGTCAATAGATTAGTGGCTAAGGGATACAAATAAGTAGCTCAATGAAGAAGAAACTCATACTATTAATAGAAATATAATACACATCTCTGAATCTAATAGTAAGAAAAATACAAATTAAAACCTTGGGAATCTATGTCATACCCCCCAAATTGGCAAAGATGACAAAAATGAAAAATTATAATTATAATAGGGGTTTTGGAAGGACAGGTATGCTAATATTTGTTTGATTTAGATGTAGCTGTGAATTGGTACCAACATTCTGGAAAATGCTTTTGGTCTGTATACCCTGAAATCAATAAACTGTATAACCTTTGACTTTTTCATACTTTTACTAAGCACATTCCCCTCCCCAAAAAAGATATTAAATAGAGAAAGGACATGTACATACAAAAAATATTCACTGCAATAATCTTATTGTAACATAGCCAGTAACTAATTGAATATATATCACTTGGGAAATAGAAATCACATTCTATATGAGTGTGATAAAATATCATTACACCATCACAAATGACAAAAAAGGCAGATTCAGATCAACCTATCAGGATTTACTTGTATGAGCTAATGCAAATGAAGTTAGCTGAAGCAGAACACTTTTTAAAATTTCAAAAGATTACATACATATACACACATACACACTGTAATGGCAAATATAGTAGTACTTTATGGCTTGTGTCAGCTATTCAAATGCCTTTGAGTCTCACCTTTGATTGTGTCAAGTATTTGTTGGAAATAGTATACATTGTGTTGCCCTTAACAGGCCTAAGGGAGTTTGGAGACCTTCTCTGCCCTTAATAGGCCTAATGCCATCACATGGAGCCAATGGTGGGAGGAGCTTGGCAAAAGAGTGGAACAAGAAGGGTAGAGCAGGAAGGTTGAAACAGGAAGGAGCAGAACAGGGGAAAATTCCAGCACAAACTTCGACCAAGCAGAACTGAGAGGGAGAATGTTTGTAATTTTGGCACTCTGTCTATTCTGTCTATGTTGATGTTACTTTGTCAGAATGAAATATTCTGTCTTTTGAAAGAGAAATTTACTGCTGATACAGAAGCCCTGAATGAGGATTTTACTGCTGTTTATAGAAGCCCTAGGACTTTACTGTTGATTTGTGCTTGATTTCACAGACAGAAACTTTATCTATTGGTTTGTGTTGCTTTGTTAGACATAAAGTGAATTGAGATGATAGTGCTAGCAATGTGTGTAAATATTATTGTAACTCTGTAAAGCTCAACATGTGTCAATTTTGTTATAGATCTGTTAAGCTTTGTCTTCCTAAAAACAAGCTTTGAAGAGTTATTCCCATAAGTAGAGGTATGAAACAGGAGCAGAGACCTATCTACATGTGGAGAGCTGCCTACATGTGACTGCAGTCAAGAGCTAGGAGAACTGCCTTCCTGTGAATCCAGGCAATAGTTAGGTGAATCCAGGCAAGAGTTGGGAGCTGCTAGGCCTTGGAAGAGTTGCTGTAGGGTTTGGAAGTCAGTCACCTTGAGTTAAGATGAAAGAAGACTATTTTGATACTGATTGCTGACTGATGATATTGTAACTTACCTCATTACTTAACTTATTGACCTACAGGTGGATGGTGTTTGTACTTACTGCTACTCCTTAAGGATGATTGGCTTAAGGATGATTGGAAGCCAGTATGGAGTAAAGATGAAAGAAGACTTGACTTGGGTACTCTAAATTGATTGAGGAGATTGTGACTTACTGAACAATATGTTTTGTTTAAGACTATGTGGGCACCTTAGTAATAAGCTGTTACACTATATTGTAGTGAATATTGTGCTTCAGTTTCTTGAATGTTTTGTATTAGTTTATTGCTGAATAGAGAGTTCATTATATTAGGCAATTAGTTCCTTAAAGTTATTCATAGCAGCAGTTCTCAGGAGAGCTGATTGTGATTGGCTTCACACACACACACTCACACACACACACACACACACACACACACACACACACTGGATGATCAATGAAATAATGCAAATAAAACTTACATAGATTTATAGTGTTTAGAACTCTGATCAATGTTATGACCAACCAGGATACGAGAGGACCAAGTATGAGCCATTCTTCAACTTCTTGACAGAGAGAGTTCGTGAAGTTG
The DNA here is from genome assembly GCF_028583685.1 of Petaurus breviceps papuanus. Lineage (NCBI taxonomy): Eukaryota > Metazoa > Chordata > Mammalia > Diprotodontia > Petauridae > Petaurus > Petaurus breviceps. Next base: position 52,298,137 of record NW_027187391.1, read on the forward strand.
AGGTATGAAATGAGATACGCAATTTCACATATGACTGATGTGTTGATTTATTCTGATTGATCATTTTAACTTGATACAAGCAAGAATTTGGGATAGATTTATTGGGAAGGAGGGAAAAAGTGACTAGTGATGGGAATGGAAAAAGAAACATCAAAGAAACTCATTTAATATACACAGAAGAGAAAAGAAAGAGCTAAAGAGGGAAACATTGAAGAGAGACAGCTTTGTAACTAATATGCATTTTATAACTAAAACAACTTATATCAGTGATTGGTAGTTTCATATTGTAACAGAAAGCTCCCTAGCATACCCAGGATGGTTGCTATCACAGGTTCTTTGATCTACTTTACTATAGGAAAGCAACTTTAAAGGGGTTAACGATCTTTAATAAAACATATATATATATATATATAGATATAGATATAGATGTAGATAATAGATATATAGATAGATAAATAGAGAGAGAGAGAGAGAGAGAGAGAGAGAGAGAGAGAGAGAGAGAGCGAGAGAGAGAGAGAGAGAGAGAGGAAATTCACTTAGTTCAGGGAAAAAAGTCTGCACCCTGAACTTCAGAAAATACAAACAGAAATTACAAGCTGGCACAAAATACAGACAAATAAAATAATACAATTCAACAGAACAATGGACAGGACTTCTAGCTGTCTGACCATTACCTACATGCACACATACTTAACAGAGAGAGAAGCACCAACATCTAGGTTTTCAAAGCCAGGGTAACTCACGGTCTACCCAGAGTTTCATATGGCCAAATTACACAACTCTTCCCATGAGTCCCAAAACAAAACCTCACCTCTGAGTATATATGTATGTGTGTGTATATATATATGTATATATATATATATATATATATACATATACACACACATATATTTCCTTCTTAAGGGTCAGAGGACATCACAAACTTCTTAAGCCACTGCCTTATTATGAAGTGAAAAAATGTGAACCTTCCTGAAAAACAAGCCTCCTCCCCACAATCAATGCACTCCTGTTGTGATCCACTTGAGGCCCATTGAGAAATGGGGAAGAAACCTATTAAGGGGCAGGGAAAATCTTCAAATTCCCTGCATATGTAAGCTACTTTTTCTATTTTTCTTTGTATATGAATATGTTCATGTTTTTCATATTAGCAATAACTATTTTTAAAATCATTCATTTTGCATGACATGCTTTATTCTGGTTCTTCTCAATTTTATTTTTGTACTGTGTCAAATTGAGCAATCCTTGTCTTTTTATTATCCCCCGGGTATTATTCATTTTCAACTCTTTGGGGATTATGGTATTATAGAACTCACAGACATTTTTTAAAAATCTGAAATATATTGTAATAGAAAGCTGGACACTTGCTTCAGGAACATAGAATCTAACTATCATTGTCTATACAACAGGCATTTTTTCATCCACTCTTTTGTTTTTTTTTGTCTTCTCTCTTTCTCTCTCTCTTCCTCTTTCTTTTCTTTCTCTCTCTCTCTTCCTTCCTTCCTTCCTTCCTTCCTTCCTTCCTTCCTTCCTTCCTTCCTT